>NC_090850.1:4458636-4762954 GCF_024217435.2 Syngnathus scovelli | reverse complement strand
ATTTCTTCATGCGCAGTGGTCAACGCGGCACTCTCTAGCTGCCAAGAGCACTTTTTACTATGCGCACCCAACCAGAGTGACGGGAGGAGCACATTTCAGAAAACGTGCTCAGCTCGTCGAGAAAATGCGATTTAAGCAATAAAATTAAAAATGCACCTAAAACCTAAACCAAACGTTGCGGGTGGTTATTTCTTCATGCACAGTGGTCAACGCGGCACTCTCTAGCTGCCAAGAGCACTTTTTACTATGCGCACCCAACCAGAGTGACGGGAGGAGCACATTTCAGAAAACGTGCTCAGCTCGTCGAGAAAATGCGATTTAAGCAATAAAATTATAACTGCACCTAAAACCTAAAACAAACGTTACAGGTGGTTATTTCTTCATGCGCAGTGGTCAACGCGGCACTCTAGCTGCCAAGAGCACTTTTTACTATGCGCACCCAACCAGAGTGACGGGAGGAGCACATTCCAGAAAACGTGCTCAGCTCGTCGAGAAAATGCGATTTAAGCAATAAAATTAAAAATGCACCCAAAACCTAAACCAAACGTTGCAGATGGTCATTTCTTCATGCGCAGTGGTCAACGCGGCACTCTCTAGCTGCCAAGAGCACTTTTTACTATGCGCACCCAACCAGAGTGACGGGAGGAGCACATTTCAGAAAACGTGCTCAGCTCGTCGAGAAAATGCGATTTAAGCAATACAATTAAAAATGCACCCAAAACCTAAACCAAACGTTGCAGATGGTCATTTCTTCATGTGCACTGGTCAACGCGGCACTCTCTAGCTGCCAAGAGCACTTTTTACTATGCACACCCAACCAGAGTGACGGGAGGAGCACATTTCTGAAAACGTGCTCAGCTCGACGAGAAAATGCGATTTAAGCAATAAAATTAAAAATGCACCCAAAACCTAAAACAAACGTTGCACGTGGTTATTTCTTCATGCGCAGTGGTCAACGCGGCACTCTCTAGCTGCCAAGAGCACTTTTTACTATGCGCACCCAACCAGAGTGACGGGAGGAGCACATTTCAGAAAACGTGCTCAGCTTGACGAGAAAATGCGATTTAAGCAATAAAATTAAAAATGCACCCAAAACCTAAACCAAACGTTGCAGGCGGTTATTTCTTCATGCGCAGTGGTCAACGCGGCACTCTCTAGCTGCCAAGAGCACTTATTACCATGCGCACCCAACCAGAGTGACGGGAGGAGCACATTTCAGAAAACGTGCTCAGCTCGTCGAGAAAATGCAATTTAAGCAATAAAATTAAAAATGCACCTAAAACCTAAAACAAACGTTGCAGGTGGTTATTTCTTCATGCGCAGCAGTCAACGCGGCACTCTCTAGCTGCCAAGAGCACTTTTTACTATGCGCACCCAACCAGAGTGACGGGAGGAGCACGTTTCAGAAAACGTGCTCAGCTCGTCGAGAAAATGCGATTTAAGCAATAAAAATAAAAATGCACCTAAAACCTAAAACAAACGTTGCACGTGGTTATTTCTTCATGCGCAGTGGTCAACGTGGCACTCTCTAGCTGCCAAGAGCACTTTTTACTATGCGCACCCAACCAGAGTGACGGGAGGAGCACATTTCAGAAAACGTGCTCAGCTCGTCGAGAAAATGCAATTTAAGCAATAAAATTAAAAATGCACCTAAAACCTAAACCAAACGTTGGGGGTGGTTATTTCTTCATGTGCAGCAGTCAACTCGGCACTCTCTAGCTGCCAAGAGCACTTTTTACTATGCGCACCCGACCAGAGTGACGGGAGGAGCACATTTCAGAAAACGTGCTCAGCTCGTCGAGAAAATGCAATTTAAGCAATAAAATTAAAAATGCACCTAAAACCTAAACCAAACGTTGCAGGTGGTTATTTCTTCATGCGCAGTGGTCAACGCGGAACTCTCTAGCTGCCAAGAGCACTTTTTACTATGCGCACCCAACCAGAGTAACGCGAGGAGCACATTTCAGAAAACATGCTCAGCTCGTCGAGAAAATGCGGTTTAAGCAATAAAATTAAAAATGCACCTAAAACCTAAACCAAACGTTGCAGATGGTCATTTCTTCATGCGCAGTGGTCAACGCGGCACTCTCTCGCTGCCAAGAGCACTTTTTACTATGCGCACCCAACCAGAGTGACGGGAGGAGCACATTTCAGAAAACGTGCTCAGCTCGTCGAGAAAATGCGATTTAAGCAATAAAATTAAAAATGCACCTAAAACCTAAACCAAACGTTGCAGGTGGTTATTTCTTCATGCGCAGTGGTCAACGCGGCACTCTCTAGCTGCCAAGAGCACTTTTTACTATGCGCACCCAACCAGAGTGACGGGAGGAGCACATTTCAGAAAACGTGCTCAGCTCGTCGAGAAAATGCGATTTAATCAATAAAATTAAAAATGCACCCAAAACCTAAACCAAACGTTGCAGATGGTCATTTTTTCATGCGCAGTGGTCAACGTGGCACTCTCTAGCTGCCAAGAGCACTTTTTACTATGCGCACCCAACCAGAGTGACGGGAGGAGCACATTTCAGAAAACGTGCTCAGCTCGTCGAGAAAATGCGATTTAAGCAATAAAATTAAAGATGCACCTAAAACCTAAACCAAACGTTGCAGGTGGATATTTCTTCATGCGCAGTGGTCAACGCGGCACTCTCTAGCTGCCAAGAGCACTTTTTACGATGCGCACCCAACCAGAGTGACGGGAGGAGCACATTTCAGAAAACGTGCTCAGCTCGTCGAGAAAATGCGATTTAAGCAATAAAATTAAAAATGCACCTAAAACCTAAACCAAACGTTGCAGGTGGTTATTTCTTCATGCGCAGTGGTCAACGCGGCACTCTCTAGCTGCCAAGTGCACTTTTTACTATGCGCACCCAACCAGAGTGACGGGAGGAGCACATTTCAGAAAACGTGCTCAGCTCGTCGAGAAAATGCGATTAAAGCAATAAAATTAAAAATGCACCTAAAACCTAAACCAAACGTTGCAGATGGTCATTTCTTCATGCGCAGTGGTCAACGCGGCACTCTCTAGCTGCCAAGAGCACTTTTTACTATGCGCACCCAACCAGAGTGACGGGAGGAGCACATTTCAGAAAACGTGCTCAGCTCGACGAGAAAATGCGATTTAAGCAATAAAATTAAAAATGCAACCAAAACCTAAACCAAACGTTGCAGATGGTTATTTCTTCATGCGCAGTGGTCAACGCGGCACTCTCTAGCTGCCAAGAGCACTTTTTACTATGCGCACCCAACCAGAGTGACGGGAGGAGCACATTTCAGAAAACGTGCTCAGCTCGTCGAGAAAATGCGATTTAAGCAATAAAATTAAAAATGCACCTAAAACCTAAAACAAACGTTGCACGTGGTTATTTCTTCATGCGCAGTGATCAACGCGGCACTCTCTAGCTGCCAAGAGCACTTTTTACTATGCGCACCCAACCAGAGTGACGGGAGGAGCACATTTCAGAAAACGTGCTCAGCTCGTCGAGAAAATGCGATTTAAGCAATAAAATTAAAAATGCACCTAAAACCTAAACCAAACGTTGCAGGTGGTTATTTCTTCATGCGCAGTGGTCAACGCGGCACTCTCTAGCTGCCAAGAGCACTTTTTACTATGCGCACCCAACAAGAGTGACGGGAGGAGCACATTTCAGAAAACGTGCTCAGCTCGTCGAGAAAATGCGATTTAAGCAAAAAAAATAAAAATGCACCTAAAACCTAAACCAAACGTTGCAGATGGTCATTTCTTCATGCGCAGTGGTCAACGCGGCAATCTCTAGCTGCCAAGAGCACTTTTTACTATGCGCACCCAACCAGAGTGACGGGAGGAGCACATTTTAGAAAACGTGCTCAGCTCGACGAGAAAATGCGATTTAAGCAATAAAATTAAAAATGCACCCAAAACCTAAACCAAACGTTGCAGGTGGTTATTTCTTCATGCGCAGTGGTCAACGCGGCACTCTCTAGCTGCCAAGAGCACTTTTTACTATGCGCACCCAACCAGAGTGACGGGAGGAGCACACTCCAGAAGACGTGCTCTGCTCGTCGAGAAAATGCGATTCAAGCAATAAAATTAAAAATGCACCTAAAACCTAAACCAAACGTTGCAGGTGGTTATTTCTTCATGCGCAATGGTCAACGCGGCACTCTCTAGCTGCCAAGAGCACTTTTTACTATGCGCACCCAACCAGAGTGACGGGAGGAGCACATTTCAGAAAACGTGCTCAGCTCGTCGAGAAAATGCCATTTAAGCAATAAAATTAAAAATGCATCTAAAACCTAAACCAAACGTTGCAGGTGGTTATTTCTTCATGCGCAGTGGTCAACGCGGCACTCTCTAGCTGCCAAGAGCACTTTTTACTATGCGCACCCAACCAGAGTGACGGGAGGAGCACATTTCTGAAAACGTGCTCAGCTCGACGAGAAAATGCGATTTAAGCAATAAAATTAAAAATGCACCCAAAACCTAAAACAAACGTTGCACGTGGTTATTTCTTCATGCGCAGTGGTCAACGCGGCACTCTCTAGCTGCCAAGAGCACTTTTTACTATGCGCACCCAACCAGAGTGACGGGAGGAGCACATTTCAGAAAACGTGCTCAGCTCGTCGAGAAAATGCGATTTAAGCAATAAAATTAAAAATGCACCTAAAACCTAAACCAAACGTTGCGGGTGGTTATTTCTTCATGCGCAGTGGTCAACGCGGCACTCTCTAGCTGCCAAGAGCACTTTTTACTATGCGCACCCAACCAGAGTGACGGGAGGAGCACATTTCAGAAAACGTGCTCAGCTCGTCGAGAAAATGCGATTTAAGCAATAAAATTAAAAATGCACCCAAAACCTAAACCAAACGTTGCAGGTGGTTATTTCTTCATGCGCAGTGGTCAACGCGGCACTCTCTAGCTGCCAAGAGCACTTTTTACTATGCGCACCCAACCAGAGTGACGGGAGGAGCACATTTCAGAAAACGTGCTCAGCTCGTCGAGAAAATGCGATTTAAGCAATCAAATTAAAAATGCACCTAAAACCTAAAACAAACGTTGCACGTGGTTATTTCTTCATGCGCAGTGATCAACGCGGCACTCTCTAGCTGCCAAGAGCACTTTTTACTATGCGCACCCAACCAGAGTGACGGGAGGAGCACATTTCAGAAAACGTGCTCAGCTCGTCGAAAAAATGCGATTTAAGCAATAAAATTAAAAATGCACCCAAAACCTAAACCAAACGTTGCAGATGGATATTTCTTCATGCGCAGTGGTCAACGCGGCACTCTCTAGCTGCCAAGAGCACTTTTTACTATGCGCACCCAACCAGAGTGACGGGAGGAGCACATTTCAGAAAACGTGCTCAGCTCGACGAGAAAATGCGATTTAAGCAATAAAATTAAAAATGCACCCACAACCTAAAACAAACGTTGCACGTGGTTATTTCTTCATGCGCAGTGGTCAACGCGGCACTCTCTAGCTGCCAAGAGCACTTTTTACTATGCGCACCCAACCAGAGTGACGGGAGGAGCACATTTCAGAAAACGTGCTCAGCTCGTCGAGAAAATGCGATTTAAGCAATAAAATTAAAAATGCACCCAAAACCTAAACCAAACGTTGCAGATGGTCATTTCTTCATGCGCAGTGGTCAACGCGGCACTCTCTAGCTGCCAAGAGCACTTTTTACTATGCGCACCCAACCAGAGTGACGGGAGGAGCACATTTCAGAAAACGTGCTCAGCTCGTCCAGAAAATGCGATTTAAGCAATAAAATTAAAAATGCACCTAAAACCTAAACCAAACGTTGGGGGTGGTTATTTCTTCATGTGCAGCAGTCAACGCGGCACTCTCTAGCTGCCAAGAGCACTTTTTACTATGCACACCCAACCAGAGTGACGGGAGGAGCACATTTCAGAAAACGTGCTCAGCTCGACGAGAAAATGCGATTTAAGCAATAAAATTAAAAATGCACCCACAACCTAAAACAAACGTTGCACGTGGTTATTTCTTCATGCGCAGTGGTCAACGCGGCACTCTCTAGCTGCCAAGAGCACTTTTTACTATGCGCACCCAACCAGAGTGACGGGAGGAGCACATTACAGAAAACGTGCTCAGCTCGTCGAGAAAATGCGATTTAAGCAATAAAATTAAAAATGCACCTAAAACCTAAAAAAAACGTTGCAGATGGTCATTTCTTCATGCGCAGTGGTCAACGCGGCACTCTCTAGCTGCCAAGAGCACTTTTTACTATGCGCACCCGACCAGAGTGACGGGAGGAGCACATTTCAGAAAACGTGCTCAGCTCGTCGAAAAAATGCGATTTAAGCAATCAAATCAAAAATGCACCTAAAACCTAAACCAAACGTTGCAGGTGGTTATTTTTTCATGTGCAGTGGTCAACGCGGCACTCTCTAGCTGCCAAGAGCACTTTTTACTATGCGCACCCAACCAGAGTGACGGGAGGAGCACATTTCAGAAAACGTGCTCAGCTCGTCGAGAAAATGCGATTTAAGCAATAAAATTAAAAATGCACCTAAAACCTAAAAAAAAACGTTGCAGATGGTCATTTCTTCATGCGCAGTGGTAAACCCGGCACTCTCTAGCTGCCAAGAGCACTTTTTACTATGCGCACCCAACCAGAGTGACGGGAGGAGCACATTTCAGAAAACGTGCTCAGCTCGTCGAGAAAATGCGATTTAAGCAATAAAATTAAAAATGCACCTAAAAGCTAAACCAAACGTTGGGGGTGGTTATTTCTTCATGTGCAGCAGTCAACTCGGCACTCTCTAGCTGCCAAGAGCACTTTTTACTATGCGCACCCGACCAGAGTGACGGGAGGAGCACATTTCAGAAAACATGCTCAGCTCGTCGAGAAAATGCGATTTAAGCAATAAAATTAAAAATGCACCTAAAACCTAAACCAAACGTTGCAGATGGTCATTTCTTCATGCGCAGTGGTCAACGCGGCACTCTCTAGCTGCCAAGAGGACTTTTTACTATGCGCACCCAACCAGAGTGACGGGAGGAGCACATTTCAGAAAACGTGCTCAGCTGGTCCAGAAAATGCGATTTAAGCAATAAAATTAAAAATGCACCCAAAACCTAAACCAAACGTTGCAGGTGGTTATTTCTTCATGCGCAGTGGTCAACGCGGCACTCTCTAGCTGCCAAGAGCACTTTTTACTATGCGCACCCAACCAAAGTGACGGGAGGAGCACATTTCAGAAAACGTGCTCAGCTCGTCGAGAAAATGCGATTTAAGCAATCAAATTAAAAATGCACCTAAAACCTAAAACAAACGTTGCACGTGGTTATTTCTTCATGCGCAGTGGTCAACGCGGCACTCTCTAGCTGCCAAGAGCACTTTTTACTATGCGCACCCAACCAGAGTGACGGGAGGAGCACATTTCAGAAAACGTGCTCAGCTCGTCGAGAAAATGCGATTTAAGCAATAAAACTAAAAATGCACCTAAAACCTAAACCAAACGTTGCAGATGGTCATTTCTTCATGCGCAGTGGTCAACGCGGCACTCTCTGGCTGCCAAGAGCGCTTTTTACTATGCGCACCCAACCAGAGTGACGGGAGGAGCACATTTCAGAAAACGTGCTCAGCTCGTCGAGAAAATGCGATTTAAGCAATACAATTAAAAATGCACATAAAACCTAAACCAAACGTTGCAGGTGGTTATTTCTTCATGCGCAGTGGTCAACGCGGCACTCTCTAGCTGCCAAGAGCAGTTTTTATTATGCGCACCCAACCAGAGTGACGGGAGGAGCACATTTCAGAAAACGTGCTCAGCTCGTCGAGAAAATGTGATTTAAGCAATAAAATTAAAAATGCACCTAAAACCTAAACCAAACGTTGCGGGTGGTTATTTCTTCATGCGCAGTGGTCAACGCGGCACTCTCTAGCTGCCAAGAGCACTTTTTACTATGCGCACCCAACCAGAGTGACGGGAGGAGCACATTTCAGAAAACGTGCTCAGCTCGTCGAGAAAATGCGATTTAAGCAATAAAATTAAAAATGCACTCAAAACCTAAACCAAACGTTGGAGATGGTCATTTCTTCATGCGCAGCAGTCAACGCGGCACTCTCTAGCTGCCAAGAGCACTTTTTACTATGCGCACCCAACCAGAGTGACGGGAGGAGCACATTTCAGAAAACGTGCTCAGCTCGTCGAGAAAATTCGATTTAAGCAATAAAATTAAAAATGCCCCTAAAACCTAAACCAAACGTTGGGGGTGGTTATTTCTTCATGTGCAGCAGTCAACGCGTCACTCTATAGCTGCCAAGAGCACTTTTTACTATGCGCACCCGACCAGAGTGACGGGAGGAGCACATTTCAGAAAACGTGCTCAGCTCGACGAGAAAATGCGATTTAAGCAATAAAATTAAAAATGCACCCACAACCTAAACCAAACGTTGCAGGCGGTTATTTCTTCATGCGCAGTGGTCAACGCGGCGCTCTCTAGCTGCCAAGAGCACTTTTTACTATGCGCACCCAACCAGAGTGACGGGAGGAGCACATTTCAGAAAACGTGCTCAGCTCGTCGAGAAAATGCGATTTAAGCAATAAAATTAAAAATGCACCTAAAACCTAAACCAAACGTTGCAGGTGGTTATTTCTTCATGCGCAGCAGTCAACGCGGCACTCTCTAGCTGCCAAGAGCACTTTTTACTATGCGCACCCAACCAGAGTGACGGGAGGAGCACATTTCAGAAAACGTGCTCAGCTCGTCGAGAAAATGCGATTTAAGCAATCAAATTATAAATGCACCTAAAACCTAAAACAAACGTTGCACGTGGTTATTTCTTCATGCGCAGTGGTCAACGCGGCACTCTCTAGCTGCCAAGAGCACTTTTTACTATGCGCACCCGACCAGAGTGACGGGAGGAGCACATTTCAGAAAACGTCCTCAGCTCGACGAGAAAATGCAAGTCAAGCAATAAAATTAAAAATGCACCCAAAACCTAAACCAAACGTTGCAGGTGGTTATTTCTTCATGCGCAGTGGTCAACGCGGCACTCTATAGCTGCCAAGAGCACTTTTTACTATGCGCACCCAACCAGAGTGACGGGAGGAGCACATTTCAGAAAACGTGCTCAGCTCGTCAAGAAAATGCGATTTAAGCAATAAAATTAAAAATGCACCTAAAACCTAAACCAAACGTTGCAGGTGGTTATTTCTTCATGCGCAATGGTCAATGAGGCACTCTCTAGCTGCCAAGAGCACTTTTTACTATGCGCACCCAACCAGAGTGACGGGAGGAGCACATTTCAGAAAACGTGCTCAGCTCGTCGAGAAAAGGCGATTTAAGCAATAAAACTAAAAATGCACCTAAAACCTAAACCAAACGTTGCAGGTGGTTATTTCTTCATGCGCAGTGGTCAACGGGGCATTCTCTAGCTGCCAAGAGCACTTTTTACTATCCGCACCCAACCAGAGTGACGGGAGGAGCATATTTCAGAAAACGTGCTCAGCTCGTCGAGAAAATGCGATTTAAGCAATAAAATTAAAAATGCACCTAAAACCTTAACCAAACGCTGCAGATGGTTTTTTTCTTCATGCGCAGTGGTCAACGCGGCACTCTCTAGCTGCCAAGAGCACTTTTTACTATGCGCACCCAACCAGAGTGACGGGAGGAGCACATTTCAGAAAACGTGCTCAGCTCGTCGAGAAAATGCGATTTAAGCAATAAAATTAAAAATGCACCCAAAACCTAAACCAAACGTTGCAGATGGTCAATTCTTCATGCGCAGTGGTCAACGCGGCACTCTCTAGCTGCCAAGAGCACTTTTTACTATGCGCACCCAACCAGAGTGACGGGAGGAGCACATTTCAGAAAACGTGCTCAGCTCGTCGAGAAAATGCGATTTAAACAATAAAATTAAAAATGCACCCAAAACCTAAACCAAACGTTGCAGGTGGTTATTTCTTCATGCGCAGTGGTCAACGCGGCACTCTCTAGCTGCCAAGAGCACTTTTTACTATGCGCACCCAACCAGAGTGACGGGAGGAGCACATTTCAGAAAACGTGCTCAGCTCGTCGAGAAAATGCGATTTAAGCAATAAAATTAAAAATGCACCCAAAACCTAAACCAAACGTTGCAGATGGTCATTTCTTCATGCGCAGTGGTAAACGCGGCACTCTCTAGCTGCCACGAGCACTTTTTACTATGCGCACCCAACCAGAGTGACGGGAGGAGCACATTTCAGAAAACGTGCTCAGCTCGACGAGAAAATGCGATTTAAGCAATACAATTAAAAATGCACCTAAAACCTAAACCAAACGTTGCAGGTGGTTATTTCTTCATGCGCAATGGTCAACGCGGCACTCTCTAGCTGCCAAGAGCACTTTTTACTATGCGCACCCAACCAGAGTGACGGGAGGAGCACATTTCAGAAAACGTGCTCAGCTCGTCGAGAAAATGCGATTTAAGCAATAAAATAAAAAATGCACCTAAAACCTAAACCAAACGTTGCAGGTGGTTATTTCTTCATGCGCAATGGTCAACGCGGCACTCTCTAGCTGCCAAGAGCACTTTTTACTATGCGCACCCAACCAGAGTGACGGGAGGAGCACATTTCAGAAAACGTGATCAGCTCGTCGAGAAAATGCGATTTAAGCAATAAAATTAAAAATGCACCTAAAACCTAAACCAAACGTTGCAGGTGGTTATTTCTTCATGCGCAGTGGTCAACGGGGCATTCTCTAGCTGCCAAGAGCACTTTTTACTATCCGCACCCAACCAGCGTGACGGGAGGAGCATATTTCAGAAAACGTGCTCAGCTCGTCGAGAAAATGCGATTTAAGCAATAAAATTAAAAATGCACCTAAAACCTAAACCAAACGTTGCAGGTGGTTATTTCTTCATGCGCAGCGGTCAACGCGGCACTATCTAGCTGCCAAGAGCACTTTTTACTATGCGCACCCAACCAGAGTGACGGGAGGAGCACATTTCAGAAAACGTGCTCAGGTCGTCGAGAAAATGCGATTTGAGCAATAAAATTAAAAATGCACCTAAAACCTAAACTAAACGTTGCAGGTGGTTATTTCTTCATGCGCAGTGGTCAACGCGGCACTCTCTAGCTGCCAAGAGCACTTTTTACTATGCGCACCCAACCAGAGTGACGGGAGGAGCACATTTCAGAAAACGTGCTCAGCTCGTCCAGAAAATGCGATTTAAGCAATAAAATTAAAAATGCACTCAAAACCTAAACCAAACGTTGGAGATGGTCATTTCTTCATGCGCAGCAGTCAACGCGGCACTCTCTAGCTGCCAAGAGCACTTTTTACTATGCGCACCCAACCAGAGTGACGGGAGGAGCACATTTCAGAAAACGTGCTCAGCTCGTCGAGAAAATGCGATTTAAGCAATCAAATTATAAATGCACCTAAAACCTAAAACAAACGTTGCACGTGGTTATTTCTTTATGCGCAGTGGTCAACGCGGCACTCTCTAGCTGCCAAGAGCACTTTTTACTATGCGCACCCGACCAGAGTGACGGGAGGAGCACATTTCAGAAAACGTCCTCAGCTCGACGAGAAAATGCGAGTCAAGCAATAAAATTAAAAATGCACCCAAAACCTAAACCAAACGTTGCAGGTGGTTATTTCTTCATGCGCAGTGGTCAACGCGGCACTCTATAGCTGCCAAGAGCACTTTTTACTATGCGCACCCAACCAGAGTGACGGGAGGAGCACATTTCAGAAAACGTGCTCAGCTCGTCAAGAAAATGCGATTTAAGCAATTAAATTAAAAATGCACCTAAAACCTAAACCAAACGTTGCAGGTGGTTATTTCTTCATGCGCAATGGTCAATGCGGCACTCTCTAGCTGCCAAGAGCACTTTTTACTATGCGCACCCAACCAGAGTGACGGGAGGAGCACATTTCAGAAAACGTGCTCAGCTCGTCGAGAAAATGCGATTTAAGCAATAAAACTAAAAATGCACCTAAAACCTAAACCAAACGTTGCAGATGGTCATTTCTTCATGCGCAGTGGTCAACGCGGCACTCTCTAGCTGCCAAGAGCACTTTTTACTATATGCACCCAACCAGAGTGACGGGAGGAGCATATTTAAGAAAACGTGCTCAGCTCGTCGAGAAAATGCGATTTAAGCAATCAAATTATAAATGCACCTAAAACCTAAACCAAACGTTGCAGGTGGTTATTTCTTCATGCGCAATGGTCAACGCGGCACTCTCTAGCTGCCAAGAGCACTTTTTACTATGCGCACCCAACCAGAGTGACGGGAGGAGCACATTTCAGAAAACGTGCTCAGCTCGTCGAGAAAATGCGATTTAAGCAATAAAATTAAAAATGCACCTAAAACCTAAACCAAACGTTGCAGGTGGTTATTTCTTCATGCGCAATGGTCAATGCGGCACTCTCTAGCTGCCAAGAGCACTTTTTACTATGCGCACCCAACCAGAGTGACGGGAGGAGCACATTTCAGAAAACGTGCTCAGCTCGTCGAGAAAAGGCGATTTAAGCAATAAAACTAAAAATGCACCTAAAACCTAAACCAAACGTTGCAGGTGGTTATTTCTTCATGCGCAGTGGTCAACGGGGCATTCTCTAGCTGCCAAGAGCACTTTTTACTATCCGCACCCAACCAGAGTGACGGGAGGAGCATATTTCAGAAAACGTGCTCAGCTCGTCGAGAAAATGCGATTTAAGCAATAAAATTAAAAATGCACCTAAAACCTTAACCAAACGCTGCAGATGGTTTTTTTCTTCATGCGCAGTGGTCAACGCGGCACTCTCTAGCTGCCAAGAGCACTTTTTACTATGCGCACCCAACCAGAGTGACGGGAGGAGCACATTTCAGAAAACGTGCTCAGCTCGTCAAGAAAATGCGATTTAAGCAATTAAATTAAAAATGCACCTAAAACCTAAACCAAACGTTGCAGGTGGTTATTTCTTCATGCGCAATGGTCAATGCGGCACTCTCTAGCTGCCAAGAGCACTTTTTACTATGCGCACCCAACCAGAGTGACGGGAGGAGCACATTTCAGAAAACGTGCTCAGCTCGTCGAGAAAATGCGATTTAAGCAATAAAACTAAAAATGCACCTAAAACCTAAACCAAACGTTGCAGATGGTCATTTCTTCATGCGCAGTGGTCAACGCGGCACTCTCTAGCTGCCAAGAGCACTTTTTACTATATGCACCCAACCAGAGTGACGGGAGGAGCATATTTAAGAAAACGTGCTCAGCTCGTCGAGAAAATGCGATTTAAGCAATAAAATTAAAAATGCACCTAAAACCTTAACCAAACGCTGCAGATGGTTTTTTCTTCATGCGCAGTGGTCAACGCGGCACTCTCTAGCTGCCAAGAGCACTTTTTACTATGCGCACCCAACCAGAGTGACGGGAGGAGCACATTTCAGAAAACGTGCTCAGCTCGTCGAGAAAATGCGATTTAAGCAATAAAATTAAAAATGCACCCAAAACCTAAACCAAACGTTGCAGATGGTCATTTCTTCATGCGCAGTGGTCAACGCGGCACTCTCTAGCTGCCAAGAGCACTTTTTACTATGCGCACCCAACCAGAGTGACGGGAGGAGCACATTTCAGAAAACGTGCTCAGCTCGACGAGAAAATGCGATTTAAGCAATAAAATTAAAAATGCACCCAAAACCTAAACCAAACGTTGCAGGTGGTTATTTCTTCATGCGCAGTGGTCAACGCGGCACTCTCTAGCTGCCAAGAGCACGTTTTACTATGCGCACCCAACCAGAGTGACGGGAGGAGCACATTTCAGAAAACGTGCTCAGCTCGTCGAGAAAATGCGATTTAAGCAATAAAATTAAAAATGCACCCAAAACCTAAACCAAACGTTGCAGATGGTCATTTCTTCATGCGCAGTGGTAAACGCGGCACTCTCTAGCTGCCACGAGCACTTTTTACTATGCGCACCCAACCAGAGTGACGGGAGGAGCACATTTCAGAAAACGTGCTCAGCTCGACGAGAAAATGCGATTTAAGCAATAAAATTAAAAATGCACCCAAAACCTAAACCAAACGTTGCAGATGGTCATTTCTTCATGCGCAGTGGTCAACGCGGCACTCTCTAGCTGCCAAGAGCACTTTTTACTATGCACACCCAACCAGAGTGACGGGAGGAGCACATTTCTGAAAACGTGCTCAGCTCGTCGAGAAAATGCGATTTAAGCAATAAAATTAAAAATGCACCTAAAACCTAAACCAAACGTTGCAGGTGGTTATTTCTTCATGCGCAATGGTCAACGCGGCACTCTCTAGCTGCCAAGAGCACTTTTTACTATGCGCACCCAACCAGAGTGACGGGAGGAGCACATTTCAGAAAACGTGCTCAGCTCGTCGAGAAAATGCGATTTAAGCAATAAAATTAAAAATGCACCTAAAACCTAAACCAAACGTTGCAGGTGGTTATTTCTTCATGCGCAGTGGTCAACGGGGCATTCTCTAGCTGCCAAGAGCACTTTTTACTATCCGCACCCAACCAGAGTGACGGGAGGAGCATATTTCAGAAAACGTGCTCAGCTCGTCGAGAAAATGCGATTTAAGCAATAAAATTAAAAATGCACCTAAAACCTAAACCAAACGTTGCAGGTGGTTATTTCTTCATGCGCAGCGGTCAACGCGGCACTATCTAGCTGCCAAGAGCACTTTTTACTATGCGCACCCAACCAGAGTGACGGGAGGAGCACATTTCAGAAAACGTGCTCAGCTCGTCGAGAAAATGCGATTTGAGCAATAAAATTAAAAATGCACCTAAAACCTAAACTAAACGTTGCAGGTGGTTATTTCTTCATGCGCAGTGGTCAACGCGGCACTCTCTAGCTGCCAAGAGCACTTTTTACTATGCGCACCCAACCAGAGTGACGGGAGGAGCACATTTCTGAAAACGTGCTCAGCTCGTCGAGAAAATTCGATTTAAGCAATAAAATTAAAAATGCACCTAAAACCTAAACCAAACGTTGGGGGTGGTTATTTCTTCATGTGCAGCAGTCAACGCGTCACTCTATAGCTGCCAAGAGCACTTTTTACTATGCGCACCCGACCAGAGTGACGGGAGGAGCACATTTCAGAAAACGTGCTCAGCTCGACGAGAAAATGCGATTTAAGCAATAAAATTAAAAATGCACCCACAACCTAAACCAAACGTTGCAGGCGGTTATTTCTTCATGCGCAGTGGTCAACGCGGCGCTCTCTAGCTGCCAAGAGCACTTTTTACTATGCGCACCCAACCAGAGTGACGGGAGGAGCACATTTCAGAAAACGTGCTCAGCTCGTCGAGAAAATGCGATTTAAGCAATAAAATTAAAAATGCACCTAAAACCTAAACCAAACGTTGCAGGTGGTTATTTCTTCATGCGCAGCAGTCAACGCGGCACTCTCTAGCTGCCAAGAGCACTTTTTACTATGCGCACCCAACCAGAGTGACGGGAGGAGCACATTTCAGAAAACGTGCTCAGCTCGTCGAGAAAATGCGATTTAAGCAATCAAATTATAAATGCACCTAAAACCTAAAACAAACGTTGCACGTGGTTATTTCTTCATGCGCAGTGGTCAACGCGGCACTCTCTAGCTGCCAAGAGCACTTTTTACTATGCGCACCCGACCAGAGTGACGGGAGGAGCACATTTCAGAAAACGTCCTCAGCTCGACGAGAAAATGCAAGTCAAGCAATAAAATTAAAAATGCACCCAAAACCTAAACCAAACGTTGCAGGTGGTTATTTCTTCATGCGCAGTGGTCAACGCGGCACTCTATAGCTGCCAAGAGCACTTTTTACTATGCGCACCCAACCAGAGTGACGGGAGGAGCACATTTCAGAAAACGTGCTCAGCTCGTCAAGAAAATGCGATTTAAGCAATAAAATTAAAAATGCACCTAAAACCTAAACCAAACGTTGCAGGTGGTTATTTCTTCATGCGCAATGGTCAATGCGGCACTCTCTAGCTGCCAAGAGCACTTTTTACTATGCGCACCCAACCAGAGTGACGGGAGGAGCACATTTCAGAAAACGTGCTCAGCTCGTCGAGAAAAGGCGATTTAAGCAATAAAACTAAAAATGCACCTAAAACCTAAACCAAACGTTGCAGGTGGTTATTTCTTCATGCGCAGTGGTCAACGGGGCATTCTCTAGCTGCCAAGAGCACTTTTTACTATCCGCACCCAACCAGAGTGACGGGAGGAGCATATTTCAGAAAACGTGCTCAGCTCGTCGAGAAAATGCGATTTAAGCAATAAAATTAAAAATGCACCTAAAACCTTAACCAAACGCTGCAGATGGTTTTTTTCTTCATGCGCAGTGGTCAACGCGGCACTCTCTAGCTGCCAAGAGCACTTTTTACTATGCGCACCCAACCAGAGTGACGGGAGGAGCACATTTCAGAAAACGTGCTCAGCTCGTCGAGAAAATGCGATTTAAGCAATAAAATTAAAAATGCACCCAAAACCTAAACCAAACGTTGCAGATGGTCAATTCTTCATGCGCAGTGGTCAACGCGGCACTCTCTAGCTGCCAAGAGCACTTTTTACTATGCGCACCCAACCAGAGTGACGGGAGGAGCACATTTCAGAAAACGTGCTCAGCTCGTCGAGAAAATGCGATTTAAACAATAAAATTAAAAATGCACCCAAAACCTAAACCAAACGTTGCAGGTGGTTATTTCTTCATGCGCAGTGGTCAACGCGGCACTCTCTAGCTGCCAAGAGCACTTTTTACTATGCGCACCCAACCAGAGTGACGGGAGGAGCACATTTCAGAAAACGTGCTCAGCTCGTCGAGAAAATGCGATTTAAGCAATAAAATTAAAAATGCACCCAAAACCTAAACCAAACGTTGCAGATGGTCATTTCTTCATGCGCAGTGGTAAACGCGGCACTATCTAGCTGCCAAGAGCACTTTTTACTATGCGCACCCAACCAGAGTGACGGGAGGAGCACATTTCAGAAAACGTGCTCAGCTCGTCAAGAAAATGCGATTTAAGCAATTAAATTAAAAATGCACCTAAAACCTAAACCAAACGTTGCAGGTGGTTATTTCTTCATGCGCAATGGTCAATGCGGCACTCTCTAGCTGCCAAGAGCACTTTTTACTATGCGCACCCAACCAGAGTGACGGGAGGAGCACATTTCAGAAAACGTGCTCAGCTCGTCGAGAAAATGCGATTTAAGCAATAAAACTAAAAATGCACCTAAAACCTAAACCAAACGTTGCAGATGGTCATTTCTTCATGCGCAGTGGTCAACGCGGCACTCTCTAGCTGCCAAGAGCACTTTTTACTATATGCACCCAACCAGAGTGACGGGAGGAGCATATTTAAGAAAACGTGCTCAGCTCGTCGAGAAAATGCGATTTAAGCAATAAAATTAAAAATGCACCTAAAACCTTAACCAAACGCTGCAGATGGTTTTTTCTTCATGCGCAGTGGTCAACGCGGCACTCTCTAGCTGCCAAGAGCACTTTTTACTATGCGCACCCAACCAGAGTGACGGGAGGAGCACATTTCAGAAAACGTGCTCAGCTCGTCGAGAAAATGCGATTTAAGCAATAAAATTAAAAATGCACCCAAAACCTAAACCAAACGTTGCAGATGGTCATTTCTTCATGCGCAGTGGTCAACGCGGCACTCTCTAGCTGCCAAGAGCACTTTTTACTATGCGCACCCAACCAGAGTGACGGGAGGAGCACATTTCAGAAAACGTGCTCAGCTCGACGAGAAAATGCGATTTAAGCAATAAAATTAAAAATGCACCCAAAACCTAAACCAAACGTTGCAGGTGGTTATTTCTTCATGCGCAGTGGTCAACGCGGCACTCTCTAGCTGCCAAGAGCACGTTTTACTATGCGCACCCAACCAGAGTGACGGGAGGAGCACATTTCAGAAAACGTGCTCAGCTCGTCGAGAAAATGCGATTTAAGCAATAAAATTAAAAATGCACCCAAAACCTAAACCAAACGTTGCAGATGGTCATTTCTTCATGCGCAGTGGTAAACGCGGCACTCTCTAGCTGCCACGAGCACTTTTTACTATGCGCACCCAACCAGAGTGACGGGAGGAGCACATTTCAGAAAACGTGCTCAGCTCGACGAGAAAATGCGATTTAAGCAATAAAATTAAAAATGCACCCAAAACCTAAACCAAACGTTGCAGATGGTCATTTCTTCATGCGCAGTGGTCAACGCGGCACTCTCTAGCTGCCAAGAGCACTTTTTACTATGCACACCCAACCAGAGTGACGGGAGGAGCACATTTCTGAAAACGTGCTCAGCTCGTCGAGAAAATGCGATTTAAGCAATAAAATTAAAAATGCACCTAAAACCTAAACCAAACGTTGCAGGTGGTTATTTCTTCATGCGCAATGGTCAACGCGGCACTCTCTAGCTGCCAAGAGCACTTTTTACTATGCGCACCCAACCAGAGTGACGGGAGGAGCACATTTCAGAAAACGTGCTCAGCTCGTCGAGAAAATGCGATTTAAGCAATAAAATTAAAAATGCACCTAAAACCTAAACCAAACGTTGCAGGTGGTTATTTCTTCATGCGCAGTGGTCAACGGGGCATTCTCTAGCTGCCAAGAGCACTTTTTACTATCCGCACCCAACCAGAGTGACGGGAGGAGCATATTTCAGAAAACGTGCTCAGCTCGTCGAGAAAATGCGATTTAAGCAATAAAATTAAAAATGCACCTAAAACCTAAACCAAACGTTGCAGGTGGTTATTTCTTCATGCGCAGCGGTCAACGCGGCACTATCTAGCTGCCAAGAGCACTTTTTACTATGCGCACCCAACCAGAGTGACGGGAGGAGCACATTTCAGAAAACGTGCTCAGCTCGTCGAGAAAATGCGATTTGAGCAATAAAATTAAAAATGCACCTAAAACCTAAACTAAACGTTGCAGGTGGTTATTTCTTCATGCGCAGTGGTCAACGCGGCACTCTCTAGCTGCCAAGAGCACTTTTTACTATGCGCACCCAACCAGAGTGACGGGAGGAGCACATTTCTGAAAACGTGCTCAGCTCGTCGAGAAAATTCGATTTAAGCAATAAAATTAAAAATGCACCTAAAACCTAAACCAAACGTTGGGGGTGGTTATTTCTTCATGTGCAGCAGTCAACGCGTCACTCTATAGCTGCCAAGAGCACTTTTTACTATGCGCACCCGACCAGAGTGACGGGAGGAGCACATTTCAGAAAACGTGCTCAGCTCGACGAGAAAATGCGATTTAAGCAATAAAATTAAAAATGCACCCACAACCTAAACCAAACGTTGCAGGCGGTTATTTCTTCATGCGCAGTGGTCAACGCGGCGCTCTCTAGCTGCCAAGAGCACTTTTTACTATGCGCACCCAACCAGAGTGACGGGAGGAGCACATTTCAGAAAACGTGCTCAGCTCGTCGAGAAAATGCGATTTAAGCAATAAAATTAAAAATGCACCTAAAACCTAAACCAAACGTTGCAGGTGGTTATTTCTTCATGCGCAGCAGTCAACGCGGCACTCTCTAGCTGCCAAGAGCACTTTTTACTATGCGCACCCAACCAGAGTGACGGGAGGAGCACATTTCAGAAAACGTGCTCAGCTCGTCGAGAAAATGCGATTTAAGCAATCAAATTATAAATGCACCTAAAACCTAAAACAAACGTTGCACGTGGTTATTTCTTCATGCGCAGTGGTCAACGCGGCACTCTCTAGCTGCCAAGAGCACTTTTTACTATGCGCACCCGACCAGAGTGACGGGAGGAGCACATTTCAGAAAACGTCCTCAGCTCGACGAGAAAATGCAAGTCAAGCAATAAAATTAAAAATGCACCCAAAACCTAAACCAAACGTTGCAGGTGGTTATTTCTTCATGCGCAGTGGTCAACGCGGCACTCTATAGCTGCCAAGAGCACTTTTTACTATGCGCACCCAACCAGAGTGACGGGAGGAGCACATTTCAGAAAACGTGCTCAGCTCGTCAAGAAAATGCGATTTAAGCAATAAAATTAAAAATGCACCTAAAACCTAAACCAAACGTTGCAGGTGGTTATTTCTTCATGCGCAATGGTCAATGCGGCACTCTCTAGCTGCCAAGAGCACTTTTTACTATGCGCACCCAACCAGAGTGACGGGAGGAGCACATTTCAGAAAACGTGCTCAGCTCGTCGAGAAAAGGCGATTTAAGCAATAAAACTAAAAATGCACCTAAAACCTAAACCAAACGTTGCAGGTGGTTATTTCTTCATGCGCAGTGGTCAACGGGGCATTCTCTAGCTGCCAAGAGCACTTTTTACTATCCGCACCCAACCAGAGTGACGGGAGGAGCATATTTCAGAAAACGTGCTCAGCTCGTCGAGAAAATGCGATTTAAGCAATAAAATTAAAAATGCACCTAAAACCTTAACCAAACGCTGCAGATGGTTTTTTTCTTCATGCGCAGTGGTCAACGCGGCACTCTCTAGCTGCCAAGAGCACTTTTTACTATGCGCACCCAACCAGAGTGACGGGAGGAGCACATTTCAGAAAACGTGCTCAGCTCGTCGAGAAAATGCGATTTAAGCAATAAAATTAAAAATGCACCCAAAACCTAAACCAAACGTTGCAGATGGTCAATTCTTCATGCGCAGTGGTCAACGCGGCACTCTCTAGCTGCCAAGAGCACTTTTTACTATGCGCACCCAACCAGAGTGACGGGAGGAGCACATTTCAGAAAACGTGCTCAGCTCGTCGAGAAAATGCGATTTAAACAATAAAATTAAAAATGCACCCAAAACCTAAACCAAACGTTGCAGGTGGTTATTTCTTCATGCGCAGTGGTCAACGCGGCACTCTCTAGCTGCCAAGAGCACTTTTTACTATGCGCACCCAACCAGAGTGACGGGAGGAGCACATTTCAGAAAACGTGCTCAGCTCGTCGAGAAAATGCGATTTAAGCAATAAAATTAAAAATGCACCCAAAACCTAAACCAAACGTTGCAGATGGTCATTTCTTCATGCGCAGTGGTAAACGCGGCACTATCTAGCTGCCAAGAGCACTTTTTACTATGCGCACCCAACCAGAGTGACGGGAGGAGCACATTTCAGAAAACGTGCTCAGCTCGACGAGAAAATGCGATTTAAGCAATAAAATTAAAAATGCACCCAAAACCTAAACCAAACGTTGCAGATGGTCATTTCTTCATGCGCAGTGGTCAACGCGGCACTCTCTAGCTGCCAAGAGCACTTTTTACTATGCACACCCAACCAGAGTGACGGGAGGAGCACATTTCTGAAAACGTGCTCAGCTCGTCGAGAAAATGCGATTTAAGCAATACAATTAAAAATGCACCTAAAACCTAAACCAAACGTTGCAGGTGGTTATTTCTTCATGCGCAATGGTCAACGCGGCACTCTCTAGCTGCCAAGAGCACTTTTTACTATGCGCACCCAACCAGAGTGACGGGAGGAGCACATTTCAGAAAACGTGCTCAGCTCGTCGAGAAAATGCGATTTAAGCAATAAAATAAAAAATGCACCTAAAACCTAAACCAAACGTTGCAGGTGGTTATTTCTTCATGCGCAATGGTCAACGCGGCACTCTCTAGCTGCCAAGAGCACTTTTTACTATGCGCACCCAACCAGAGTGACGGGAGGAGCACATTTCAGAAAACGTGCTCAGCTCGTCGAGAAAATGCGATTTAAGCAATAAAATTAAAAATGCACCTAAAACCTAAACCAAACGTTGCAGGTGGTTATTTCTTCATGCGCAGTGGTCAACGGGGCATTCTCTAGCTGCCAAGAGCACTTTTTACTATCCGCACCCAACCAGCGTGACGGGAGGAGCATATTTCAGAAAACGTGCTCAGCTCGTCGAGAAAATGCGATTTAAGCAATAAAATTAAAAATGCACCTAAAACCTAAACCAAACGTTGCAGGTGGTTATTTCTTCATGCGCAGCGGTCAACGCGGCACTATCTAGCTGCCAAGAGCACTTTTTACTATGCGCACCCAACCAGAGTGACGGGAGGAGCACATTTCAGAAAACGTGCTCAGGTCGTCGAGAAAATGCGATTTGAGCAATAAAATTAAAAATGCACCTAAAACCTAAACTAAACGTTGCAGGTGGTTATTTCTTCATGCGCAGTGGTCAACGCGGCACTCTCTAGCTGCCAAGAGCACTTTTTACTATGCGCACCCAACCAGAGTGACGGGAGGAGCACATTTCAGAAAACGTGCTCAGCTCGTCGAGAAAATTCGATTTAAGCAATAAAATTAAAAATGCACCTAAACCCTAAACCAAACGTTGCAGGTGGTTATTTCTTTATGCGCAGTGGTCAACGCAGCACTCTCTAGCTGCCAAGAGCACTTTTTACTATGGGCACCCAACCAGAGTGACGGGAGGAGCACATTTTAGAAAACGTGCTCAGCTCGTCGAGAAAATGCGATTTAAGCAATAAAATTAAAAATGCACCTAAAACCTAAACCAAACGTTGCAGGTGGTTATTTCTTCATGCGCAGTGGTCAACGCGGCACTCTCTAGCTGCCAAGAGCACTTTTTACTATGCGCACCCAACCAGAGTGACGGGAGGAGCACATTTCAGAAAACGTGCTCAGCTCGTCGAGAAAATGCGATTTAAGCAATAAAATTAAAAATGCACCTAAAACCTAAACCAAACGTTGCAGGTGGTTATTTCTTCATGCGCAGCGGTCAACGCGGCACTATCTAGCTGCCAAGAGCACTTTTTACTATGCGCACCCAACCAGAGTGACGGGAGGAGCACATTTCAGAAAACGTGCTCAGCTCGTCGAGAAAATGCGATTTGAGCAATAAAATTAAAAATGCACCTAAAACCTAAACCAAAAGTTGCAGGTGGTTATTTCTTCATGCGCAGTGGTCAACGCGGCACTCTCTAGCTGCCAAGAGCACTTTTTACTATGCGCACCCAACCAGAGTGACGGGAGGAGCACATTTCAGAAAACGTGCTCAGCTCGTCGAGAAAATGCGATTTAAGCAATAAAATTAAGAATGCACCTAAAACCTAAACCAAACGTTGCAGGTGGTTATTTCTTCATGCGCAGTGGTCAACGCGGCACTCTCTAGCTGCCAAGAGCACTTTTTACTATGCGCACCCAACCAGAGTGACGGGAGGAGCACATTTCAGAAAACGTGCTCAGCTCGTCGAGAAAATGCGATTTAAGCAATAAAATTAAAAATGCACCCAAAACCTAAATCAAACGTTGCAGATGGTCATTTCTTCATGCGCAGTGGTCAACGCGGCACTCTCTAGCTGCCAAGAGCACTTTTTACTATGCACACCCAACCAGAGTGACGGGAGGAACACATTTCAGAAAACGTGCTCAGCTCGTCGAGAAAATGCGATTTAAGCAATAAAATTAAAAATGCACCCAAAACCTAAACCAAACGTTGCAGGTGGTTATTTCTTCATGCGCAGTGTTTAACGCGGCACTCTCTAGCTGCCAAGAGCACTTTTTACTATGCGCACCCAACCAGAGTGACGGGAGGAGCACATTTCAGAAAACGTGCTCAGCTCGTCGAGAAAATGCGATTAAAGCAATAAAATTAAAAATGCACCCAAAACCTAAAACAAACGTTGCACGTGGTTATTTCTTCATGCGCAGTGGTCAACGCGGCACTCTCTAGCTGCCAAGAGCACTTTTTACTATGCGCACCCAACCAGAGTGACGGGAGGAACACATTTCAGAAAACGTGCTCAGCTCGTCGAGAAAATGCGATTTGAGCAATAAAATTAAAAATGCACCTAAAACCTAAACCAAACGTTGCAGGTGGTTATTTCTTCATGCGCAGTGGTCAACGCGGCACTCTCTAGCTGCCAAGAGCACTTTTTACTATGCGCACCCAACCAGAGTGACGGGAGGAGCACATTTCAGAAAACGTGCTCAGCTCGTCGAGAAAATGCGATTTAAGCAATAAAATTAAAAATGCACCTAAAACCTAAACCAAACGTTGCAGGTGGTTATTTCTTCATGCGCAGTGGTCAACGCGGCACTCTCTAGCTGCCAAGAGCACTTTTTACTATGCGCACCCAACCAGAGTGACGGGAGGAGCACATTTCAGAAAACGTGCTCAGCTCGTCGAGAAAATGCGATTTAAGCAATAAAATTAAAAATGCACCCAAAACCTAAATCAAACGTTGCAGATGGTCATTTCTTCATGCGCAGTGGTCAACGCGGCACTCTCTAGCTGCCAAGAGCACTTTTTACTATGCACACCCAACCAGAGTGACGGGAGGAGCACATTTCAGAAAACGTGCTCAGCTCGTCGAGAAAATGCGATTTAAGCAATAAAATAAAAAATGCACCCAAAACCTAAACCAAACGTTGCAGGTGGTTATTTCTTCATGCGCAGTGTTTAACGCGGCACTCTCTAGCTGCCAAGAGCACTTTTTACTATGCGCACCCAACCAGAGTGACGGGAGGAGCACATTTCAGAAAACGTGCTCAGCTCGTCGAGAAAATACGATTTAAGCAATAAAATTAAAAATGCACCCAAAACCTAAATCAAACGTTGCATGTGGTTATTTCTTCATGCGCAGTGGTCAACGCGGCACTCTCTAGCTGCCAAGAGCACTTATTACTATGCGCACCCAACCAGAGTGACGGGAGGAGCACATTTCAGAAAACGTGCTCAGCTCGTCGAGAAAATGCGATTTAAGCAATAAAATTAAAAATGCACCTAAAACCTAAACCAAACGTTGCAGGCGGTTATTTCTTCATGCGCAGTGGTCAACGCGGCACTCTCTAGCTGCCAAGAGCACTTTTTACTATGCGCACCCAACCAGAGTGACGGGAGGAGCACATTTCAGAAAACGTGCTCAGCTCGACGAGAAAATGCGATTCAAGCAATAAAATTAAAAATGCACCCAAAACCTAAACCAAACGTTGCAGGTGGTTATTTCTTCATGCGCAGTGGTCAACGCGGCACTCTCTAGCTGCCAAGAGCACTTTTTACTATGCGCACCCGACCAGAGTGACGGGAGGAGCACATTTCAGAAAACGTGCTCAGCTCGTCGAGAAAATGCGATTAAAGCAATAAAATTAAAAATGCACCTAAAACCTAAACCAAACGTTGCAGATGGTCATTTCTTCATGCGCAGTGGTCAACGCGGCACTCTCTAGCTGCCAAGAGCACTTTTTACTATGCGCACCCAACCAGAGTGACGAGAGGAGCACATTTCAGAAAACGTGCTCAGCTCGTCGATAAAATGCGATTTAAGCAATAAAATTAAAAATGCACCTAAAACCTAAACCAAACGTTGCAGGTGGTTATTTCTTCATGCGCAGTGGTCAACGCGGCGCTCTCTAGCTGCCAAGAGCACTTTTTACTATGCGCACCCAACCAGAGTGACGGGAGGAGCACATTTCAGAAAACGTGCTCAGCTCGTCCAGAAAATGCGATTTAAGCAATA
The DNA here is from genome assembly GCF_024217435.2 of Syngnathus scovelli. NCBI lineage: Eukaryota > Metazoa > Chordata > Actinopteri > Syngnathiformes > Syngnathidae > Syngnathus > Syngnathus scovelli. The sequence goes on along the minus strand of NC_090850.1, from coordinate 4,737,565 downwards.
AAATTAAAAATGCACCCAAAACCTAAACCAAACGTTGCAGATGGTCATTTCTTCATGCGCAGTGGTCAACGCGGCACTCTCTAGCTGCCAAGAGCACTTTTTACTATGCGCACCCAACCAGAGTGACGGGAGGAGCACATTTCAGAAAACGTGCTCAGCTCGACGAGAAAATGCGATTTAAGCAATAAAATTAAAAATGCACCCAAAACCTAAACCAAACGTTGCAGATGGTCATTTCTTCATGCGCAGTGGTCAACGCGGCACTCTCTAGCTGCCAAGAGCACTTTTTACTATGCGCACCCAACCAGAGTGACGGGAGGAGCACATTTCAGAAAACGTGCTCAGCTCGACGAGAAAATGCGATTTAAGCAATAAAATTAAAAATGCACCCAAAACCTAAACCAAACGTTGCAGGCGGTTATTTCTTCATGCGCAGTGGTCAACGCGGCGCTCTCTAGCTGCCAAGAGCACTTTTTACTATGCGCACCCAACCAGAGTGACGGGAGGAGCACATTTCAGAAAACGTGCTCAGCTCGTCGAGAAAATGCGATTTAAGCAATAAAATTAAAAATGCACCTAAAACCTAAACCAAAAGTTGCAGGTGGTTATTTCTTCATGCGCAGCAGTCAACGCGGCACTCTCTAGCTGCCAAGAGCGCTTTTTACTATGCGCACCCAACCAGAGTGACGGGAGGAGCACATTTCAGAAAACGTGCTCAGCTCGTCGAGAAAATGCGATTTAAGCAATCAAATTATAAATGCACCTAAAACCTAAAACAAACGTTGCACGTGGTTATTTCTTCATGCGCAGTGGTCAACGCGGCACTCTCTAGCTGCCAAGAGCACTTTTTACTATGCGCACCCGACCAGAGTGACGGGAGGAGCACATTTCAGAAAACGTCCTCAGCTCGACGAGAAAATGCGAGTCAAGCAATAAAATTAAAAATGCACCCAAAACCTAAACCAAACGTTGCAGGTGGTTATTTCTTCATGCGCAGTGGTCAACGCGGCACTCTATAGCTGCCAAGAGCACTTTTTACTATGCGCACCCAACCAGAGTGACGGGAGGAGCACATTTCAGAAAACGTGCTCAGGTCGTCGAGAAAATGCGATTTGAGCAATAAAATTAAAAATGCACCTAAAACCTAAACTAAACGTTGCAGGTGGTTATTTCTTCATGCGCAGTGGTCAACGCGGCACTCTCTAGCTGCCAAGAGCACTTTTTACTATGCGCACCCAACCAGAGTGACGGGAGGAGCACATTTCAGAAAACGTGCTCAGCTCGTCGAGAAAATTCGATTTAAGCAATAAAATTAAAAATGCACCTAAACCCTAAACCAAACGTTGCAGGTGGTTATTTCTTTATGCGCAGTGGTCAACGCAGCACTCTCTAGCTGCCAAGAGCACTTTTTACTATGGGCACCCAACCAGAGTGACGGGAGGAGCACATTTTAGAAAACGTGCTCAGCTCGTCGAGAAAATGCGATTTAAGCAATAAAATTAAAAATGCACCTAAAACCTAAACCAAACGTTGCAGGTGGTTATTTCTTCATGCACAGTGGTCAACGCGGCACTCTCTAGCTGCCAAGAGCACTTTTTACTATGCGCACCCAACCAGAGTGACGGGAGGAGCACATTTCAGAAAACGTGCTCAGCTCGTCGAGAAAATGCGATTTAAGCAATAAAATTAAAAATGCACCTAAAACCTAAACCAAACGTTGCAGGTGGTTATTTCTTCATGCGCAGCGGTCAACGCGGCACTATCTAGCTGCCAAGAGCACTTTTTACTATGCGCACCCAACCAGAGTGACGGGAGGAGCACATTTCAGAAAACGTGCTCAGCTCGTCGAGAAAATGCGATTTGAGCAATAAAATTAAAAATGCACCTAAAACCTAAACCAAACGTTGCAGGTGGTTATTTCTTCATGCGCAGTGGTCAACGCGGCACTCTCTAGCTGCCAAGAGCACTTTTTACTATGCGCACCCAACCAGAGTGACGGGAGGAGCACATTTCAGAAAACGTGCTCAGCTCGTCGAGAAAATGCGATTTAAGCAATAAAATTAAGAATGCACCTAAAACCTAAACCAAACGTTGCAGGTGGTTATTTCTTCATGCGCAGTGGTCAACGCGGCACTCTCTAGCTGCCAAGAGCACTTTTTACTATGCGCACCCAACCAGAGTGACGGGAGGAGCACATTTCAGAAAACGTGCTCAGCTCGTCGAGAAAATGCGATTAAAGCAATAAAATTAAAAATGCACCCAAAACCTAAAACAAACGTTGCACGTGGTTATTTCTTCATGCGCAGTGGTCAACGCGGCACTCTCCAGCTGCCAAGAGCACTTTTTACTATGCGCACCCAACCAGAGTGACGGGAGGAGCACATTTCAGAAAACGTGCTCAGCTCGTCGAGAAAATGCGATTTGAGCAATAAAATTAAAAATGCACCTAAAACCTAAACCAAACGTTGCAGGTGGTTATTTCTTCATGCGCAGCAGTCAACGCGGCACTCTCTAGCTGCCAAGAGCACTTTTTACTATGCGCACCCAACCAGAGTGACGGGAGGAGCACATTTCAGAAAACGTGCTCAGCTCGTCGAGAAAATGCGATTTAAGCAATAAAATTAAAAATGCAACTAAAACCTAAACCAAACGTTGCAGGTGGTTATTTCTTCATGCGCAGTGGTCAACGCGGCACTCTCTAGCTGCCAAGAGCACTTTTTACTATGCGCACCCAACCAGAGTGACGGGAGGAGCACATTTCAGAAAACGTGCTCGGCTCGTCGAGAAAATGCGATTTAAGCAATAAAATTAAAAATGCACCCAAAACCTAAACCAAACGTTGCAGATGGTCATTTCTTCATGCGCAGTGGTCAACGCGGCACTCTCTAGCTGCCAAGAGCACTTTTTACTATGCGCACCCAACCAGAGTGACGGGAGGAGCACATTTCAGAAAACATGCTCAGCTCGTCGAGAAAATGCGATTTAAGCAATAAAATTAAAAATGCACCTAAAACCTAAACCAAACGTTGCAGATGGTCATTTCTTCATGCGCAGTGGTCAACGCGGCACTCTCTAGCTGCCAAGAGCACTTTTTACTATGCGCACCCAACCAGAGTGACGGGAGGAGCACATTTCAGAAAACGTGCTCAGCTCGTCGAGAAAATGCGATTTAAGCAATAAAATTAAAAATGCACCTAAAACCTAAACGAAACGTTGCATGTGGTTATTTCTTCATGCGCAGTGGTCAACGCGGCACTCTCTAGCTGCCAAGTGCACTTTTTACTATGCGCACCCAACCAGAGTGACGGGAGGAGCACATTTCAGAAAACGTGCTCAGCTCGTCGAGAAAATGCGATTTAAGCAATAAAATTAAAAATGCACCCAAAACCTAAACCAAACGTTGCAGATGGTCATTTCTTCATGCGCAGTGGTCAACGCGGCACTCTCTAGCTGCCAAGAGCACTTTTTACTATGCACACCCAACCAGAGTGACGGGAGGAGCACATTTCTGAAAACGTGCTCAGCTCGACGAGAAAATGCGATTTAAGCAATAAAATTAAAAATGCACCTAAAACCTAAACCAAACGTTGCGGGTGGTTATTTCTTCATGCACAGTGGTCAACGCGGCACTCTCTAGCTGCCAAGAGCACTTTTTACTATGCGCACCCAACCAGAGTTACGGGAGGAGCACATTTCAGAAAACGTGCTCAGCTCGTCGAGAAAATGCGATTTAAGCAATAAAATTAAAAATGCACCCAAAACCTAAACCAAACGTTGCAGGTGGTTATTTCTTCATGCGCAGTGGTCAACGCGGCACTCTCTAGCTGCCAAGAGCACTTTTTACTATGCACACCCAACCAGAGTGACGGGAGGAGCACATTTCAGAAAACGTGCTCAGCTCGTCGAGAAAATGCGATTTAAGCAATAAAATTAAAAATGCACCCAAAACCTAAACCAAACGTTGCAGATGGTCATTTCTTCATGCGCAGTGGTCAACGCGGCACTCTCTAGCTGCCAAGAGCACTTTTTACTATGCGCACCCAACCAGAGTGACGGGAGGAGCACATTTCAGAAAACGTGCTCAGCTCGTCGAGAAAATGCGATTTAAGCAATAAAATTAAAAATGCACCTAAAACCTAAACCAAACGTTGCAGGTGGTTATTTCTTCATGCGCAGCAGTCAACGCGGCACTCTCTAGCTGCCAAGAGCACTTTTTACTATGCGCACCCAACCAGAGTGACGGGAGGAGCACATTTCAGAAAACGTGCTCAGCTCGTCGAGAAAATGCGATTTAAGCAATAAAATTAAAAATGCACCTAAAACCTAAACCAAACGTTGCAGGTGGTTATTTCTTCATGCGCAGCAGTCAACGCGGCACTCTCTAGCTGCCAAGAGCACTTTTTACTATGCGCACCCAACCAGAGTGACGGGAGGAGCACATTTCAGAAAACGTGCTCAGCTCGTCGAGAAAATGCGATTTAAGCAATAAAATTAAAGATGCACCTAAAACCTAAACCAAACGTTGCAGGTGATTTTTTCTTAATGCGCAGTGGTCAACGCGGCACTCTCTAGCTGCCAAGAGCACTTTTTACTATGCGCACCCAACCAGAGTGACGGGAGGAGCACATTTCAGAAAACGTGCTCGGCTCGTCGAGAAAATGCGATTTAAGCAATAAAATTAAAAATGCACCCAAAACCTAAACCAAACGTTGCAGATGGTCATTTCTTCATGCGCAGTGGTCAACGCGGCACTCTCTAGCTGCCAAGAGCACTTTTTACTATGCGCACCCAACCAGAGTGACGGGAGGAGCACATTTCAGAAAACATGCTCAGCTCGTCGAGAAAATGCGATTTAAGCAATAAAATTAAAAATGCACCTAAAACCTAAACCAAACGTTGCAGATGGTCATTTCTTCATGCGCAGTGGTCAACGCGGCACTCTCTAGCTGCCAAGAGCACTTTTTACTATGCGCACCCAACCAGAGTGACGGGAGGAGCACATTTCAGAAAACGTGCTCAGCTCGTCGAGAAAATGCGATTTAAGCAATAAAATTAAAAATGCACCTAAAACCTAAACGAAACGTTGCATGTGGTTATTTCTTCATGCGCAGTGGTCAACGCGGCACTCTCTAGCTGCCAAGTGCACTTTTTACTATGCGCACCCAACCAGAGTGACGGGAGGAGCACATTTCAGAAAACGTGCTCAGCTCGTCGAGAAAATGCGATTTAAGCAATAAAATTAAAAATGCACCCAAAACCTAAACCAAACGTTGCAGATGGTCATTTCTTCATGCGCAGTGGTCAACGCGGCACTCTCTAGCTGCCAAGAGCACTTTTTACTATGCACACCCAACCAGAGTGACGGGAGGAGCACATTTCTGAAAACGTGCTCAGCTCGACGAGAAAATGCGATTTAAGCAATAAAATTAAAAATGCACCTAAAACCTAAACCAAACGTTGCGGGTGGTTATTTCTTCATGCACAGTGGTCAACGCGGCACTCTCTAGCTGCCAAGAGCACTTTTTACTATGCGCACCCAACCAGAGTTACGGGAGGAGCACATTTCAGAAAACGTGCTCAGCTCGTCGAGAAAATGCGATTTAAGCAATAAAATTAAAAATGCACCCAAAACCTAAACCAAACGTTGCAGGTGGTTATTTCTTCATGCGCAGTGGTCAACGCGGCACTCTCTAGCTGCCAAGAGCACTTTTTACTATGCACACCCAACCAGAGTGACGGGAGGAGCACATTTCAGAAAACGTGCTCAGCTCGTCGAGAAAATGCGATTTAAGCAATAAAATTAAAAATGCACCCAAAACCTAAACCAAACGTTGCAGATGGTCATTTCTTCATGCGCAGTGGTCAACGCGGCACTCTCTAGCTGCCAAGAGCACTTTTTACTATGCGCACCCAACCAGAGTGACGGGAGGAGCACATTTCAGAAAACGTGCTCAGCTCGTCGAGAAAATGCGATTTAAGCAATAAAATTAAAAATGCACCTAAAACCTAAACCAAACGTTGCAGGTGGTTATTTCTTCATGCGCAGCAGTCAACGCGGCACTCTCTAGCTGCCAAGAGCACTTTTTACTATGCGCACCCAACCAGAGTGACGGGAGGAGCACATTTCAGAAAACGTGCTCAGCTCGTCGAGAAAATGCGATTTAAGCAATAAAATTAAAAATGCACCTAAAACCTAAACCAAACGTTGCAGGTGGTTATTTCTTCATGCGCAGCAGTCAACGCGGCACTCTCTAGCTGCCAAGAGCACTTTTTACTATGCGCACCCAACCAGAGTGACGGGAGGAGCACATTTCAGAAAACGTGCTCAGCTCGTCGAGAAAATGCGATTTAAGCAATAAAATTAAAGATGCACCTAAAACCTAAACCAAACGTTGCAGGTGATTTTTTCTTAATGCGCAGTGGTCAACGCGGCACTCTCTAGCTGCCAAGAGCACTTTTTACTATGCGCACCCAACCAGAGTGACGGGAGGAGCACATTTCAGAAAACGTGCTCAGCTCGTCGAGAAAATGCGATTTAAGCAATAAAATTAAAAATGCACCTAAAACCTAAACGAAACGTTGCAGGTGGTTATTTCTTCATGCGCAGTGGTCAACGCGGCACTCTCTAGCTGCCAAGTGCACTTTTTACTATGCGCACCCAACCAGAGTGACGGGAGGAGCACATTTCAGAAAACGTGCTCAGCTCGACGAGAAAATGCGATTTAAGCAATAAAATTAAAAATGCACCCAAAACCTAAACCAAACGTTGCAGGCGGTTATTTCTTCATGCGCAGTGGTCAACGCAGCACTCTCTAGCTGCCAAGAGCACTTTTTACTATGCGCACCCAACCAGAGTGACGGGAGGAGCACATTTCAGAAAACGTGCTCAGCTCGTCGAGAAAATGCGATTTAAGCAATAAAATTAAAAATGCACCTAAAACCTAAACCCAACGTTGCAGATGGTCATTTCTTCATGCGCAGTGGTCAACGCGGCACTCTCTAGCTGCCAAGAGCACTTTTTACTATGCGCACCCAACCAGAGTGACGGGAGGAGCACATTTCAGAAAACGTGCTCAGCTCGTCCAGAAAATGCGATTTAAGCAATCAAATTAAAAATGCACCTAAAACCTAAAACAAACGTTGCACGTGGTTATTTCTTCATGCGCAGTGATCAACGCGGCACTCTCTAGCTGCCAAGAGCACTTTTTACTATGCGCACCCAACCAGAGTGACGGGAGGAGCACATTTCAGAAAACGTGCTCAGCTCGTCGAGAAAATGCGATTTAAGCAATAAAATTAAAGATGCACCTAAAACCTAAACCAAACGTTGCAGGTGTTTTTTTCTTAATGCGCAGTGGTCAACGCGGCACTCTCTAGCTGCCAAGAGCACTTTTTACTATGCGCACCCAACCAGAGTGACGGGAGGAGCACATTTCAGAAAACGTGCTCAGCTCGTCGAGAAAATGCGATTTAAGCAATAAAATTAAAAATGCACCTAAAACCTAAACGAAACGTTGCAGGTGGTTATTTCTTCATGCGCAGTGGTCAACGCGGCACTCTCTAGCTGCCAAGTGCACTTTTTACTATGCGCACCCAACCAGAGTGACGGGAGGAGCACATTTCAGAAAACGTGCTCAGCTCGTCGAGAAAATGCGATTTAAGCAATAAAATTAAAAATGCACCCAAAACCTAAACCAAACGTTGCAGATGGTCATTTCTTCATGCGCAGTGGTCAACGCGGCACTCTCTAGCTGCCACGAGCACTTTTTACTATGCGCACCCAACCAGAGTGACGGGAGGAGCACATTTCAGAAAACGTGCTCAGCTCGACGAGAAAATGCGATTTAAGAAATAAAATTAAAAATGCACCCAAAACCTAAACGAAACGTTGCAGGTGGTTATTTCTTCATGCGCAGTGGTCAACGCGGCACTCTCTAGCTGCCAAGTGCACTTTTTACTATGCGCACCCAACCAGAGTGACGGGAGGAGCACATTTCAGAAAACGTGCTCAGCTCGTCGAGAAAATGCGATTTAAGCAATAAAATTAAAAATGGACCCAAAACCTAAACCAAACGCTGCAGATGGTCATTTCTTCATGCGCAGTGGTCAACGCGGCACTCTCTAGCTGCCACGAGCACTTTTTACTATGCGCACCCAACCAGAGTGACGGGAGGAGCACATTTCAGAAAACGTGCTCAGCTCGACTAGAAAATGCGATTTAAGCAATAAAATTAAAAATGCACCCAAAACCTAAACCAAACGTTGCAGGCGGTTATTTCTTCATGCGCAGTGGTCAACGCGGCACTCTCTAGCTGCCAAGAGCACTTTTTACTATGCGCACCCAACCAGAGTGACGGGAGGAGCACATTTCAGAAAACGTGCTCAGCTCGTCGACAAAATGCGATTTAAGCAATAAAATTAAAAATGCACCTAAAACCTAAACCAAACGTTGCAGATGGTCATTTCTTCATGCGCAGTGGTCAACGCGGCACTCTCTAGCTGCCAAGAGCACTTTTTACTATGCGCACCCAACCAGAGTGACGGGAGGAGCACATTTCAGAAAACGTGCTCAGCTCGTCGAGAAAATGCAATTTAAGCAATAAAATTAAAAATGCACCTAAAACCTAAACCAAACGTTGCAAATGGTCATTTCTTCATGCGCAGTGGTCAACGCGGCACTCTCTAGCTGCCAAGAGCACTTTTTACTATGCGCACCCAACCAGAGTGACGGAAGGAGCACATTTCAGAAAACGTGCTCAGCTCGTCGAGAAAATGCGATTTAAGCAATAAAATTAAAAATGCACCTAAAACCTAAACCAAACGTTGCAGATGATCATTTCTTCATGCGCAGTGGTCAACGCGGCACTCTCTACCTGCCAAGAGCACTTTTTACTATGCGCACCCAACCAGAGTGACGGGAGGAGAACATTTCAGAAAACGTGCTCAGCTCGTCGAGAAAATGCAATTTAAGCAATAAAATTAAAAATGCACCTAAAACCTAAACCAAACGCTGCAGATGGTCATTTCTTCATGCGCAGTGGTCAACGCGGCACTCTCTAGCTGCCAAGAGCACTTTTTACTATGCGCACCCAACCAGAGTGACGGGAGGAGCACATTTCAGAAAACGTGCTCAGCTCGTCGAGAAAATGCGATTTAAGCAATAAAATTAAAAATGCACCTAAAACCTAAACCAAACGTTGCAGGTGGTTATTTCTTCATGCGCAGTGGTCAACGCGGCACTCTCTAGCTGCCAAGTGCACTTTTTACTATGCGCACCCAACCAGAGTGACGGGAGGAGCACATTTCAGAAAACGTGCTCAGCTCGTCGAGAAAATGCGATTTAAGCAATAAAATTAAAAATGCACCCAAAACCTAAACCAAACGTTGCAGATGGTCATTTCTTCATGCGCAGAGGTCTACGCGGCACTCTCTAGCTGCCACGAGCACTTTTTACTATGCGCACCCAACCAGAGTGACGGGAGGAGCACATTTCTGAAAACGTGCTCAGCTCGACGAGAAAATGCGATTTAAGCAATAAAATTAAAAATGCACCCAAAACCTAAACCAAACGTTGCAGGCGGTTATTTCTTCATGCGCAGTAGTCAACGCGGCACTCTCTAGCTGCCAAGAGCACTTTTTACTATGCGCACCCAACCAGAGTGACGGGAGGAGCACATTTCAGAAAACGTGCTCAGCTCGTCGAGAAAATGCGATTTAAGCAATAAAATTAAAAATGCACCCAAAACCTAAATCAAACGTTGCATTTGGTTATTTCTTCATGCGCAGTGGTCAACGCGGCACTCTCTAGCTGCCAAGAGCACTTTTTACTATGCGCACCCAACCAGAGTGACGGGAGGAGCACATTTCAGAAAACGTGCTCAGCTCGTCGAGAAAATGCGATTTAAGCAATAAAATTAAAAATGCACCTAAAACCTAAACCAAACGTTGCAGGTGGTTATTTCTTCATGCGCAGTGGTCAACGCGGCACTCTATAGCTGCCAAGAGCACTTTTTACTATGCGCACCCAACCAGAGTGACGGGAGGAGCACATTTCAGAAAACGTGCTCAGCTCGTCGAGAAAATGCGATTTAAGCAATAAAATTAAAAATGCACCTAAAACCTAAACCAAACGTTGCAGGTGGTTATTTCTTCATGCGCAGTGGTCAACGCGGCACTCTCTAGCTGCCAAGAGCACTTTTTACTATGCGCACCCAACCAGAGTGACGGGAGGAGCACATTTCAGAAAACGTGCTCAGCTCGTCGAGAAAATGCGATTTAAGCAATAAAATTAAAAATGCACCCAAAACCTAAATCAAACGTTGCAGATGGTCATTTCTTAATGCGCAGTGGTCAACGCGGCACTCTCTAGCTGCCAAGAGCACTTTTTACTATGCACACCCAACCGGACTGACGGGAGGAGCACATTTCAGAAAACGTGCTCAGCTCGTCGAGAAAATGCGATTTAAGCAATAAAATTAAAAATGCACCTAAAACCTAAACCAAACGTTGCAGATGGTTATTTCTTCATGCGCAGTGTTTAACGCGGCACTCTCTAGCTGCCAAGAGCACTTTTTACTATGCGCACCCAACCAGAGTGACGGGAGGAGCACATTTCAGAAAACGTGCTCAGCTCGTCGAGAAAATGCGATTTAAGCAATAAAATTAAAAATGCACCTAAAACATAAACCAAACGTTACAGATGGTCATTTCTTCATGCGCAGTGGTCAACGCGGCACTCTCTAGCTGCCAAGAGCACTTTTTACTATGCGCACCCAACCAGAGTGACGGGAGGAGCACATTTCAGAAAACGTGCTCAGCTCGTCGAGAAAATGCGATTTAAGCAATAAAATTAAAAATGCACCTAAAACCTAAACCAAACGTTGCAGATGGTCATTTCTTCATGCGCAGTGGTCAACGCGGCACTCTCTAGCTGCCAAGAGCACTTTTTACTATGCGCACCCAACCAGAGTGACGGGAGGAGCACATTTCAGAAAACGTGCTCAGCTCGTCGAGAAAATACGATATAAGCAATAAAATTAAAAATGCACCTAAAACCTAAACCAAACGTTGCAGATGGTCATTTCTTCATGCGCAGTGGTCAACGCGGCACTCTCTAGCTGCCAAGAGCACTTTTTACTATGCGCACCCAACCAGAGTGACGGGAGGAGCACATTTCAGAAAACGTGCTCACCTCGTCCAGAAAATGCGATTTAAGCAATAAAATTAAAAATGCACCCAAAACCTAAACCAAACGTTGCATGTGGTTATTTCTTCATGCGCAGTGGTCAACGCGGCACTCTCTAGCTGCCAAGTGCACTTTTTACTATGCGCACCCAACCAGAGTGACGGGAGGAGCACATTTCAGAAAACGTGCTCAGCTCGTCGAGAAAATGCGATTTAAGCAATAAAATTAAAAATGCACCCAAAACCTAAACCAAACGTTGCAGATGGTCATTTCTTCATGCGCAGTGGTAAACACGGCACTCTCTAGCTGCCAAGAGCACTTTTTACTATGCACACCCAACCAGAGTGACGGGAGGAGCACATTTCTGAAAACGTGCTCAGCTCGACGAGAAAATGCGATTTAAGCAATAAAATTAAAAATGCACCCAAAACCTAAACCAAACGTTGCAGGCGGTTATTTCTTCATGCGCAGTAGTCAACGCGGCACTCTCTAGCTGCCAAGAGCACTTTTTACTATGCGCACCCAACCAGAGTGACGGGAGGAGCACATTTCAGAAAACCTGCTCAGCTCGTCGAGAAAATGCGATTTAAGCAATAAAATTAAAAATGCACCTAAAACCTAAACCAAACGTTGCAGGTGGTTATTTCTTCATGCGCAGCAGTCAACGCGGCACTCTCTAGCTGCCAAGAGCACTTTTTACTATGCGCACCCAACCAGAGTGACGGGAGGAGCACATTTCAGAAAACGTGCTCAGCTCGTCGAGAAAATGCGCTTTAAGCAATCAAATTAAAAATGCACCTAAAACCTAAACCAAACGTTGCAGGTGGTTATTTCTTCATGCGCAGTGGTCAACGCGGCACTCTCTAGCTGCCAAGAGCACTTTTTACTATGCGCACCCAAACAGAGTGACGGGAGGAGCACATTTCAGAAAACGTACTCAGCTCGTCCAGAAAATGCGATTTAAGCAATAAAATTAAAAATGCACCCAAAACCTAAACCAAATGTTGCAGGTGGTTATTTCTTCATGCGCAGTGGTCAACGCGGCACTCTCTAGCTGCCAAGAGCACTTTTTACTATGCCCACCCAACCAGAGTGACGGGAGGAGCACATTTCAGAAAACGTGCTCAGCTCGTCGAGAAAATGCGATTTAAGCAATAAAATTAAAAATGCACCTAAAACCTAAACCAAACGTTGCAGGTGTTTATTTCTTCATGCGCAGTGGTCAACGCGGCACTCTCTAGCTGCCAAGAGCACTTTTTACTATGCGCACCCAACCAGAGTGACGGGAGGAGCACATTTCAGAAAACGTGCTCAGCTCGTCGAGAAAATGCTATTTAAGCAATAAAATTAAAAATGCACCTAAAACCTAAACCAAACGTTGCAGGTGGTTATTTCTTCATGCGCAGTGGTCAACGCGGCACTCTAGCTGCCAAGAGCACTTTTTACTATGCGCACCCAACCAGAGTGACGGGAGGAGCACATTTCAGAAAACGTGCTCAGCTCGTCCAGAAAATGCGATTTAAGCAATACAATTAAAAATGCACCCAAAACCTAAACCAAACGTTGCAGGTGGTTATTTCTTCATGCGCAGTGGTCAACGCGGCACTCTCTAGCTGCCAAGAGCACTTTTTACTATGCGCACCCAACCAGAGTGACGGGAGGAGCACATTTCAGAAAACGTGCTCAGCTCGTCGAGAAAATGCGATTTAAGCAATAAAATTAAAAATGCACCTAAAACCTAAACCAAACGTTGCAGGTGGTTATTTCTTCATGCGCAGTGGTCAACGCGGCACTCTCTAGCTGCCAAGAGCACTTTTTACTATGCGCACCCAACCAGAGTGACGGGAGGAGCACATTTCAGAAAACGTGCTCAGCTCGTCGACAAAATGCGATTTAAGCAATAAAATTAAAAATGCACCTAAAACCTAAACCAAACGTTGCAGATGGTCATTTCTTCATGCGCAGTGGTCAACGCGGCACTCTCTAGCTGCCAAGAGCACTTTTTACTATGCGCACCCAACCAGAGTGACGGGAGGAGCACATTTCAGAAAACGTGCTCAGCTCGTCGAGAAAATGCAATTTAAGCAATAAAATTAAAAATGCACCTAAAACCTAAACCAAACGTTGCAAATGGTCATTTCTTCATGCGCAGTGGTCAACGCGGCACTCTCTAGCTGCCAAGAGCACTTTTTACTATGCGCACCCAACCAGAGTGACGGAAGGAGCACATTTCAGAAAACGTGCTCAGCTCGTCGAGAAAATGCGATTTAAGCAATAAAATTAAAAATGCACCTAAAACCTAAACCAAACGTTGCAGATGATCATTTCTTCATGCGCAGTGGTCAACGCGGCACTCTCTACCTGCCAAGAGCACTTTTTACTATGCGCACCCAACCAGAGTGACGGGAGGAGAACATTTCAGAAAACGTGCTCAGCTCGTCGAGAAAATGCAATTTAAGCAATAAAATTAAAAATGCACCTAAAACCTAAACCAAACGCTGCAGATGGTCATTTCTTCATGCGCAGTGGTCAACGCGGCACTCTCTAGCTGCCAAGAGCACTTTTTACTATGCGCACCCAACCAGAGTGACGGGAGGAGCACATTTCAGAAAACGTGCTCAGCTCGTCGAGAAAATGCGATTTAAGCAATAAAATTAAAAATGCACATAAAACCTAAACCAAACGTTGCAGGTGGTTATTTCTTCATGCGCAGTGGTCAACGCGGCACTCTCTAGCTGCCAAGAGCACTTTTTACTATGCGCACCCAACCAGAGTGACGGAAGGAGCACATTTCAGAAAACGTGCTCAGCTCGTCAAGAAAATGCGATTTAAGCAATAAAATTAAAAATGCACCTAAAACCTAAACCAAACGTTGCAGATGGTCATTTCTTCATGCGCAGTGGTCAACGCGGCACTCTCTACCTGCCAAGAGCACTTTTTACTATGCGCACCCAACCAGAGTGACGGGAGGAGCACATTTAAGAAAACGTGCTCAGCTCGTCGAGAAAATGCAATTTAAGCAATAAAATTAAAAATGCACCCAAAACCTAAACCAAACGTTGCAGGTGGTTATTTCTTCATGCGCAGTGGTCAACGCGGCAGTCTCTAGCTGCGAAGAGCACTTTTTTTACTATGCGCACCCAACCAGAGTGACGGGAGGAGCACATTTCAGAAAACGTGCTCAGCTCGTCGAGAAAATGCGATTTAAGCAATAAAATTAAAAATGCACCTAAAACCTAAACCAAACGTTGCAGGTGGTTATTTCTTCATGCGCAGTGGTCAACGCGGCACTCTCTAGCTGCCAAGTGCACTTTTTACTATGCGCACCCAACCAGAGTGACGGGAGGAGCACATTTCAGAAAACGTGCTCAGCTCGTCGAGAAAATGCGATTTAAGCAATAAAATTAAAAATGCACCCAAAACCTAAACCAAACGTTGCAGATGGTCATTTCTTCATGCGCAGAGGTCTACGCGGCACTCTCTAGCTGCCACGAGCACTTTTTACTATGCGCACCCAACCAGAGTGACGGGAGGAGCACATTTCTGAAAACGTGCTCAGCTCGACGAGAAAATGCGATTTAAGCAATAAAATTAAAAATGCACCCAAAACCTAAACCAAACGTTGCAGGCGGTTATTTCTTCATGCGCAGTAGTCAACGCGGCACTCTCTAGCTGCCAAGAGCACTTTTTACTATGCGCACCCAACCAGAGTGACGGGAGGAGCACATTTCAGAAAACCTGCTCAGCTCGTCGAGAAAATGCGATTTAAGCAATAAAATTAAAAATGCACCTAAAACCTAAACCAAACGTTGCACGTGGTTATTTCTTCATGCGCAGTGGTCAACGCGGCACTCTCTAGCTGCCAAGAGCACTTTTTACTATGCGCACCCAACCAGAGTGACGGGAGGAGCACATTTCAGAAAACGTGCTCAGCTCGTCGAGAAAATGCGATTTAAGCAATAAAATTAAAAATGCACCCAAAACCTAAATCAAACGTTGCATTTGGTTATTTCTTCATGCGCAGTGGTCAACGCGGCACTCTCTAGCTGCCAAGAGCACTTTTTACTATGCGCACCCAACCAGAGTGACGGGAGGAGCACATTTCAGAAAACGTGCTCAGCTCGTCGAGAAAATGCGATTTAAGCAATAAAATTAAAAATGCACCTAAAACCTAAACCAAACGTTGCAGGTGGTTATTTCTTCATGCGCAGTGGTCAACGCGGCACTCTATAGCTGCCAAGAGCACTTTTTACTATGCGCACCCAACCAGAGTGACGGGAGGAGCACATTTCAGAAAACGTGCTCAGCTCGTCGAGAAAATGCGATTTAAGCAATAAAATTAAAAATGCACCTAAAACCTAAACCAAACGTTGCAGGTGGTTATTTCTTCATGCGCAGTGGTCAACGCGGCACTCTCTAGCTGCCAAGAGCACTTTTTACTATGCACACCCAACCAGAGTGACGGGAGGAGCACATTTCAGAAAACGTGCTCAGCTCGACGAGAAAATGCGATTTAAGCAATAAAATTAAAAATGCACCCACAACCTAAAACAAACGTTGCACGTGGTTATTTCTTCATGCGCAGTGGTCAACGCGGCACTCTCTAGCTGCCAAGAGCACTTTTTACTATGCGCACCCAACCAGAGTGACGGGAGGAGCACATTTCAGAAAACGTGCTCAGCTCGTCGAGAAAATGCGATTTTAGCAATAAAATTAAAAATGCACCTAAAACCTAAAAAAAACGTTGCAGATGGTCATTTCTTCATGCGCAGTGGTCAACGCGGCACTCTCTAGCTGCCAAGAGCACTTTTTACTATGCGCACCCAACCAGAGTGACGGGAGGAGCACATTTCAGAAAACGTGCTCAGCTCGTCGAGAAAATGCGATTTAAGCAATAAAATTAAAAAATGTACCTAAAACCTAAACCAAACGTTGCAGGTGGTTATTTCTTCATGCGCAGTGGTCAACGCGGCACTCTCTAGCTGCCAAGAGCACTTTTTACTATGCGCACCCAACCAGAGTGACGGGAGGAGCACATTTCAGAAAACGTGCTCAGCTCGTCGAGAAAATGCGATTAAAGCAATAAAATTAAAAATGCACCTAAAACCTAAACCAAACGTTGCAGATGGTCATTTCTTCATGCGCAGTGGTCAACGCGGCACTCTCTAGCTGCCAAGAACACTTTTTACTATGCGCACCCAACCAGAGTGACGGGAGGAGCACATTTCAGAAAACGTGCTCAGCTCGTCGAGAAAATGCGATTTAAGCAATAAAATTAAAAATGCACCCAAAACCTAAACCAAACGTTGGGGGTGGTTATTTCTTCGTGTGCAGCAGTCAACGCGGCACTCTCTAGCTGCCAAGAGCACTTTTTACTATGCGCACCCGACCAGAGTGACGGGAGGAGCACATTTCAGAAAACGTGCTCAGTTCGTCGAGAAAATTCGATTTAAGCAATAAAATTAAAAATGCACCTAAAACTTTAAACCAAACGTTGCGGGTGGTCATTTCTTCATGCACAGTGGTCAACGCGGCACTCTCTAGGTGCCAAGAGCACTTTTTACTATGCGCACCCAACCAGAGTGACGGGAGGAGCACATTTCAGAAAACGTGCTCAGCTCGACGAGAAAATGCGATTTAAGCAATAAAATTAAAAATGCACCCAAAACCTAAACCAAACGTTGCAGGCGGTTATTTCTTCATGCGCAGTGGTCAACGCGGCACTCTCTAGCTGCCAAGAGCACTTTTTACTATGCGCACCCAACCAGAGTGACGGGAGGAGCACATTTCAGAAAACGTGCTCAGCTCGTCGAGAAAATGCGATTTAAGCAATAAAATTAAAAATGCACCTAAAACCTAAACCAAACGTTGCAGGTGGTTATTTCTTCATGCGCAGCAGTCAACGCGGCACTCTCTAGCTGCCAAGAGCACTTTTTACTATGCGCACCCAACCAGAGTGACGGGAGGAGCACATTTCAGAAAACGTGCTCAGCTCGTCGAGAAAATGCGATTTAAGCAATAAAATTAAAAATGCACCTAAAACCTAAACCAAACGTTGCAGGTGGTTATTTCTTCATGCGCAGTGGTCAACGCGGCACTCTCTAGCTGCCAAGAGCACTTTTTACTATGCGCACCCAACCAGAGTGACGGGAGGAGCACATTTCAGAAAACGTGCTCAGCTCGTCGAGAAAATGCGATTTAAGCAATAAAATTAAAAATGCACCTAAAACCTAAACCAAACGTTGCAGATGGTCATTTCTTCATGCGCAGTGGTCAACGCGGCACTCTCTAGCTGCCAAGAGCACTTTTTACTATGCGCACCCAACCAGAGTGACGGGAGGAGCACATTTCAGAAAACGTGCTCAGCTCGTCGAGAAAATGCGATTTAAGCAATAAAATTAAAAATGCACCCAAAACCTAAACCAAACGTTGCAGATGGTCATTTCTTCATGTGCAGTGGTCAACGCGGCACTCTCTAGCTGCCAAGAGCACTTTTTACTATGCACACCCAACCAGAGTGACGGGAGGAGCACATTTCTGAAAACGTGCTCAGCTCGACGAGAAAATGCGATTTAAGCAATAAAATTAAAAATGCACCCAAAACCTAAAACAAACGTTGCACGTGGTTATTTCTTCATGCGCAGTGGTCAACGCGGAACTCTCTAGCTGCCAAGAGCACTTTTTACTATGCGCACCCAACCAGAGTGACGGGAGGAGCACATTCCAGAAAACGTGCTCAGCTCGTCGAGAAAATGCGATTTAAGCAATAAAATTATAAATGCACCCAAAACCTAAACCAAACGTTGCAGATGGTCATTTCTTCATGCGCAGTGGTCAACGCGGCACTCTCTAGCTGCCAAGAGCACTTTTTACTATGCGCACCCGACCAGAGTGACGGGAGGAGCACATTTCAGAAAACGTGCTCAGCTCGTCGAGAAAATGCGATTTAAGCAATAAAATTAAAAATGCACCTAAAACCTAAACCAAACGTTGCAGGTGGTTATTTCTTCATGCGCAGCAGTCAACGCGGCACTCTCTAGCTGCCAAGAGCACTTTTTACTATGCGCACCCAACCAGAGTGACGGGAGGAGCACATTCCAGAAAACGTGCTCAGCTCGTCGAGAATATGCGATTTAAGCAATCAAATTATAAATGCACCCAAAACCTAAACCAAACGTTGCAGATGGTCATTTCTTCATGCGCAGTGGTCAACGCGGCACTCTCTAGCTGCCAAGAGCACTTTTTACTATGCGCACCCAACCAGAGTGACGGGAGGAGCACATTTCAGAAAACGTGCTCAGCTTGACGAGAAAATGCGATTTAAGCAATAAAATTAAAAATGCACCCAAAACCTAAACCAAACGTTGCAGGTGGTTATTTCTTCATGCGCAGTGGTCAACGCGGCACTCTCTAGCTGCCAAGAGCACTTATTACCATGCGCACCCAACCAGAGTGACGGGAGGAGCACATTTCAGAAAACGTGCTCAGCTCGTCGAGAAAATGCAATTTAAGCAATAAAATTAAAAATGCACCTAAAACCTAAAACAAACGTTGCAGGTGGTTATTTCTTCATGCGCAGCAGTCAACGCGGCACTCTCTAGCTGCCAAGAGCACTTTTTACTATGCGCACCCAACCAGAGTGACGGGAGGAGCACGTTTCAGAAAACGTGCTCAGCTCGTCGAGAAAATGCGATTTAAGCAATAAAAATAAAAATGCACCTAAAACCTAAAACAAACGTTGCACGTGGTTATTTCTTCATGCGCAGTGGTCAACGTGGCACTCTCTAGCTGCCAAGAGCACTTTTTACTATGCGCACCCAACCAGAGTGACGGGAGGAGCACATTTCAGAAAACGTGCTCAGCTCGTCGAGAAAATGCGATTTAAGCAATAAAATTAAAAATGCACCTAAAACCTAAACCAAACGTTGGGGGTGGTTATTTCTTCATGTGCAGCAGTCAACTCGGCACTCTCTAGCTGCCAAGAGCACTTTTTACTATGCGCACCCGACCAGAGTGACGGGAGGAGCACATTTCAGAAAACGTGCTCAGCTCGTCGAGAAAATGCAATTTAAGCAATAAAATTAAAAATGCACCTAAAACCTAAACCAAACGTTGCAGGTGGTTATTTCTTCATGCGCAGTGGTCAACGCGGAACTCTCTAGCTGCCAAGAGCACTTTTTACTATGCGCACCCAACCAGAGTAACGCGAGGAGCACATTTCAGAAAACATGCTCAGCTCGTCGAGAAAATGCGGTTTAAGCAATAAAATTAAAAATGCACCTAAAACCTAAACCAAACGTTGCAGATGGTCATTTCTTCATGCGCAGTGGTCAACGCGGCACTCTCTCGCTGCCAAGAGCACTTTTTACTATGCGCACCCAACCAGAGTGACGGGAGGAGCACATTTCAGAAAACGTGCTCAGCTCGTCGAGAAAATGCGATTTAAGCAATAAAATTAAAAATGCACCCAAAACCTAAACCAAACGTTGCAGATGGTCATTTCTTCATGCGCAGTGGTCAACGCGGCACTCTCTAGCTGCCAAGAACACTTTTTACTATGCGCACCCAACCAGAGTGACGGGAGGAGCACATTTCAGAAAACGTGCTCAGCTCGTCGAGAAAATGCGATTTAAGCAATAAAATTAAAAATGCACCTAAAACCTAAACCAAACGTTGCACGTGGTTATTTCTTCATGCGCAGCAGTCAACGCGGCACTCTCTAGCTGCCAAGAGCACTTTTTACTATGCGCACCCAACCAGAGTGACGGGAGGAGCACATTTCAGAAAACATGCTCAGCTCGTCGAGAAAATGCGATTTAAGCAATAAAATTAAAAATGCACCTAAAACCTAAACCAAACGTTGCAGATGGTCATTTCTTCATGCGCAGTGGTCAACGCGGCACTCTCTAGCTGCCAAGAGCACTTTTTACTATGCGCACCCAACCAGAGTGACGGGAGGAGCACATTTCAGAAAACGTGCTCAGCTCGTCCAGAAAATGCGATTTAAGCAATAAAATTAAAAATGCACCCAAAACCTAAACCAAACGTTGCAGGCGGTTATTTCTTCATGTGCAGTGGCCAACGCGGCACTCTCTAGCTGCCAAGAGCACTTTTTACTATGCGCACCCAACCAGAGTGAGTGGAGGAGCACATTTCAGAAAACGTGCTCAGCTCGTCGAGAAAATGCGATTTAAGCAATAAAATTAAAAATGCACCTAAAAGCTAAACCAAACGTTGGGGGTGGTTATTTCTTCATGTGCAGCAGTCAACTCGGCACTCTCTAGCTGCCAAGAGCACTTTTTACTATGCGCACCCAACCAGAGTGACGGGAGGAGCACATTTCAGAAAACGTGCTCAGCTCGTCGAGAAAATGCGATTTAAGCAATAAAATTAAAAATGCACCCAAAACCTAAACCAAACGTTGCAGGTGGTTATTTCTTCATGCGCAGTGGTCAACGCGGCACTCTCTAGCTGCCAAGAGCACTTTTTACTATGCGCACCCAACCAGAGTGACGGGAGGAGCACATTTCAGAAAACGTGCTCAGCTCGTCGAGAAAATGCGATTTAAGCAATCAAATTAAAAATGCACCTAAAACCTAAAACAAACGTTGCACGTGGTTATTTCTTCATGCGCAGTGATCAACGCGGCACTCTCTAGCTGCCAAGAGCACTTTTTACTATGCGCACCCAACCAGAGTGACGGGAGGAGCACATTTCAGAAAACGTGCTCAGCTCGTCGAAAAAATGCGATTTAAGCAATAAAATTAAAAATGCACCCAAAACCTAAACCAAACGTTGCAGATGGATATTTCTTCATGCGCAGTGGTCAACGCGGCACTCTCTAGCTGCCAAGAGCACTTTTTACTATGCGCACCCAACCAGAGTGACGGGAGGAGCACATTTCAGAAAACGTGCTCAGCTCGACGAGAAAATGCGATTTAAGCAATAAAATTAAAAATGCACCCACAACCTAAAACAAACGTTGCACGTGGTTATTTCTTCATGCGCAGTGGTCAACGCGGCACTCTCTAGCTGCCAAGAGCACTTTTTACTATGCGCACCCAACCAGAGTGACGGGAGGAGCACATTTCAGAAAACGTGCTCAGCTCGTCGAGAAAATGCGATTTAAGCAATAAAATTAAAAATGCACCCAAAACCTAAACCAAACGTTGCAGATGGTCATTTCTTCATGCGCAGTGGTCAACGCGGCACTCTCTAGCTGCCAAGAGCACTTTTTACTATGCGCACCCAACCAGAGTGACGGGAGGAGCACATTTCAGAAAACGTGCTCAGCTCGTCCAGAAAATGCGATTTAAGCAATAAAATTAAAAATGCACCTAAAACCTAAACCAAACGTTGGGGGTGGTTATTTCTTCATGTGCAGCAGTCAACGCGGCACTCTCTAGCTGCCAAGAGCACTTTTTACTATGCACACCCAACCAGAGTGACGGGAGGAGCACATTTCAGAAAACGTGCTCAGCTCGACGAGAAAATGCGATTTAAGCAATAAAATTAAAAATGCACCCACAACCTAAAACAAACGTTGCACGTGGTTATTTCTTCATGCGCAGTGGTCAACGCGGCACTCTCTAGCTGCCAAGAGCACTTTTTACTATGCGCACCCAACCAGAGTGACGGGAGGAGCACATTTCAGAAAACGTGCTCAGCTCGTCGAGAAAATGCGATTTAAGCAATAAAATTAAAAATGCACCCAAAACCTAAATCAAACGTTGCATTTGGTTATTTCTTCATGCGCAGTGGTCAACGCGGCACTCTCTAGCTGCCAAGAGCACTTTTTACTATGCGCACCCAACCAGAGTGACGGGAGGAGCACATTTCAGAAAACGTGCTCAGATCGTCGAGAAAATGCGATTTAAGCAATAAAATTAAAAATGCACCTAAAACCTAAACCAAACGTTGCAGGTGGTTATTTCTTCATGCGCAGTGGTCAACGCGGCACTCTATAGCTGCCAAGAGCACTTTTTACTATGCGCACCCAACCAGAGTGACGGGAGGAGCACATTTCAGAAAACGTGCTCAGCTCGTCGAGAAAATGCGATTTAAGCAATAAAATTAAAAATGCACCTAAAACCTAAACCAAACGTTGCAGGTGGTTATTTCTTCATGCGCAGTGGTCAACGCGGCACTCTCTAGCTGCCAAGAGCACTTTTTACTATGCGCACCCAACCAGAGTGACGGGAGGAGCACATTTCAGAAAACGTGCTCAGCTCGTCGAGAAAATGCGATTTAAGCAATAAAATTAAAAATGCACCCAAAACCTAAATCAAACGTTGCAGATGGTCATTTCTTAATGCGCAGTGGTCAACGCGGCACTCTCTAGCTGCCAAGAGCACTTTTTACTATGCACACCCAACCAGAGTGACGGGAGGAGCACATTTCAGAAAACCTGCTCAGCTCGTCGAGAAAATGCGATTTAAGCAATAAAATTAAAAATGCACCCAAAACCTAAACCAAACGTTGCAGGTGGTTATTTCTTCATGCGCAGTGTTTAACGCGGCACTCTCTAGCTGCCAAGAGCACTTTTTACTATGCGCACCCAACCAGAGTGACGGGAGGAGCACATTTCAGAAAACGTGCTCAGCTCGTCGAGAAAATGCGATTTAAGCAATAAAATTAAAAATGCACCTAAAACCTAAACCAAACGTTGCAGGCGGTTATTTCTTCATGCGCAGTGGTCAACGCGGCACTCTCTAGCTGCCAAGAGCACTTTTTACTATGCGCACCCAACCAGAGTGACGGGAGGAGCACATTTCAGAAAACGTGCTCAGCTCGTCGACAAATGCGATTTAAGCAATAAAATTAAAAATGCACCCAAAACCTAAACCAAACGTTGCAGATGGTCATTTCTTCATGCGCAGTGGTCAACGCGGCACTCTCTAGCTGCCAAGAGCACTTTTTACTATGCGCACCCAACAAGAGTGACGGGAGGAGCACATTTCAGAAAACGTGCTCAGCTCGACGAGAAAATGCGATTTAAGCAATAAAATTAAAAATGCACCCAAAACCTAAACCAAACGTTGCAGGTGGTTATTTCTTCATGCGCAGTGGTCAACGCGGCACTCTCTAGCTGCCAAGAGCACTTTTTACTATGCGCACCCAACCAGAGTGACGGGAGGAGCACATTTCAGAAAACGTGCTCAGCTCGTCGAGAAAATGCGATTAAAGCAATAAAATTAAAAATGCACCTAAAACCTAAACCAAACGTTGCAGATGGTCATTTCTTCATGCTTCTCTAGCTGCCAAGAGCACTTTTTACTATGCGCACCCAACCAGAGTGACGAGAGGAGCACATTTCAGAAAACGTGCTCAGCTCGTCGAGAAAATGCGATTTAAGCAATAAAATTAAAAATGCAACTAAAACCTTAAACAAACGTTGCAGGTGGTTATTTCTTCATGCGCAGCAGTCAACGCGGCACTCTCTAGCTGCCAAGAGCACTTTTTACTATGCGCACCCAACCAGAGTGACGGGAGTAGCACATTTCAGAAAACGTGCTCAGCTCGTCGAGAAAATGCGATTTAAGCAATAAAATTAAAAATGCACCTAAAACCTAAACCAAACGTTGCACGTGGTCATTTCTTCATGCGCAGTGGTCAACGCGGCACTCTCTAGCTGCCAAGAGCACTTTTTACTATGCGCACCCAACCAGAGTGACGGGAGGAGCACATTTCAGAAAACGTGCTCAGCTCGTCGAGAAAATGCGATTTAAGCAATAAAATTAAAAATGCACCCAAAACCTAAACCAAACGTTGCAGATGGTCATTTCTTCATGCGCAGTGGTCAACGCGGCACTCTCTAGCTGCCAAGAGCACTTTTTACTATGCACACCCAACCAGAGTGACGGGAGGAGCACATTTCTGAAAACGTGCTCAGCTCGACGAGAAAATGCGATTTAAGCAATAAAATTAAAAATGCACCCAAAACCTAAAACAAACGTTGCACGTGGTTATTTCTTCATGCGCAGTGGTCAACGCGGCACTCTCTAGCTGCCAAGAGCACTTTTTACTATGTGCACCCAACCAGAGTGACGGGAGGAGCACATTTCAGAAAACGTGCTCAGCTCGTCGAGAAAATGCGATTTAAGCAATAAAATTAAAAATGCACCTAAAACCTAAACCAAACGTTGCGGGTGGTTATTTCTTCATGCACAGTGGTCAACGCGGCACTCTCTAGCTGCCAAGAGCACTTTTTACTATGCGCACCCAACCAGAGTGACGGGAGGAGCACATTTCAGAAAACGTGCTCAGCTCGTCGAGAAAATGCGATTTAAGCAATAAAATTAAAAATGCACCCAAAACCTAAACCAAACGTTGCAGGTCGTTATTTCTTCATGCGCAGTGGTCAACGCGGCACTCTCTAGCTGCCAAGAGCACTTTTTACTATGCGCACCCAACCAGAGTGACGGGAGGAGCACATTTCAGAAAACGTGCTCAGCTCGTCGAGAAAATGCGATTTAAGCAATAAAATTAAAAATGCACCTAAAACCTAAACCAAACGTTGGGGGTGGTTATTTCTTCATGTGCAGCAGTCAACGCGGCACTCTCTAGCTGCCAAGAGCACTTTTTACTATGCGCACCCGACCAGAGTGACGGGAGGAGCACATTTCAGAAAACGTGCTCAGTTCGTCGAGAAAATGCGATTTAAGCAATAAAATTAAAAATGCACCTAAAACCTAAACCAAACGTTGCGGGTGGTCATTTCTTCATGCACAGTGGTCAACGCGGCACTCTCTAGGTGCCAAGAGCACTTTTTACTATGCGCACCCAACCAGAGTGACGGGAGGAGCACATTTCAGAAAACGTGCTCAGCTCGTCGAGAAAATGCGATTTAAGCAATAAAATTAAAAATGCACCCAAAACCTAAACCAAACGTTGCAGATGGTCATTTCTTCATGCGCAGTGGTCAACGCGGCACTCTCTAGCTGCCAAGAGCACTTTTTACTATGCGCACCCAACCAGAGTGACGGGAGGAGCACATTTCAGAAAACGTGCTCAGCTCGTCGAGAAAATGCGATTTAAGCAATAAAATTAAAAATGCACCTAAAACCTAAACCAAACGTTGCAGGTGGTTATTTCTTCATGCGCAGCAGTCAACGCGGCACTCTCTAGCTGCCAAGAGCACTTTTTACTATGCGCACCCAACCAGAGTGACGGGAGGAGCACATTTCAGAAAACGTGCTCAGCTCGTCGAGAAAATGCGATTTAAGCAATCAAATAAAAAATGCACCTAAAACCTAAAACAAACGTTGCACGTGGTTATTTCTTCATGCGCAGTGATCAACGCGGCACTCTCTAGCTGCCAAGAGCACTTTTTACTATGCGCACCCAACCAGAGTGACGGGAGGAGCACATTTCAGAAAACGTGCTCAGCTCGTCGAGAAAATGCGATTTAAGCAATAAAATTAAAAATGCACCCAAAACCTAAATAAAACGTTGCAGGTGGTTATTTCTTCATGTGCAGCAGTCAACGCGGCACTCTCTAGCTGCCAAGAGCACTTTTTACTCTGCGCACCCGACCAGAGTGACGGGAGGAGCACATTTCAGAAAACGTGCTCAGCTCGTCGAGAAAATGCGATTTAAGCAATAAAATTAAAAATGCACCTAAAACCTAAACCAAACGTTGGGGGTGGTTATTTCTTCATGTGCAGCAGTCAACGCGGCACTCTCTAGCTGCCAAGAGCACTTTTTACTATGCACACCCAACCAGAGTGACGGGAGGAGCACATTTCAGAAAACGTGCTCAGCTCGACGAGAAAATGCGATTTAAGCAATAAAATTAAAAATGCACCCACAACCTAAAACAAACGTTGCACGTGGTTATTTCTTCATGCGCAGTGGTCAACGCGGCACTCTCTAGCTGCCAAGAGCACTTTTTACTATGCGCACCCAACCAGAGTGACGGGAGGAGCACATTTCAGAAAACGTGCTCAGCTCGTCGAGAAAATGCGATTTAAGCAATAAAATTAAAAATGCACCTAAAACCTAAAAAAAACGTTGCAGATGGTCATTTCTTCATGCGCAGTGGTCAACGCGGCACTCTCTAGCTGCCAAGAGCACTTTTTACTATGCGCACCCAACCAGAGTGACGGGAGGAGCACATTTCAGAAAACGTGCTCAGCTCGTCGAGAAAATGCGATTTAAGCAATAAAATTAAAAAATGTACCTAAAACCTAAACCAAACGTTGCAGGTGGTTATTTCTTCATGCGCAGTGGTCAACGCGGCACTCTCTAGCTGCCAAGAGCACTTTTTACTATGCGCACCCAACCAGAGTGACGGGAGGAGCACATTTCAGAAAACGTGCTCAGCTCGTCGAGAAAATGCGATTAAAGCAATAAAATTAAAAATGCACCTAAAACCTAAACCAAACGTTGCAGATGGTCATTTCTTCATGCGCAGTGGTCAACGCGGCACTCTCTAGCTGCCAAGAGCACTTTTTACTATGCGCACCCAACCAGAGTGACGGGAGGAGCACATTTCAGAAAACGTGCTCAGCTCGTCCAGAAAATGCGATTTAAGCAATAAAATTAAAAATGCACCTAAAACCTAAACCAAACGTTGGGGGTGGTTATTTCTTCATGTGCAGCAGTCAACGCGGCACTCTCTAGCTGCCAAGAGCACTTTTTACTATGCACACCCAACCAGAGTGACGGGAGGAGCACATTTCAGAAAACGTGCTCAGCTCGACGAGAAAATGCGATTTAAGCAATAAAATTAAAAATGCACCCACAACCTAAAACAAACGTTGCACGTGGTTATTTCTTCATGCGCAGTGGTCAACGCGGCACTCTCTAGCTGCCAAGAGCACTTTTTACTATGCGCACCCAACCAGAGTGACGGGAGGAGCACATTTCAGAAAACGTGCTCAGCTCGTCGAGAAAATGCGATTTAAGCAATAAAATTAAAAATGCACCCAAAACCTAAATCAAACGTTGCATTTGGTTATTTCTTCATGCGCAGTGGTCAACGCGGCACTCTCTAGCTGCCAAGAGCACTTTTTACTATGCGCACCCAACCAGAGTGACGGGAGGAGCACATTTCAGAAAACGTGCTCAGCTCGTCGAGAAAATGCGATTTAAGCAATAAAATTAAAAATGCACCTAAAACCTAAACCAAACGTTGGGGGTGGTTATTTCTTCATGTGCAGCAGTCAACGCGGCACTCTCTAGCTGCCAAGAGCACTTTTTACTATGCGCACCCGACCAGAGTGACGGGAGGAGCACATTTCAGAAAACGTGCTCAGTTCGTCGAGAAAATGCGATTTAAGCAATAAAATTAAAAATGCACCTAAAACCTAAACCAAACGTTGCGGGTGGTCATTTCTTCATGCACAGTGGTCAACGCGGCACTCTCTAGGTGCCAAGAGCACTTTTTACTATGCGCACCCAACCAGAGTGACGGGAGGAGCACATTTCAGAAAACGTGCTCAGCTCGTCGAGAAAATGCGATTTAAGCAATAAAATTAAAAATGCACCCAAAACCTAAACCAAACGTTGCAGATGGTCATTTCTTCATGCGCAGTGGTCAACGCGGCACTCTCTAGCTGCCAAGAGCACTTTTTACTATGCGCACCCAACCAGAGTGACGGGAGGAGCACATTTCAGAAAACGTGCTCAGCTCGTCGAGAAAATGCGATTTAAGCAATAAAATTAAAAATGCACCTAAAACCTAAACCAAACGTTGCAGGTGGTTATTTCTTCATGCGCAGCAGTCAACGCGGCACTCTCTAGCTGCCAAGAGCACTTTTTACTATGCGCACCCAACCAGAGTGACGGGAGGAGCACATTTCAGAAAACGTGCTCAGCTCGTCGAGAAAATGCGATTTAAGCAATCAAATAAAAAATGCACCTAAAACCTAAAACAAACGTTGCACGTGGTTATTTCTTCATGCGCAGTGATCAACGCGGCACTCTCTAGCTGCCAAGAGCACTTTTTACTATGCGCACCCAACCAGAGTGACGGGAGGAGCACATTTCAGAAAACGTGCTCAGCTCGTCGAGAAAATGCGATTTAAGCAATAAAATTAAAAATGCACCCAAAACCTAAATAAAACGTTGCAGGTGGTTATTTCTTCATGTGCAGCAGTCAACGCGGCACTCTCTAGCTGCCAAGAGCACTTTTTACTCTGCGCACCCGACCAGAGTGACGGGAGGAGCACATTTCAGAAAACGTGCTCAGCTCGTCGAGAAAATGCGATTTAAGCAATAAAATTAAAAATGCACCTAAAACCTAAACCAAACGTTGGGGGTGGTTATTTCTTCATGTGCAGCAGTCAACGCGGCACTCTCTAGCTGCCAAGAGCACTTTTTACTATGCACACCCAACCAGAGTGACGGGAGGAGCACATTTCAGAAAACGTGCTCAGCTCGACGAGAAAATGCGATTTAAGCAATAAAATTAAAAATGCACCCACAACCTAAAACAAACGTTGCACGTGGTTATTTCTTCATGCGCAGTGGTCAACGCGGCACTCTCTAGCTGCCAAGAGCACTTTTTACTATGCGCACCCAACCAGAGTGACGGGAGGAGCACATTTCAGAAAACGTGCTCAGCTCGTCGAGAAAATGCGATTTAAGCAATAAAATTAAAAATGCACCTAAAACCTAAAAAAAACGTTGCAGATGGTCATTTCTTCATGCGCAGTGGTCAACGCGGCACTCTCTAGCTGCCAAGAGCACTTTTTACTATGCGCACCCAACCAGAGTGACGGGAGGAGCACATTTCAGAAAACGTGCTCAGCTCGTCGAGAAAATGCGATTTAAGCAATAAAATTAAAAAATGTACCTAAAACCTAAACCAAACGTTGCAGGTGGTTATTTCTTCATGCGCAGTGGTCAACGCGGCACTCTCTAGCTGCCAAGAGCACTTTTTACTATGCGCACCCAACCAGAGTGACGGGAGGAGCACATTTCAGAAAACGTGCTCAGCTCGTCGAGAAAATGCGATTAAAGCAATAAAATTAAAAATGCACCTAAAACCTAAACCAAACGTTGCAGATGGTCATTTCTTCATGCGCAGTGGTCAACGCGGCACTCTCTAGCTGCCAAGAGCACTTTTTACTATGCGCACCCAACCAGAGTGACGGGAGGAGCACATTTCAGAAAACGTGCTCAGCTCGTCCAGAAAATGCGATTTAAGCAATAAAATTAAAAATGCACCTAAAACCTAAACCAAACGTTGGGGGTGGTTATTTCTTCATGTGCAGCAGTCAACGCGGCACTCTCTAGCTGCCAAGAGCACTTTTTACTATGCACACCCAACCAGAGTGACGGGAGGAGCACATTTCAGAAAACGTGCTCAGCTCGACGAGAAAATGCGATTTAAGCAATAAAATTAAAAATGCACCCACAACCTAAAACAAACGTTGCACGTGGTTATTTCTTCATGCGCAGTGGTCAACGCGGCACTCTCTAGCTGCCAAGAGCACTTTTTACTATGCGCACCCAACCAGAGTGACGGGAGGAGCACATTTCAGAAAACGTGCTCAGCTCGTCGAGAAAATGCGATTTAAGCAATAAAATTAAAAATGCACCCAAAACCTAAATCAAACGTTGCATTTGGTTATTTCTTCATGCGCAGTGGTCAACGCGGCACTCTCTAGCTGCCAAGAGCACTTTTTACTATGCGCACCCAACCAGAGTGACGGGAGGAGCACATTTCAGAAAACGTGCTCAGCTCGTCGAGAAAATGCGATTTAAGCAATAAAATTAAAAATGCACCTAAAACCTAAACCAAACGTTGCAGGTGGTTATTTCTTCATGCGCAGTGGTCAACGCGGCACTCTATAGCTGCCAAGAGCACTTTTTACTATGCGCACCCAACCAGAGTGACGGGAGGAGCACATTTCAGAAAACGTGCTCAGCTCGTCGAGAAAATGCGATTTAAGCAATAAAATTAAAAATGCACCTAAAACCTAAACCAAACGTTGCAGGTGGTTATTTCTTCATGCGCAGTGGTCAACGCGGCACTCTCTAGCTGCCAAGAGCACTTTTTACTATGCGCACCCAACCAGAGTGACGGGAGGAGCACATTTCAGAAAACGTGCTCAGCTCGTCGAGAAAATGCGATTTAAGCAATAAAATTAAAAATGCACCCAAAACCTAAATCAAACGTTGCAGATGGTCATTTCTTAATGCGCAGTGGTCAACGCGGCACTCTCTAGCTGCCAAGAGCACTTTTTACTATGCACACCCAACCAGAGTGACGGGAGGAGCACATTTCAGAAAACGTGCTCAGCTCGTCGAGAAAATGCGATTTAAGCAATAAAATTAAAAATGCACCCAAAACCTAAACCAAACGTTGCAGGTGGTTATTTCTTCATGCGCAGTGTTTAACGCGGCACTCTCTAGCTGCCAAGAGCACTTTTTACTATGCGCACCCAACCAGAGTGACGGGAGGAGCACATTTCAGAAAACGTGCTCAGCTCGTCGAGAAAATGCGATTTAAGCAATAAAATTAAAAATGCACCTAAAACCTAAACCAAACGTTGCAGGCGGTTATTTCTTCATGCGCAGTGGTCAACGCGGCACTCTCTAGCTGCCAAGAGCACTTTTTACTATGCGCACCCAACCAGAGTGACGGGAGGAGCACATTTCAGAAAACGTGCTCAGCTCGTCGACAAATGCGATTTAAGCAATAAAATTAAAAATGCACCCAAAACCTAAACCAAACGTTGCAGATGGTCATTTCTTCATGCGCAGTGGTCAACGCGGCACTCTCTAGCTGCCAAGAGCACTTTTTACTATGCGCACCCAACAAGAGTGACGGGAGGAGCACATTTCAGAAAACGTGCTCAGCTCGACGAGAAAATGCGATTTAAGCAATAAAATTAAAAATGCACCCAAAACCTAAACCAAACGTTGCAGGTGGTTATTTCTTCATGCGCAGTGGTCAACGCGGCACTCTCTAGCTGCCAAGAGCACTTTTTACTATGCGCACCCAACCAGAGTGACGGGAGGAGCACATTTCAGAAAACGTGCTCAGCTCGTCGAGAAAATGCGATTAAAGCAATAAAATTAAAAATGCACCTAAAACCTAAACCAAACGTTGCAGATGGTCATTTCTTCATGCTTCTCTAGCTGCCAAGAGCACTTTTTACTATGCGCACCCAACCAGAGTGACGAGAGGAGCACATTTCAGAAAACGTGCTCAGCTCGTCGAGAAAATGCGATTTAAGCAATAAAATTAAAAATGCAACTAAAACCTTAAACAAACGTTGCAGGTGGTTATTTCTTCATGCGCAGCAGTCAACGCGGCACTCTCTAGCTGCCAAGAGCACTTTTTACTATGGGCACCCAACCAGAGTGACGGGAGGAGCACGTTTCAGAAAACGTGCTCAGCTCGTCGAGAAAATGCGATTTAAGCAATAAAAATAAAAATGCACCTAAAACCTAAAACAAACGTTGCACGTGGTTATTTCTTCATGCGCAGTGGTCAACGTGGCACTCTCTAGCTGCCAAGAGCACTTTTTACTATGCGCACCCAACCAGAGTGACGGGAGTAGCACATTTCAGAAAACGTGCTCAGCTCGTCGAGAAAATGCGATTTAAGCAATAAAATTAAAAATGCACCAAAAAACCTAAACCAAACGTTGCAGATGGTCATTTCTTCATGCGCAGTGGTCAACGCGGCACTCTCTAGCTGCCAAGAGCACTTTTTACTATGCGCACCCAACCAGAGTGACGGGAGGAGCACATTTCAGAAAACGTGCTCAGCTCGTCGAGAAAATGCGATTTAAGCAATAAAATTAAAAATGCACCCAAAACCTAAACCAAACGTTGCAGATGGTCATTTCTTCATGCGCAGTGGTCAACGCGGCACTCTCTAGCTGCCAAGCGCACTTTTTACTATGCACACCCAACCAGAGTGACGGGAGGAGCACATTTCTGAAAACGTGCTCAGCTCGACGAGAAAATGCGATTTAAGCAATAAAATTAAAAATGCACCCAAAACCTAAAACAAACGTTGCACGTGGTTATTTCTTCATGCGCAGTGGTCAACGCGGCACTCTCTAGCTGCCAAGAGCACTTTTTACTATGTGCACCCAACCAGAGTGACGGGAGGAGCACATTTCAGAAAACGTGCTCAGCTCGTCGAGAAAATGCGATTTAAGCAATAAAATTAAAAATGCACCTAAAACCTAAACCAAACGTTGCGGGTGGTTATTTCTTCATGCACAGTGGTCAACGCGGCACTCTCTAGCTGCCAAGAGCACTTTTTACTATGCGCACCCAACCAGAGTGACGGGAGGAGCACATTTCAGAAAACGTGCTCAGCTCGTCGAGAAAATGCGATTTAAGCAATAAAATTAAAAATGCACCCAAAGCCTAAACCAAACGTTGCAGGTCGTTATTTCTTCATGCGCAGTGGTCAACGCGGCACTCTCTAGCTGCCAAGAGCACTTTTTACTATGCGCACCCAACCAGAGTGACGGGAGGAGCACATTTCAGAAAACGTGCTCAGCTCGTCGAGAAAATGCGATTTAAGCAATAAAATTAAAAATGCACCTAAAACCTAAACCAAACGTTGGGGGTGGTTATTTCTTCATGTGCAGCAGTCAACGCGGCACTCTCTAGCTGCCAAGAGCACTTTTTACTATGCGCACCCGACCAGAGTGACGGGAGGAGCACATTTCAGAAAACGTGCTCAGTTCGTCGAGAAAATGCGATTTAAGCAATAAAATTAAAAATGCACCTAAAACCTAAACCAAACGTTGCGGGTGGTCATTTCTTCATGCACAGTGGTCAACGCGGCACTCTCTAGGTGCCAAGAGCACTTTTTACTATGCGCACCCAACCAGAGTGACGGGAGGAGCACATTTCAGAAAACGTGCTCAGCTCGTCGAGAAAATGCGATTTAAGCAATAAAATTAAAAATGCACCCAAAACCTAAACCAAACGTTGCAGATGGTCATTTCTTCATGCGCAGTGGTCAACGCGGCACTCTCTAGCTGCCAAGAGCACTTTTTACTATGCGCACCCAACCAGAGTGACGGGAGGAGCACATTTCAGAAAACGTGCTCAGCTCGTCGAGAAAATGCGATTTAAGCAATAAAATTAAAAATGCACCTAAAACCTAAACCAAACGTTGCAGGTGGTTATTTCTTCATGCGCAGCAGTCAACGCGGCACTCTCTAGCTGCCAAGAGCACTTTTTACTATGCGCACCCAACCAGAGTGACGGGAGGAGCACATTTCAGAAAACGTGCTCAGCTCGTCGAGAAAATGCGATTTAAGCAATAAAATTATAACTGCACCTAAAACCTAAAACAAACGTTACAGGTGGTTATTTCTTCATGCGCAGTGGTCAACGCGGCACTCTAGCTGCCAAGAGCACTTTTTACTATGCGCACCCAACCAGAGTGACGGGAGGA
Organism: Syngnathus scovelli; assembly: GCF_024217435.2. Lineage (NCBI taxonomy): Eukaryota > Metazoa > Chordata > Actinopteri > Syngnathiformes > Syngnathidae > Syngnathus > Syngnathus scovelli. The sequence continues at coordinate 4,703,993 of NC_090850.1, read as the reverse complement.
GCACATTCCAGAAAACGTGCTCAGCTCGTCGAGAAAATGCGATTTAAGCAATAAAATTAAAAATGCACCCAAAACCTAAACCAAACGTTGCAGATGGTCATTTCTTCATGCGCAGTGGTCAACGCGGCACTCTCTAGCTGCCAAGAGCACTTTTTACTATGCGCACCCAACCAGAGTGACGGGAGGAGCACATTTCAGAAAACGTGCTCAGCTCGTCGAGAAAATGCGATTTAAGCAATAAAATTAAAAATGCACCCAAAACCTAAACCAAACGTTGCAGATGGTCATTTCTTCATGTGCAGTGGTCAACGCGGCACTCTCTAGCTGCCAAGAGCACTTTTTACTATGCACACCCAACCAGAGTGACGGGAGGAGCACATTTCTGAAAACGTGCTCAGCTCGACGAGAAAATGCGATTTAAGCAATAAAATTAAAAATGCACCCAAAACCTAAAACAAACGTTGCACGTGGTTATTTCTTCATGCGCAGTGGTCAACGCGGCACTCTCTAGCTGCCAAGAGCACTTTTTACTATGCGCACCCAACCAGAGTGACGGGAGGAGCACATTCCAGAAAACGTGCTCAGCTCGTCGAGAAAATGCGATTTAAGCAATAAAATTATAAATGCACCCAAAACTTAAACCAAACGTTGCAGATGGTCATTTCTTCATGCGCAGTGGTCAACGCGGCACTCTCTAGCTGCCAAGAGCACTTTTTACTATGCGCACCCGACCAGAGTGACGGGAGGAGCACATTTCAGAAAACGTGCTCAGCTCGTCGAGAAAATGCGATTTAAGCAATAAAATTAAAAATGCACCTAAAACCTAAACCAAACGTTGCAGGTGGTTATTTCTTCATGCGCAGCAGTCAACGCGGCACTCTCTAGCTGCCAAGAGCACTTTTTACTATGCGCACCCAACCAGAGTGACGGGAGGAGCACATTCCAGAAAACGTGCTCAGCTCGTCGAGAAAATGCGATTTAAGCAATCAAATTATAAATGCACCCAAAACCTAAACCAAACGTTGCAGATGGTCATTTCTTCATGCGCAGTGGTCAACGCGGCACTCTCTAGCTGCCAAGAGCACTTTTTACTATGCGCACCCAACCAGAGTGACGGGAGGAGCACATTTCAGAAAACGTGCTCAGCTTGACGAGAAAATGCGATTTAAGCAATAAAATTAAAAATGCACCCAAAACCTAAACCAAACGTTGCAGGCGGTTATTTCTTCATGCGCAGTGGTCAACGCGGCACTCTCTAGCTGCCAAGAGCACTTATTACCATGCGCACCCAACCAGAGTGACGGGAGGAGCACATTTCAGAAAACGTGCTCAGCTCGTCGAGAAAATGCAATTTAAGCAATAAAATTAAAAATGCACCTAAAACCTAAAACAAACGTTGCAGGTGGTTATTTCTTCATGCGCAGCAGTCAACGCGGCACTCTCTAGCTGCCAAGAGCACTTTTTACTATGCGCACCCAACCAGAGTGACGGGAGGAGCACGTTTCAGAAAACGTGCTCAGCTCGTCGAGAAAATGCGATTTAAGCAATAAAAATAAAAATGCAAGTAAAACCTAAAACAAACGTTGCACGTGGTTATTTCTTCATGCGCAGTGGTCAACGTGGCACTCTCTAGCTGCCAAGAGCACTTTTTACTATGCGCACCCAACCAGAGTGACGGGAGGAGCACATTTCAGAAAACGTGCTCAGCTCGTCGAGAAAATGCGATTTAAGCAATAAAATTAAAAATGCACCTAAAACCTAAACCAAACGTTGGGGGTGGTTATTTCTTCATGTGCAGCAGTCAACTCGGCACTCTCTAGCTGCCAAGAGCACTTTTTACTATGCGCACCCGACCAGAGTGACGGGAGGAGCACATTTCAGAAAACGTGCTCAGCTCGTCGAGAAAATGCAATTTAAGCAATAAAATTAAAAATGCACCTAAAACCTAAACCAAACGTTGCAGGTGGTTATTTCTTCATGCGCAGTGGTCAACGCGGAACTCTCTAGCTGCCAAGAGCACTTTTTACTATGCGCACCCAACCAGAGTAACGCGAGGAGCACATTTCAGAAAACATGCTCAGCTCGTCGAGAAAATGCGGTTTAAGCAATAAAATTAAAAATGCACCTAAAACCTAAACCAAACGTTGCAGATGGTCATTTCTTCATGCGCAGTGGTCAACGCGGCACTCTCTCGCTGCCAAGAGCACTTTTTACTATGCGCACCCAACCAGAGTGACGGGAGGAGCACATTTCAGAAAACGTGCTCAGCTCGTCGAGAAAATGCGATTTAAGCAATAAAATTAAAAATGCACCTAAAACCTAAACCAAACGTTGCAGGTGGTTATTTCTTCATGCGCAGTGGTCAACGCGGCACTCTCTAGCTGCCAAGAGCACTTTTTACTATGCGCACCCAACCAGAGTGACGGGAGGAGCACATTTCAGAAAACGTGCTCAGCTCGTCGAGAAAATGCGATTTAATCAATAAAATTAAAAATGCACCCAAAACCTAAACCAAACGTTGCAGATGGTCATTTTTTCATGCGCAGTGGTCAACGTGGCACTCTCTAGCTGCCAAGAGCACTTTTTACTATGCGCACCCAACCAGAGTGACGGGAGGAGCACATTTCAGAAAACGTGCTCAGCTCGTCGAGAAAATGCGATTTAAGCAATAAAATTAAAGATGCACCTAAAACCTAAACCAAACGTTGCAGGTGGATATTTCTTCATGCGCAGTGGTCAACGCGGCACTCTCTAGCTGCCAAGAGCACTTTTTACGATGCGCACCCAACCAGAGTGACGGGAGGAGCACATTTCAGAAAACGTGCTCAGCTCGTCGAGAAAATGCGATTTAAGCAATAAAATTAAAAATGCACCTAAAACCTAAACCAAACGTTGCAGGTGGTTATTTCTTCATGCGCAGTGGTCAACGCGGCACTCTCTAGCTGCCAAGTGCACTTTTTACTATGCGCACCCAACCAGAGTGACGGGAGGAGCACATTTCAGAAAACGTGCTCAGCTCGTCGAGAAAATGCGATTAAAGCAATAAAATTAAAAATGCACCTAAAACCTAAACCAAACGTTGCAGGCGGTTATTTCTTCATGCGCAGTGGCCAACGCGGCACTCTCTAGCTGCCAAGAGCACTTTTTACTATGCGCACCCAACCAGAGTGAGTGGAGGAGCACATTTCAGAAAACGTGCTCAGCTCGTCGAGAAAATGCGATTTAAGCAATAAAATTAAAAATGCACCTAAAAGCTAAACCAAACGTTGGGGGTGGTTATTTCTTCATGTGCAGCAGTCAACTCGGCACTCTCTAGCTGCCAAGAGCACTTTTTACTATGCGCACCCGACCAGAGTGACGGGAGGAGCACATTTCAGAAAACGTGCTCAGCTCGTCGAGAAAATGCGATTTAAGCAATAAAATTAAAAATGCACCTAAAACCTAAACCAAACGTTGCAGGTGGTTATTTCTTCATGCGCAGTGGTCAACGCGGCACTCTCTAGCTGCCAAGAGCACTTTTTACTATGCGCATCCAACAAGAGTGACGGGAGGAGCACATTTCAGAAAACGTGCTCAGCTCGTCGAGAAAATGCGATTTAAGCAAAAAAAATAAAAATGCACCTAAAACCTAAACCAAACGTTGCAGATGGTCATTTCTTCATTCGCAGTGGTCAACGCGGCAATCTCTAGCTGCCAAGAGCACTTTTTACTATGCGCACCCAACCAGAGTGACGGGAGGAGCACATTTTAGAAAACGTGCTCAGCTCGACGAGAAAATGCGATTTAAGCAATAAAATTAAAAATGCACCCAAAACCTAAACCAAACGTTGCAGGTGGTTATTTCTTCATGCGCAGTGGTCAACGCGGCACTCTCTAGCTGCCAAGAGCACTTTTTACTATGCGCACCCAACCAGAGTGACGGGAGGAGCACACTCCAGAAGACGTGCTCTGCTCGTCGAGAAAATGCGATTCAAGCAATAAAATTAAAAATGCACCTAAAACCTAAACCAAACGTTGCAGGTGGTTATTTCTTCATGCGCAATGGTCAACGCGGCACTCTCTAGCTGCCAAGAGCACTTTTTACTATGCGCACCCAACCAGAGTGACGGGAGGAGCACATTTCAGAAAACGTGCTCAGCTCGTCGAGAAAATGCGATTTAAGCAATAAAATTAAAAATGCACCTAAAACCTAAACCAAACGTTGCAGGTGGTTATTTCTTCATGCGCAGTGGCCAACGCGGCACTCTCTAGCTGCCAAGAGCACTTTTTACTATGCGCACCCAACCAGAGTGACGGGAGGAGCACATTTCAGAAAACGTGCTCAGCTCGTCGAGAAAATGCCATTTAAGCAATAAAATTAAAAATGCATCTAAAACCTAAACCAAACGTTGCAGGTGGTTATTTCTTCATGCGCAGTGGTCAACGCGGCACTCTCTAGCTGCCAAGAGCACTTTTTACTATGCGCACCCAACCAGAGTGACGGGAGGAGCACATTTCTGAAAACGTGCTCAGCTCGACGAGAAAATGCGATTTAAGCAATAAAATTAAAAATGCACCCAAAACCTAAAACAAACGTTGCACGTGGTTATTTCTTCATGCGCAGTGGTCAACGCGGCACTCTCTAGCTGCCAAGAGCACTTTTTACTATGCGCACCCAACCAGAGTGACGGGAGGAGCACATTTCAGAAAACGTGCTCAGCTCGTCGAGAAAATGCGATTTAAGCAATAAAATTAAAAATGCACCTAAAACCTAAACCAAACGTTGCGGGTGGTTATTTCTTCATGCGCAGTGGTCAACGCGGCACTCTCTAGCTGCCAAGAGCACTTTTTACTATGCGCACCCAACCAGAGTGACGGGAGGAGCACATTTCAGAAAACGTGCTCAGCTCGTCGAGAAAATGCGATTTAAGCAATAAAATTAAAAATGCACCCAAAACCTAAACCAAACGTTGCAGGTGGTTATTTCTTCATGCGCAGTGGTCAACGCGGCACTCTCTAGCTGCCAAGAGCATTTTTTACTATGCGCACCCAACCAGAGTGACGGGAGGAGCACATTTCAGAAAACGTGCTCAGCTCGTCGAGAAAATGCGATTTAAGCAATCAAATTAAAAATGCACCTAAAACCTAAAACAAACGTTGCACGTGGTTATTTCTTCATGCGCAGTGATCAACGCGGCACTCTCTAGCTGCCAAGAGCACTTTTTACTATGCGCACCCAACCAGAGTGACGGGAGGAGCACATTTCAGAAAACGTGCTCAGCTCGTCGAAAAAATGCGATTTAAGCAATAAAATTAAAAATGCACCCAAAACCTAAACCAAACGTTGCAGATGGATATTTCTTCATGCGCAGTGGTCAACGCGGCACTCTCTAGCTGCCAAGAGCACTTTTTACTATGCGCACCCAACCAGAGTGACGGGAGGAGCACATTTCAGAAAACGTGCTCAGCTCGACGAGAAAATGCGATTTAAGCAATAAAATTAAAAATGCACCCACAACCTAAAACAAACGTTGCACGTGGTTATTTCTTCATGCGCAGTGGTCAACGCGGCACTCTCTAGCTGCCAAGAGCACTTTTTACTATGCGCACCCAACCAGAGTGACGGGAGGAGCACATTTCAGAAAACGTGCTCAGCTCGTCGAGAAAATGCGATTTAAGCAATAAAATTAAAAATGCACCCAAAACCTAAACCAAACGTTGCAGATGGTCATTTCTTCATGCGCAGTGGTCAACGCGGCACTCTCTAGCTGCCAAGAGCACTTTTTACTATGCGCACCCAACCAGAGTGACGGGAGGAGCACATTTCAGAAAACGTGCTCAGCTCGTCCAGAAAATGCGATTTAAGCAATAAAATTAAAAATGCACCTAAAACCTAAACCAAACGTTGGGGGTGGTTATTTCTTCATGTGCAGCAGTCAACGCGGCACTCTCTAGCTGCCAAGAGCACCTTTTACTATGCACACCCAACCAGAGTGACGGGAGGAGCACATTTCAGAAAACGTGCTCAGCTCGACGAGAAAATGCGATTTAAGCAATAAAATTAAAAATGCACCCACAACCTAAAACAAACGTTGCACGTGGTTATTTCTTCATGCGCAGTGGTCAACGCGGCACTCTCTAGCTGCCAAGAGCACTTTTTACTATGCGCACCCAACCAGAGTGACGGGAGGAGCACATTTCAGAAAACGTGCTCAGCTCGTCGAGAAAATGCGATTTAAGCAATAAAATTAAAAATGCACCTAAAACCTAAAAAAAACGCTGCAGATGGTCATTTCTTCATGCGCAGTGGTCAACGCGGCACTCTCTAGCTGCCAAGAGCACTTTTTACTATGCGCACCCGACCAGAGTGACGGGAGGAGCACATTTCAGAAAACGTGCTCAGCTCGTCGAGAAAATGCGATTTAAGCAATCAAATCAAAAATGCACCTAAAACCTAAACCAAACGTTGCAGGTGGTTATTTTTTCATGTGCAGTGGTCAACGCGGCACTCTCTAGCTGCCAAGAGCACTTTTTACTATGCGCACCCAACCAGAGTGACGGGAGGAGCACATTTCAGAAAACGTGCTCAGCTCGTCGAGAAAATGCGATTTAAGCAATAAAATTAAAAATGCACCTAAAACCTAAAAAAAAACGTTGCAGATGGTCATTTCTTCATGCGCAGTGGTAAACCCGGCACTCTCTAGCTGCCAAGAGCACTTTTTACTATGCGCACCCAACCAGAGTGACGGGAGGAGCACATTTCAGAAAACGTGCTCAGCTCGTCGAGAAAATGCGATTTAAGCAATAAAATTAAAAATGCACCTAAAAGCTAAACCAAACGTTGGGGGTGGTTATTTCTTCATGTGCAGCAGTCAACTCGGCACTCTCTAGCTGCCAAGAGCACTTTTTACTATGCGCACCCGACCAGAGTGACGGGAGGAGCACATTTCAGAAAACGTGCTCAGCTCGTCGAGAAAATGCAATTTAATCAATAAAATTAAAAATGCACCTAAAACCTAAACCAAACGTTGCAGGTGGTTATTTCTTCATGCGCAGTGGTCAACGCGGCACTCTCTAGCTGCCAAGAGCACTTTTTACTATGCACACCCAACCAGAGTGACGGGAGGAGCACATTTCAGAAAACGTGCTCAGCTCGTCGAGAAAATGCGATTAAAGCAATAAAATTAAAAATGCACCTAAAACCTAAACCAAACGTTGCAGATGGTCATTTCTTCATGCGCAGTGGTCAACGCGGAACTCTCTAGCTGCCACGAGCACTTTTTACTATGCGCACCCAACCAGAGTGACGGGAGGAGCACATTTCAGAAAACGTGCTCAGCTCGACGAGAAAATGCGATTTAAGCAATAAAATTAAAAATGCACCCAAAACCTAAACCAAACGTTGCAGATGGTCATTTCTTCATGCGCAGTGGTCAACGCGGCACTCTCTAGCTGCCAAGAGCACTTTTTACTATGCACACCCAACCAGAGTGACGGGAGGAGCACATTTCTGAAAACGTGCTCAGCTCGTCGAGAAAATGCGATTTAAGCAATAAAATTAAAAATGCACCTAAAACCTAAACCAAACGTTGCAGGTGGTTATTTCTTCATGCGCAATGGTCAACGCGGCACTCTCTAGCTGCCAAGAGCACTTTTTACTATGCGCACCCAACCAGAGTGACGGGAGGACCACATTTCAGAAAACCTGCTCAGCTCGTCGAGAAAATGCGATTTAAGCAATAAAATTAAAAATGCACCTAAAACCTAAACCAAACGTTGCAGGTGGTTATTTCTTCATGCGCAGTGGTCAACGGGGCATTCTCTAGCTGCCAAGAGCACTTTTTACTATCCGCACCCAACCAGAGTGACGGGAGGAGCATATTTCAGAAAACGTGCTCAGCTCGTCGAGAAAATGCGATTTAAGCAATAAAATTAAAAATGCACCTAAAACCTAAACCAAACGTTGCAGGTGGTTATTTCTTCATGCGCAGCGGTCAACGCGGCACTATCTAGCTGCCAAGAGCACTTTTTACTATGCGCACCCAACCAGAGTGACGGGAGGAGCACATTTCAGAAAACGTGCTCAGCTCGTCGAGAAAATGCGATTTGAGCAATAAAATTAAAAATGCACCTAAAACCTAAACTAAACGTTGCAGGTGGTTATTTCTTCATGCGCAGTGGTCAACGCGGCACTCTCTAGCTGCCAAGAGCACTTTTTACTATGCGCACCCAACCAGAGTGACGGGAGGAGCACATTTCAGAAAACGTGCTCAGCTCGTCGAGAAAATTCGATTTAAGCAATAAAATTAAAAATGCACCTAAAACCTAAACCAAACGTTGGGGGTGGTTATTTCTTCATGTGCAGCAGTCAACGCGTCACTCTATAGCTGCCAAGAGCACTTTTTACTATGCGCACCCGACCAGAGTGACGGGAGGAGCACATTTCAGAAAACGTGCTCAGCTCGACGAGAAAATGCGATTTAAGCAATAAAATTAAAAATGCACCCACAACCTAAACCAAACGTTGCAGGCGGTTATTTCTTCATGCGCAGTGGTCAACGCGGCGCTCTCTAGCTGCCAAGAGCACTTTTTACTATGCGCACCCAACCAGAGTGACGGGAGGAGCACATTTCAGAAAACGTGCTCAGCTCGTCGAGAAAATGCGATTTAAGCAATAAAATTAAAAATGCACCTAAAACCTAAACCAAACGTTGCAGGTGGTTATTTCTTCATGCGCAGCAGTCAACGCGGCACTCTCTAGCTGCCAAGAGCACTTTTTACTATGCGCACCCAACCAGAGTGACGGGAGGAGCACATTTCAGAAAACGTGCTCAGCTCGTCGAGAAAATGCGATTTAATCAATCAAATTATAAATGCACCTAAAACCTAAAACAAACGTTGCACGTGGTTATTTCTTCATGCGCAGTGGTCAACGCGGCACTCTCTAGCTGCCAAGAGCACTTTTTACTATGCGCACCCGACCAGAGTGACGGGAGGAGCACATTTCAGAAAACGTCCTCAGCTCGACGAGAAAATGCAAGTCAAGCAATAAAATTAAAAATGCACCCAAAACCTAAACCAAACGTTGCAGGTGGTTATTTCTTCATGCGCAGTGGTCAACGCGGCACTCTATAGCTGCCAAGAGCACTTTTTACTATGCGCACCCAACCAGAGTGACGGGAGGAGCACATTTCAGAAAACGTGCTCAGCTCGTCAAGAAAATGCGATTTAAGCAATAAAATTAAAAATGCACCTAAAACCTAAACCAAACGTTGCAGGTGGTTATTTCTTCATGCGCAATGGTCAATGCGGCACTCTCTAGCTGCCAAGAGCACTTTTTACTATGCGCACCCAACCAGAGTGACGGGAGGAGCACATTTCAGAAAACGTGCTCAGCTCGTCGAGAAAATGCGATTTAAACAATAAAATTAAAAATGCACCCAAAACCTAAACCAAACGTTGCAGGTGGTTATTTCTTCATGCGCAGTGGTCAACGCGGCACTCTCTAGCTGCCAAGAGCACTTTTTACTATGCGCACCCAACCAGAGTGACGGGAGGAGCACATTTCAGAAAACGTGCTCAGCTCGTCGAGAAAATGCGATTTAAGCAATAAAATTAAAAATGCACCCAAAACCTAAACCAAACGTTGCAGATGGTCATTTCTTCATGCGCAGTGGTAAACGCGGCACTCTCTAGCTGCCACGAGCACTTTTTACTATGCGCACCCAACCAGAGTGACGGGAGGAGCACATTTCAGAAAACGTGCTAAGCTCGACGAGAAAATGCGATTTAAGCAATAAAATTAAAAATGCACCCAAAACCTAAACCAAACGTTGCAGATGGTCATTTCTTCATGCGCAGTGGTCAACGCGGCACTCTCTAGCTGCCAAGAGCACTTTTTACTATGCACACCCAACCAGAGTGACGGGAGGAGCACATTTCAGAAAACGTGCTCAGCTCGTCGAGAAAATGCGATTTAAGCAATAAAATTAAAAATGCACCTAAAACCTAAACCAAACGTTGCAGGTGGTTATTTCTTCATGCGCAGTGGTCAACGGGGCATTCTCTAGCTGCCAAGAGCACTTTTTACTATGCGCACCCAACCAGCGTGACGGGAGGAGCATATTTCAGAAAACGTGCTCAGCTCGTCGAGAAAATGCGATTTAAGCAATAAAATTAAAAATGCACCTAAAACCTAAACCAAACGTTGCAGGTGGTTATTTCTTCATGCGCAGCGGTCAACGCGGCACTATCTAGCTGCCAAGAGCACTTTTTACTATGCGCACCCAACCAGAGTGACGGGAGGAGCACATTTCAGAAAACGTGCTCAGGTCGTCGAGAAAATGCGATTTGAGCAATAAAATTAAAAATGCACCTAAAACCTAAACTAAACGTTGCAGGTGGTTATTTCTTCATGCGCAGTGGTCAACGCGGCACTATCTAGCTGCCAAGAGCACTTTTTACTATGCGCACCCAACCAGAGTGACGGGAGGAGCACATTTCAGAAAACGTGCTCAGCTCGTCGAGAAAATTCGATTTAAGCAATAAAATTAAAAATGCACCTAAACCCTAAACCAAACGTTGCAGGTGGTTATTTCTTTATGCGCAGTGGTCAACGCAGCACTCTCTAGCTGCCAAGAGCACTTTTTACTATGGGCACCCAACCAGAGTGACGGGAGGAGCACATTTTAGAAAACGTGCTCAGCTCGTCGAGAAAATGCGATTTAAGCAATAAAATTAAAAATGCACCTAAAACCTAAACCAAACGTTGCAGGTGGTTATTTCTTCATGCGCAGTGGTCAACGCGGCACTCTCTAGCTGCCAAGAGCACTTTTTACTATGCGCACCCAACCAGAGTGACGGGAGGAGCACGTTTCAGAAAACGTGCTCAGCTCGTCGAGAAAATGCGATTTAAGCAATAAAATTAAAAATGCACCTAAAACCTAAACCAAACGTTGCAGGTGGTTATTTCTTCATGCGCAGCGGTCAACGCGGCACTATCTAGCTGCCAAGAGCACTTTTTACTATGCGCACCCAACCAGAGTGACGGGAGGAGCACATTTCAGAAAACGTGCTCAGCTCGTCGAGAAAATGCGATTTGAGCAATAAAATTAAAAATGCACCTAAAACCTAAACCAAACGTTGCAGGTGGTTATTTCTTCATGCGCAGTGGTCAACGCGGCACTCTCTAGCTGCCAAGAGCACTTTTTACTATGCGCACCCAACCAGAGTGACGGGAGGAGCACATTTCAGAAAACGTGCTCAGCTCGTCGAGAAAATGCGATTTAAGCAATAAAATTAAGAATGCACCTAAAACCTAAACCAAACGTTGCAGGTGGTTATTTCTTCATGCGCAGTGGTCAACGCGGCACTCTCTAGCTGCCAAGAGCACTTTTTACTATGCGCACCCAACCAGAGTGACGGGAGGAGCACATTTCAGAAAACGTGCTCAGCTCGTCGAGAAAATGCGATTTAAGCAATAAAATTAAAAATGCACCCAAAACCTAAATCAAACGTTGCAGATGGTCATTTCTTCATGCGCAGTGGTCAACGCGGCACTCTCTAGCTGCCAAGAGCACTTTTTACTATGCACACCCAACCAGAGTGACGGGAGGAACACATTTCAGAAAACGTGCTCAGCTCGTCGAGAAAATGCGATTTAAGCAATAAAATTAAAAATGCACCCAAAACCTAAACCAAACGTTGCAGGTGGTTATTTCTTCATGCGCAGTGTTTAACGCGGCACTCTCTAGCTGCCAAGAGCACTTTTTACTATGCGCACCCAACCAGAGTGACGGGAGGAGCACATTTCAGAAAACGTGCTCAGCTCGTCGAGAAAATGCGATTAAAGCAATAAAATTAAAAATGCACCCAAAACCTAAATCAAACGTTGCATGTGGTTATTTCTTCATGCGCAGTGGTCAACGCGGCACTCTCTAGCTGCCAAGAGCACTTATTACTATGCGCACCCAACCAGAGTGACGGGAGGAGCACATTTCAGAAAACGTGCTCAGCTCGTCGAGAAAATGCGATTTAAGCAATAAAATTAAAAATGCACCTAAAACCTAAACCAAACGTTGCAGGCGGTTATTTCTTCATGCGCAGTGGTCAACGCGGCACTCTCTAGCTGCCAAGAGCACTTTTTACTATGCGCACCCAACCAGAGTGACGGGAGGAGCACATTTCAGAAAACGTGCTCAGCTCGACGAGAAAATGCGATTCAAGCAATAAAATTAAAAATGCACCCAAAACCTAAACCAAACGTTGCAGGTGGTTATTTCTTCATGCGCAGTGGTCAACGCGGCACTCTCTAGCTGCCAAGAGCACTTTTTACTATGCGCACCCGACCAGAGTGACGGGAGGAGCACATTTCAGAAAACGTGCTCAGCTCGTCGAGAAAATGCGATTAAAGCAATAAAATTAAAAATGCACCTAAAACCTAAACCAAACGTTGCAGATGGTCATTTCTTCATGCGCAGTGGTCAACGCGGCACTCTCTAGCTGCCAAGAGCACTTTTTACTATGCGCACCCAACCAGAGTGACGAGAGGAGCACATTTCAGAAAACGTGCTCAGCTCGTCGAGAAAATGCGATTTAAGCAATAAAATTAAAAATGCACCTAAAACCTAAACCAAACGTTGCAGGTGGTTATTTCTTCATGCGCAGTGGTCAACGCGGCACTCTCTAGCTGCCAAGAGCACTTTTTACTATGCGCACCCAACCAGAGTGACGGGAGGAGCACATTTCAGAAAACGTGCTCAGCTCGTCGAGAAAATGCGATTTAAGCAATAAAATTAAAAATGCACCCAAAACCTAAACCAAACGTTGCAGATGGTCATTTCTTCATGCGCAGTGGTCAACGCGGCACTCTCTAGCTGCCAAGAGCACTTTTTACTATGCGCACCCAACCAGAGTGACGGGAGGAGCACATTTCAGAAAACGTGCTCAGCTCGTCGAGAAAATGCGATTTAAGCAATAAAATCAAAAATGCACCTAAAACCTAAACCAAACGTTGCAGATGGTCATTTCTTCATGCGCAGTGGTCAACGCGGCACTCTCTAGCTGCCAAGAGCACTTTTTACTATGCGCACCCAACCAGAGTGACGGGAGGAGCACATTTCAGAAAACGTGCTCAGCTCGACGAGAAAATGCGATTTAAGCAATAAAATTAAAAATGCACCCAAAACCTAAACCAAACGTTGCAGGCGGTTATTTCTTCATGCGCAGTGGTCAACGCGGCGCTCTCTAGCTGCCAAGAGCACTTTTTACTATGCGCACCCAACCAGAGTGACGGGAGGAGCACATTTCAGAAAACGTGCTCAGCTCGTCCAGAAAATGCGATTTAAGCAATAAAATTAAAAATGCACCCAAAACCTAAACCAAACGTTGCAGATGGTCATTTCTTCATGCGCAGTGGTCAACGCGGCACTCTCTAGCTGCCAAGAGCACTTTTTACTATGCGCACCCAACCAGAGTGACGGGAGGAGCACATTTCAGAAAACGTGCTCAGCTCGACGAGAAAATGCGATTTAAGCAATAAAATTAAAAATGCACCCAAAACCTAAACCAAACGTTGCAGATGGTCATTTCTTCATGCGCAGTGGTCAACGCGGCACTCTCTAGCTGCCAAGAGCACTTTTTACTATGCGCACCCAACCAGAGTGACGGGAGGAGCACATTTCAGAAAACGTGCTCAGCTCGACGAGAAAATGCGATTCAAGCAATAAAATTAAAAATGCACCCAAAACCTAAACCAAACGTTGCAGGTGGTTATTTCTTCATGCGCAGTGGTCAACGCGGCACTCTCTAGCTGCCAAGAGCACTTTTTACTATGCGCACCCGACCAGAGTGACGGGAGGAGCACATTTCAGAAAACGTGCTCAGCTCGTCGAGAAAATGCGATTAAAGCAATAAAATTAAAAATGCACCTAAAACCTAAACCAAACGTTGCAGATGGTCATTTCTTCATGCGCAGTGGTCAACGCGGCACTCTCTAGCTGCCAAGAGCACTTTTTACTATGCGCACCCAACCAGAGTGACGAGAGGAGCACATTTCAGAAAACGTGCTCAGCTCGTCGAGAAAATGCGATTTAAGCAATAAAATTAAAAATGCACCTAAAACCTAAACCAAACGTTGCAGGTGGTTATTTCTTCATGCGCAGTGGTCAACGCGGCACTCTCTAGCTGCCAAGAGCACTTTTTACTATGCGCACCCAACCAGAGTGACGGGAGGAGCACATTTCAGAAAACGTGCTCAGCTCGTCGAGAAAATGCGATTTAAGCAATAAAATTAAAAATGCACCCAAAACCTAAACCAAACGTTGCAGATGGTCATTTCTTCATGCGCAGTGGTCAACGCGGCACTCTCTAGCTGCCAAGAGCACTTTTTACTATGCGCACCCAACCAGAGTGACGGGAGGAGCACATTTCAGAAAACGTGCTCAGCTCGTCGAGAAAATGCGATTTAAGCAATAAAATCAAAAATGCACCTAAAACCTAAACCAAACGTTGCAGATGGTCATTTCTTCATGCGCAGTGGTCAACGCGGCACTCTCTAGCTGCCAAGAGCACTTTTTACTATGCGCACCCAACCAGAGTGACGGGAGGAGCACATTTCAGAAAACGTGCTCAGCTCGACGAGAAAATGCGATTTAAGCAATAAAATTAAAAATGCACCCAAAACCTAAACCAAACGTTGCAGGCGGTTATTTCTTCATGCGCAGTGGTCAACGCGGCGCTCTCTAGCTGCCAAGAGCACTTTTTACTATGCGCACCCAACCAGAGTGACGGGAGGAGCACATTTCAGAAAACGTGCTCAGCTCGTCCAGAAAATGCGATTTAAGCAATAAAATTAAAAATGCACCCAAAACCTAAACCAAACGTTGCAGATGGTCATTTCTTCATGCGCAGTGGTCAACGCGGCACTCTCTAGCTGCCAAGAGCACTTTTTACTATGCGCACCCAACCAGAGTGACGGGAGGAGCACATTTCAGAAAACGTGCTCAGCTCGACGAGAAAATGCGATTTAAGCAATAAAATTAAAAATGCACCCAAAACCTAAACCAAACGTTGCAGATGGTCATTTCTTCATGCGCAGTGGTCAACGCGGCACTCTCTAGCTGCCAAGAGCACTTTTTACTATGCGCACCCAACCAGAGTGACGGGAGGAGCACATTTCAGAAAACGTGCTCAGCTCGACGAGAAAATGCGATTTAAGCAATAAAATTAAAAATGCACCCAAAACCTAAACCAAACGTTGCAGGCGGTTATTTCTTCATGCGCAGTGGTCAACGCGGCGCTCTCTAGCTGCCAAGAGCACTTTTTACTATGCGCACCCAACCAGAGTGACGGGAGGAGCACATTTTAGAAAACGTGCTCAGCTCGTCGAGAAAATGCGATTTAAGCAATAAAATTAAAAATGCACCTAAAACCTAAACCAAAAGTTGCAGGTGGTTATTTCTTCATGCGCAGCAGTCAACGCGGCACTCTCTAGCTGCCAAGAGCGCTTTTTACTATGCGCACCCAACCAGAGTGACGGGAGGAGCACATTTCAGAAAACGTGCTCAGCTCGTCGAGAAAATGCGATTTAAGCAATCAAATTATAAATGCACCTAAAACCTAAAACAAACGTTGCACGTGGTTATTTCTTCATGCGCAGTGGTCAACGCGGCACTCTCTAGCTGCCAAGAGCACTTTTTACTATGCGCACCCGACCAGAGTGACGGGAGGAGCACATTTCAGAAAACGTCCTCAGCTCGACGAGAAAATGCGAGTCAAGCAATAAAATTAAAAATGCACCCAAAACCTAAACCAAACGTTGCAGGTGGTTATTTCTTCATGCGCAGTGGTCAACGCGGCACTCTATAGCTGCCAAGAGCACTTTTTACTATGCGCACCCAACCAGAGTGACGGGAGGAGCACATTTCAGAAAACGTGCTCAGCTCGTCAAGAAAATGCGATTTAAGCAATAAAATTAAAAATGCACCTAAAACCTAAACCAAACGTTGCAGGTGGTTATTTCTTCATGCGCAATAGTCAATGCGGCACTCTCTAGCTGCCAAGAGCACTTTTTACTATGCGCACCCAACCAGAGTGACGGGAGGAGCACATTTCAGAAAACGTGCTCAGCTCGTCGAGAAAATGCGATTTAAGCAATAAAACTAAAAATGCACCTAAAACCTAAACCAAACGTTGCAGATTGTCATTTCTTCATGCGCAGTGGTCAACGTGGCACTCTCTGGCTGCCAAGAGCACTTTTTACTATGCGCACCCAACCAGAGTGACGGGAGGAGCACATTTCAGAAAACGTGCTCAGCTCGTCGAGAAAATGCGATTTAAGCAATACAATTAAAAATGCACATAAAACCTAAACCAAACGTTGCAGGTGGTTATTTCTTCATGCGCAGTGGTCAACGCGGCACTCTCTAGCTGCCAAGAGCAGTTTTTACTATGCGCACCCAACCAGAGTGACGGGAGGAGCACATTTCAGAAAACGTGCTCAGCTCGTCGAGAAAATGCGATTTAAGCAATAAAATTAAAAATGCACCCAAAACCTAAACCAAACGTTGCAGATGGTCATTTCTTCATGCGCAGTGGTCAACGCAGCACTCTCTAGCTGCCAAGAGCACTTTTTACTATGCGCACCCAACCAGAGTGACGGGAGGAGCACATTTCAGAAAACGTGCTCAGCTCGTCGAGAAAATGCGATTTAAGCAATAAAATTAAAAATGCACCTAAAACCTAAACCAAACGTTGCAGATGGTCATTTCTTCATGCGCAGTGGTCAACGCGGCACTCTCTAGCTGCCAAGAGCACTTTTTACTATGCGCACCAAACCAGAGTGACGGGAGGAGCACATTTCAGAAAACGTGCTCAGCTCGTCCAGAAAATGCAATTTAAGCAATAAAATTAAAAATGCACCCAAAACCTAAACCAAACGTTGCAGATGGTCATTTCTTCATGCACAGTGGTCAACGCGGCACTCTCTAGCTGCCAAGAGCACTTTTTACTATGCGCACCCAACCAGAGTGACGGGAGGAGCACATTTCAGAAAACGTGCTCAGCTCGTCGAGAAAATGCGATTTAAGCAATAAAATTAAAAATGCAACTAAAACCTAAACCAAACGTTGCAGGTGGTTATTTCTTCATGCGCAGTGGTCAACGCGGCACTCTCTAGCTGCCAAGAGCACTTTTTACTATGCGCACCCAACCAGAGTGACGGGAGGAGCACATTTCAGAAAACGTGCTCGGCTCGTCGAGAAAATGCGATTTAAGCAATAAAATTAAAAATGCACCCAAAACCTAAACCAAACGTTGCAGATGGTCATTTCTTCATGCGCAGTGGTCAACGCGGCACTCTCTAGCTGCCAAGAGCACTTTTTACTATGCGCACCCAACCAGAGTGACGGGAGGAGCACATTTCAGAAAACATGCTCAGCTCGTCGAGAAAATGCGATTTAAGCAATAAAATTAAAAATGCACCTAAAACCTAAACCAAACGTTGCAGATGGTCATTTCTTCATGCGCAGTGGTCAACGCGGCACTCTCTAGCTGCCAAGAGCACTTTTTACTATGCGCACCCAACCAGAGTGACGGGAGGAGCACATTTCAGAAAACGTGCTCAGCTCGTCGAGAAAATGCGATTTAAGCAATAAAATTAAAAATGCACCTAAAACCTAAACGAAACGTTGCATGTGGTTATTTCTTCATGCGCAGTGGTCAACGCGGCACTCTCTAGCTGCCAAGTGCACTTTTTACTATGCGCACCCAACCAGAGTGACGGGAGGAGCACATTTCAGAAAACGTGCTCAGCTCGTCGAGAAAATGCGATTTAAGCAATAAAATTAAAAATGCACCCAAAACCTAAACCAAACGTTGCAGATGGTCATTTCTTCATGCGCAGTGGTCAACGCGGCACTCTCTAGCTGCCACGAGCACTTTTTACTATGCGCACCCAACCAGAGTGACGGGAGGAGCACATTTCAGAAAACGTGCTCAGCTCGACGAGAAAATCCGATTTAAGCAATAAAATTAAAAATGCACCCAAAACCTAAAAGAAACGTTGCAGGCGGTTATTTCTTCATGCGCAGTGGTCAACGCGGCACTCTCTAGCTGCCAAGAGCACTTTTTACTATGCGCACCCAACCAGAGTGACGGGAGGAGCACATTTCAGAAAACGTGCTCAGCTCGTCGAGAAAATGCGATTTAAGCAATAAAATTAAAAATGCACCTAAAACCTAAACCAAACGTTGCAGATGGTCATTTCTTCATGCGCAGTGGTAAACGCGGCACTCTCTAGCTGCCAAGAGCACTTTTTACTATGCGCACCCGACCAGAGTGACGGGAGGAGCACATTTCAGAAAACGTGCTCAGCTCGTCGAGAAAATGCAATTTAAGCAATAAAATTAAAAATGCACCTAAAACCTAAACCAAACGTTGCAGGTGGTTATTTCTTCATGCGCAGTGGTCAACGCGGCACTCTCTAGCTGCCAAGAGCACTTTTTACTATGCGCACCCAACCAGAGTGACGGGAGGAGCACATTTCAGAAAACGTGCTCAGCTCGTCGAGAAAATGCAATTTAAGCAATAAAATTAAAAATGCACCTAAAACCTAAACCAAACGCTGCAGATGGTCATTTCTTCATGCGCAGTGGTCAACGCGGCACTCTCTAGCTGCCAAGAGCACTTTTTACTATGCGCACCCAACCAGAGTGACGGGAGGAGCACATTTCAGAAAACGTGCTCAGCTCGTCGAGAAAATGCGATTTAAGCAATAAAATTAAAAATGCACCCAAAACCTAAACCAAACGTTGCAGATGGTCATTTCTTCATGCGCAGTGGTAAACGCGGCACTCTCTAGCTGCCACGAGCACTTTTTACTATGCGCACCCAACCAGAGTGACGGGAGGAGCACATTTCAGAAAACGTGCTAAGCTCGACGAGAAAATGCGATTTAAGCAATAAAATTAAAAATGCACCCAAAACCTAAACCAAACGTTGCAGATGGTCATTTCTTCATGCGCAGTGGTCAACGCGGCACTCTCTAGCTGCCAAGAGCACTTTTTACTATGCACACCCAACCAGAGTGACGGGAGGAGCACATTTCTGAAAACGTGCTCAGCTCGTCGAGAAAATGCGATTTAAGCAATACAATTAAAAATGCACCTAAAACCTAAACCAAACGTTGCAGGTGGTTATTTCTTCATGCGCAATGGTCAACGCGGCACTCTCTAGCTGCCAAGAGCACTTTTTACTATGCGCACCCAACCAGAGTGACGGGAGGAGCACATTTCAGAAAACGTGCTCAGCTCGTCGAGAAAATGCGATTTAAGCAATAAAATTAAAAATGCACCTAAAACCTAAACCAAACGTTGCAGGTGGTTATTTCTTCATGCGCAATGGTCAACGCGGCACTCTCTAGCTGCCAAGAGCACTTTTTACTATGCGCACCCAACCAGAGTGACGGGAGGAGCACATTTCAGAAAACGTGCTCAGCTCGTCGAGAAAATGCGATTTAAGCAATAAAATTAAAAATGCACCTAAAACCTAAACCAAACGTTGCAGGTGGTTATTTCTTCATGCGCAGTGGTCAACGGGGCATTCTCTAGCTGCCAAGAGCACTTTTTACTATGCGCACCCAACCAGCGTGACGGGAGGAGCATATTTCAGAAAACGTGCTCAGCTCGTCGAGAAAATGCGATTTAAGCAATAAAATTAAAAATGCACCTAAAACCTAAACCAAACGTTGCAGGTGGTTATTTCTTCATGCGCAGCGGTCAACGCGGCACTATCTAGCTGCCAAGAGCACTTTTTACTATGCGCACCCAACCAGAGTGACGGGAGGAGCACATTTCAGAAAACGTGCTCAGGTCGTCGAGAAAATGCGATTTGAGCAATAAAATTAAAAATGCACCTAAAACCTAAACTAAACGTTGCAGGTGGTTATTTCTTCATGCGCAGTGGTCAACGCGGCACTCTCTAGCTGCCAAGAGCACTTTTTACTATGCGCACCCAACCAGAGTGACGGGAGGAGCACATTTCAGAAAACGTGCTCAGCTCGTCGAGAAAATTCGATTTAAGCAATAAAATTAAAAATGCACCTAAACCCTAAACCAAACGTTGCAGGTGGTTATTTCTTTATGCGCAGTGGTCAACGCAGCACTCTCTAGCTGCCAAGAGCACTTTTTACTATGGGCACCCAACCAGAGTGACGGGAGGAGCACATTTCAGAAAACGTGCTCAGCTCGTCGAGAAAATGCGATTTAAGCAATAAAATTAAAAATGCACCTAAAACCTAAACCAAACGTTGCAGATGGTCATTTCTTCATGCGCAGTGGTCAACGCGGCACTCTCTAGCTGCCAAGAGCACTTTTTACTATGCGCACCCAACCAGAGTGACGGGAGGAGCACATTTCAGAAAACGTGCTCAGCTCGACGAGAAAATGCGATTCAAGCAATAAAATTAAAAATGCACCCAAAACCTAAACCAAACGTTGCAGGTGGTTATTTCTTCATGCGCAGTGGTCAACGCGGCACTCTCTAGCTGCCAAGAGCACTTTTTACTATGCGCACCCGACCAGAGTGACGGGAGGAGCACATTTCAGAAAACGTGCTCAGCTCGTCGAGAAAATGCGATTAAAGCAATAAAATTAAAAATGCACCTAAAACCTAAACCAAACGTTGCAGATGGTCATTTCTTCATGCGCAGTGGTCAACGCGGCACTCTCTAGCTGCCAAGAGCACTTTTTACTATGCGCACCCAACCAGAGTGACGAGAGGAGCACATTTCAGAAAACGTGCTCAGCTCGTCGAGAAAATGCGATTTAAGCAATAAAATTAAAAATGCACCTAAAACCTAAACCAAACGTTGCAGGTGGTTATTTCTTCATGCGCAGTGGTCAACGCGGCACTCTCTAGCTGCCAAGAGCACTTTTTACTATGCGCACCCAACCAGAGTGACGGGAGGAGCACATTTCAGAAAACGTGCTCAGCTCGTCGAGAAAATGCGATTTAAGCAATAAAATTAAAAATGCACCCAAAACCTAAACCAAACGTTGCAGATGGTCATTTCTTCATGCGCAGTGGTCAACGCGGCACTCTCTAGCTGCCAAGAGCACTTTTTACTATGCGCACCCAACCAGAGTGACGGGAGGAGCACATTTCAGAAAACGTGCTCAGCTCGTCGAGAAAATGCGATTTAAGCAATAAAATCAAAAATGCACCTAAAACCTAAACCAAACGTTGCAGATGGTCATTTCTTCATGCGCAGTGGTCAACGCGGCACTCTCTAGCTGCCAAGAGCACTTTTTACTATGCGCACCCAACCAGAGTGACGGGAGGAGCACATTTCAGAAAACGTGCTCAGCTCGACGAGAAAATGCGATTTAAGCAATAAAATTAAAAATGCACCCAAAACCTAAACCAAACGTTGCAGGCGGTTATTTCTTCATGCGCAGTGGTCAACGCGGCGCTCTCTAGCTGCCAAGAGCACTTTTTACTATGCGCACCCAACCAGAGTGACGGGAGGAGCACATTTCAGAAAACGTGCTCAGCTCGTCCAGAAAATGCGATTTAAGCAATAAAATTAAAAATGCACCCAAAACCTAAACCAAACGTTGCAGATGGTCATTTCTTCATGCGCAGTGGTCAACGCGGCACTCTCTAGCTGCCAAGAGCACTTTTTACTATGCGCACCCAACCAGAGTGACGGGAGGAGCACATTTCAGAAAACGTGCTCAGCTCGACGAGAAAATGCGATTTAAGCAATAAAATTAAAAATGCACCCAAAACCTAAACCAAACGTTGCAGATGGTCATTTCTTCATGCGCAGTGGTCAACGCGGCACTCTCTAGCTGCCAAGAGCACTTTTTACTATGCGCACCCAACCAGAGTGACGGGAGGAGCACATTTCAGAAAACGTGCTCAGCTCGACGAGAAAATGCGATTCAAGCAATAAAATTAAAAATGCACCCAAAACCTAAACCAAACGTTGCAGGTGGTTATTTCTTCATGCGCAGTGGTCAACGCGGCACTCTCTAGCTGCCAAGAGCACTTTTTACTATGCGCACCCGACCAGAGTGACGGGAGGAGCACATTTCAGAAAACGTGCTCAGCTCGTCGAGAAAATGCGATTAAAGCAATAAAATTAAAAATGCACCTAAAACCTAAACCAAACGTTGCAGATGGTCATTTCTTCATGCGCAGTGGTCAACGCGGCACTCTCTAGCTGCCAAGAGCACTTTTTACTATGCGCACCCAACCAGAGTGACGAGAGGAGCACATTTCAGAAAACGTGCTCAGCTCGTCGAGAAAATGCGATTTAAGCAATAAAATTAAAAATGCACCTAAAACCTAAACCAAACGTTGCAGGTGGTTATTTCTTCATGCGCAGTGGTCAACGCGGCACTCTCTAGCTGCCAAGAGCACTTTTTACTATGCGCACCCAACCAGAGTGACGGGAGGAGCACATTTCAGAAAACGTGCTCAGCTCGTCGAGAAAATGCGATTTAAGCAATAAAATTAAAAATGCACCCAAAACCTAAACCAAACGTTGCAGATGGTCATTTCTTCATGCGCAGTGGTCAACGCGGCACTCTCTAGCTGCCAAGAGCACTTTTTACTATGCGCACCCAACCAGAGTGACGGGAGGAGCACATTTCAGAAAACGTGCTCAGCTCGTCGAGAAAATGCGATTTAAGCAATAAAATCAAAAATGCACCTAAAACCTAAACCAAACGTTGCAGATGGTCATTTCTTCATGCGCAGTGGTCAACGCGGCACTCTCTAGCTGCCAAGAGCACTTTTTACTATGCGCACCCAACCAGAGTGACGGGAGGAGCACATTTCAGAAAACGTGCTCAGCTCGACGAGAAAATGCGATTTAAGCAATAAAATTAAAAATGCACCCAAAACCTAAACCAAACGTTGCAGGCGGTTATTTCTTCATGCGCAGTGGTCAACGCGGCGCTCTCTAGCTGCCAAGAGCACTTTTTACTATGCGCACCCAACCAGAGTGACGGGAGGAGCACATTTCAGAAAACGTGCTCAGCTCGTCCAGAAAATGCGATTTAAGCAATAAAATTAAAAATGCACCCAAAACCTAAACCAAACGTTGCAGATGGTCATTTCTTCATGCGCAGTGGTCAACGCGGCACTCTCTAGCTGCCAAGAGCACTTTTTACTATGCGCACCCAACCAGAGTGACGGGAGGAGCACATTTCAGAAAACGTGCTCAGCTCGACGAGAAAATGCGATTTAAGCAATAAAATTAAAAATGCACCCAAAACCTAAACCAAACGTTGCAGATGGTCATTTCTTCATGCGCAGTGGTCAACGCGGCACTCTCTAGCTGCCAAGAGCACTTTTTACTATGCGCACCCAACCAGAGTGACGGGAGGAGCACATTTCAGAAAACGTGCTCAGCTCGACGAGAAAATGCGATTTAAGCAATAAAATTAAAAATGCACCCAAAACCTAAACCAAACGTTGCAGGCGGTTATTTCTTCATGCGCAGTGGTCAACGCGGCGCTCTCTAGCTGCCAAGAGCACTTTTTACTATGCGCACCCAACCAGAGTGACGGGAGGAGCACATTTCAGAAAACGTGCTCAGCTCGTCGAGAAAATGCGATTTAAGCAATAAAATTAAAAATGCACCTAAAACCTAAACCAAAAGTTGCAGGTGGTTATTTCTTCATGCGCAGCAGTCAACGCGGCACTCTCTAGCTGCCAAGAGCGCTTTTTACTATGCGCACCCAACCAGAGTGACGGGAGGAGCACATTTCAGAAAACGTGCTCAGCTCGTCGAGAAAATGCGATTTAAGCAATCAAATTATAAATGCACCTAAAACCTAAAACAAACGTTGCACGTGGTTATTTCTTCATGCGCAGTGGTCAACGCGGCACTCTCTAGCTGCCAAGAGCACTTTTTACTATGCGCACCCGACCAGAGTGACGGGAGGAGCACATTTCAGAAAACGTCCTCAGCTCGACGAGAAAATGCGAGTCAAGCAATAAAATTAAAAATGCACCCAAAACCTAAACCAAACGTTGCAGGTGGTTATTTCTTCATGCGCAGTGGTCAACGCGGCACTCTATAGCTGCCAAGAGCACTTTTTACTATGCGCACCCAACCAGAGTGACGGGAGGAGCACATTTCAGAAAACGTGCTCAGCTCGTCAAGAAAATGCGATTTAAGCAATAAAATTAAAAATGCACCTAAAACCTAAACCAAACGTTGCAGGTGGTTATTTCTTCATGCGCAATAGTCAATGCGGCACTCTCTAGCTGCCAAGAGCACTTTTTACTATGCGCACCCAACCAGAGTGACGGGAGGAGCACATTTCAGAAAACGTGCTCAGCTCGTCGAGAAAATGCGATTTAAGCAATAAAACTAAAAATGCACCTAAAACCTAAACCAAACGTTGCAGATGGTCATTTCTTCATGCGCAGTGGTCAACGTGGCACTCTCTGGCTGCCAAGAGCACTTTTTACTATGCGCACCCAACCAGAGTGACGGGAGGAGCACATTTCAGAAAACGTGCTCAGCTCGTCGAGAAAATGCGATTTAAGCAATACAATTAAAAATGCACATAAAACCTAAACCAAACGTTGCAGGTGGTTATTTCTTCATGCGCAGTGGTCAACGCGGCACTCTCTAGCTGCCAAGAGCAGTTTTTACTATGCGCACCCAACCAGAGTGACGGGAGGAGCACATTTCAGAAAACGTGCTCAGCTCGTCGAGAAAATGCGATTTAAGCAATAAAATTAAAAATGCACCCAAAACCTAAACCAAACGTTGCAGATGGTCATTTCTTCATGCGCAGTGGTCAACGCAGCACTCTCTAGCTGCCAAGAGCACTTTTTACTATGCGCACCCAACCAGAGTGACGGGAGGAGCACATTTCAGAAAACGTGCTCAGCTCGTCGAGAAAATGCGATTTAAGCAATAAAATTAAAAATGCACCTAAAACCTAAACCAAACGTTGCAGATGGTCATTTCTTCATGCGCAGTGGTCAACGCGGCACTCTCTAGCTGCCAAGAGCACTTTTTACTATGCGCACCCAACCAGAGTGACGGGAGGAGCACATTTCAGAAAACGTGCTCAGCTCGTCCAGAAAATGCAATTTAAGCAATAAAATTAAAAATGCACCCAAAACCTAAACCAAACGTTGCAGATGGTCATTTCTTCATGCACAGTGGTCAACGCGGCACTCTCTAGCTGCCAAGAGCACTTTTTACTATGCGCACCCAACCAGAGTGACGGGAGGAGCACATTTCAGAAAACGTGCTCAGCTCGTCGAGAAAATGCGATTTAAGCAATAAAATTAAAAATGCAACTAAAACCTAAACCAAACGTTGCAGGTGGTTATTTCTTCATGCGCAGTGGTCAACGCGGCACTCTCTAGCTGCCAAGAGCACTTTTTACTATGCGCACCCAACCAGAGTGACGGGAGGAGCACATTTCAGAAAACGTGCTCGGCTCGTCGAGAAAATGCGATTTAAGCAATAAAATTAAAAATGCACCCAAAACCTAAACCAAACGTTGCAGATGGTCATTTCTTCATGCGCAGTGGTCAACGCGGCACTCTCTAGCTGCCAAGAGCACTTTTTACTATGCGCACCCAACCAGAGTGACGGGAGGAGCACATTTCAGAAAACATGCTCAGCTCGTCGAGAAAATGCGATTTAAGCAATAAAATTAAAAATGCACCTAAAACCTAAACCAAACGTTGCAGATGGTCATTTCTTCATGCGCAGTGGTCAACGCGGCACTCTCTAGCTGCCAAGAGCACTTTTTACTATGCGCACCCAACCAGAGTGACGGGAGGAGCACATTTCAGAAAACGTGCTCAGCTCGTCGAGAAAATGCGATTTAAGCAATAAAATTAAAAATGCACCTAAAACCTAAACGAAACGTTGCATGTGGTTATTTCTTCATGCGCAGTGGTCAACGCGGCACTCTCTAGCTGCCAAGTGCACTTTTTACTATGCGCACCCAACCAGAGTGACGGGAGGAGCACATTTCAGAAAACGTGCTCAGCTCGTCGAGAAAATGCGATTTAAGCAATAAAATTAAAAATGCACCCAAAACCTAAACCAAACGTTGCAGATGGTCATTTCTTCATGCGCAGTGGTCAACGCGGCACTCTCTAGCTGCCACGAGCACTTTTTACTATGCGCACCCAACCAGAGTGACGGGAGGAGCACATTTCAGAAAACGTGCTCAGCTCGACGAGAAAATCCGATTTAAGCAATAAAATTAAAAATGCACCCAAAACCTAAAAGAAACGTTGCAGGCGGTTATTTCTTCATGCGCAGTGGTCAACGCGGCACTCTCTAGCTGCCAAGAGCACTTTTTACTATGCGCACCCAACCAGAGTGACGGGAGGAGCACATTTCAGAAAACGTGCTCAGCTCGTCGAGAAAATGCGATTTAAGCAATAAAATTAAAAATGCACCTAAAACCTAAACCAAACGTTGCAGATGGTCATTTCTTCATGCGCAGTGGTAAACGCGGCACTCTCTAGCTGCCAAGAGCACTTTTTACTATGCGCACCCGACCAGAGTGACGGGAGGAGCACATTTCAGAAAACGTGCTCAGCTCGTCGAGAAAATGCAATTTAAGCAATAAAATTAAAAATGCACCTAAAACCTAAACCAAACGTTGCAGGTGGTTATTTCTTCATGCGCAGTGGTCAACGCGGCACTCTCTAGCTGCCAAGAGCACTTTTTACTATGCGCACCCAACCAGAGTGACGGGAGGAGCACATTTCAGAAAACGTGCTCAGCTCGTCGAGAAAATGCAATTTAAGCAATAAAATTAAAAATGCACCTAAAACCTAAACCAAACGCTGCAGATGGTCATTTCTTCATGCGCAGTGGTCAACGCGGCACTCTCTAGCTGCCAAGAGCACTTTTTACTATGCGCACCCAACCAGAGTGACGGGAGGAGCACATTTCAGAAAACGTGCTCAGCTCGTCGAGAAAATGCGATTTAAGCAATAAAATTAAAAATGCACATAAAACCTAAACCAAACGTTGCAGGTGGTTATTTCTTCATGCGCAGTGGTCAACGCGGCACTCTCTAGCTGCCATGAGCACTTTTTACTATGCGCACCCAACCAGAGTGACGGGAGGAGCATATTTCAGAAAACGTGCACAGCTCGTCGAAAAAATGCGATTAAAGCAATAAAATTAAAAATGCACCTAAAACCTAAACCAAACGTTGCAGATGGTCATTTCTTCATGCGCAGTAGTCAACGCGGCACTCTCTAGCTGCCAAGAGCACTTTTTACTATGCGCACCCAACCAGAGTGACGGGAGGAGCACATTTCAGAAAACATGCTCAGCTCGTCGAGAAAATGCGATTTAAGCAATAAAATTAAAAATGCACCTAAAACCTAAACCAAACGTTGCAGATGGTCATTTCTTCATGCGCAGTGGTCAACGCGGCACTCTCTAGCTGCCAAGAGCACTTTTTACTATGCGCACCCAACCAGAGTGACGGGAGGAGCACATTTCAGAAAACGTGCTCAGCTCGTCCAGAAAATGCGATTTAAGCAATAAAATTAAAAATGCACCTAAAACCTAAATCAAACGTTGCAGGTGGTTATTTCTTCATGCGCAGTGGTCAACGCGGCACTCTCTAGCTGCCAAGAGCACTTTTTACTATGCGCACCCAACCAGAGTGACGGGAGGAGCACATTTCAGAAAACGTGCTCAGCTCGTCGAGAAAATGCGATTTAAGCAATAAAATTAAAAATGCACATAAAACCTAAACCAAACGTTGCAGGTGGTTATTTCTTCATTTGCAGTGGTCAACGCGGCACTCTCTAGCTGCCAAGAGCACTCTTTTTACTATGCGCACCCAACCAGAGTGACGGGAGGAGCACATTTCAGAAAACGTGCTCAGCTCGTCGAGAAAATGCGATTTAAGCAATAAAATTATAAATGCACCCAAAACCTAAACCAAACGTTGCAGATGGTCATTTCTTCATGCGCAGTGGTCAACGCGGCACTCTCTAGCTGCCAAGAGCACTTTTTACTATGCACACCCAACCAGAGTGACGGGAGGAGCACATTTCTGAAAACGTGCTCAGCTCGACGAGAAAATGCGATTTAAGCATTAAAATTAAAAATGCACCCAAAACCTAAAACAAACGTTGCACGTGGTTATTTCTTCATGCGCAGTGGTCAACGCGGCACTCTCTAGCTGCCAAGAGCACTTTTTACTATGCGCACCCAACCAGAGTGACGGGAGGAGCACATTTCAGAAAACGTGCTCAGCTCGTCGAGAAAATGCGATTTAAGCAATAAAATTAAAAATGCACATAAAACCTAAACCAAACGTTGCGGGTGGTTATTTCTTCATGCGCAGTCGTCAACGCGGCACTCTCTAGCTGCCAAGAGCACTTTTTACTATGTGCACCCAACCAGAGTGACGGGAGGAGCACATTTCAGAAAACGTGCTCAGCTCGTCGAGAAAATGCGATTTAAGCAATAAAATTAAAAATGCACCCAAAACCTAAACCAAACGTTGCAGATGGTCATTTCTTCATGCGCAGTGGTCAACGCGGCACTCTCTAGCTGCCAAGAGCACTTTTTACTATGCGCACCCAACCAGAGTGACGGGAGGAGCACATTTCAGAAAACGTGCTCAGCTCGTCGAGAAAATGCGATTTAAGCAATAAAATCAAAAATGCACCTAAAACCTAAACCAAACGTTGCAGATGGTCATTTCTTCATGCGCAGTGGTCAACGCGGCACTCTCTAGCTGCCAAGAGCACTTTTTACTATGCGCACCCAACCAGAGTGACGGGAGGAGCACATTTCAGAAAACGTGCTCAGCTCGACGAGAAAATGCGATTTAAGCAATAAAATTAAAAATGCACCCAAAACCTAAACCAAACGTTGCAGGCGGTTATTTCTTCATGCGCAGTGGTCAACGCGGCGCTCTCTAGCTGCCAAGAGCACTTTTTACTATGCGCACCCAACCAGAGTGACGGGAGGAGCACATTTCAGAAAACGTGCTCAGCTCGTCGAGAAAATGCGATTTAAGCAATAAAATTAAAAATGCACCTAAAACCTAAACCAAACGTTGCAGGTGGTTATTTCTTCATGCGCAGCAGTCAACGCGGCACTCTCTAGCTGCCAAGAGCACTTTTTACTATGCGAACCCAACCAGAGTGACGGGAGGAGCACATTTCAGAAAACGTGCTCAGCTCGTCGAGAAAATGCGATTTAAGCAATCAAATTATAAATGCACCTAAAACCTAAAACAAACGTTGCACGTGGTTATTTCTTCATGCGCAGTGGTCAACGCGGCACTCTCTAGCTGCCAAGAGCACTTTTTACTATGCGCACCCGACCAGAGTGACGGGAGGAGCACATTTCAGAAAACGTCCTCAGCTCGACGAGAAAATGCGATTCAAGCAATAAAATTAAAAATGCACCCAAAACCTAAACCAAACGTTGCAGGTGGTTATTTCTTCATGCGCAGTGGTCAACGCGGCACTCTATAGCTGCCAAGAGCACTTTTTACTATGCGCACCCAACCAGAGTGACGGGAGGAGCACATTTCAGAAAACGTGCTCAGCTCGTCAAGAAAATGCGATTTAAGCAATAAAATTAAAAATGCACCTAAAACCTAAACCAAACGTCGCAGGTGGTTATTTCTTCATGCGCAATGGTCAATGCGGCACTCTCTAGCTGCCAAGAGCACTTTTTACTATGCGCACCCAACCAGAGTGACGGGAGGAGCACATTTCAGAAAACGTGCTCAGCTCGTCGAGAAATTGCGATTTAAACCAATAAAACTAAAAATGCACCTAAAACCTAAACCAAACGTTGCAGATGGTCATTTCTTCATGCGCAGTGGTCAACGCGGCACTCTCTGGCTGCCAAGAGCACTTTTTACTATGCGCACCCAACCAGAGTGACGGGAGGAGCACATTTCAGAAAACGTGCTCAGCTCGTCGAGAAAATGCGATTTAAGCAATACAATTAAAAATGCACATAAAACCTAAACCAAACGTTGCAGGTGGTTATTTCTTCATGCGCAGTGGTCAACGCGGCACTCTCTAGCTGCCAAGAGCAGTTTTTACTATGCGCACCCAACCAGAGTGACGGGAGGAGCACATTTCAGAAAACGTGCTCAGCTCGTCGAGAAAATGCGATTTAAGCAATAAAATTAAAAATGCACCTAAAACCTAAACCAAACGTTGCGGGTGGTTATTTCTTCATGCGCAGTGGTCAACCCGGCACTCTCTAGCTGCCAAGAGCACTTTTTACTATGCGCACCCAACCAGAGTGACGGGAGGAGCACATTTCAGAAAACGTGCTCAGCTCGTCGAGAAAATGCGATTTAAGCAATCAAATTAAAAATGCACCTAAAACCTAGAACAAACGTTGCACGTGGTTATTTCTTCATGCGCAGTGATCAACGCGGCACTCTCTAGCTGCCAAGAGCACTTTTTACTATGCGCACCCAACCAGAGTGACGGGAGGAGCACATTTCAGAAAACGTGCTCAGCTCGTCGAAAAAATGCGATTTAAGCAATAAAATTAAAAATGCACCCAAAACCTAAACCAAACGTTGCAGATGGTCATTTCTTCATGCGCAGTGGTCAACGCGGCACTCTCTAGCTGCCAAGAGCACTTTTTACTATGCGCACCCAACCAGAGTGACGGGAGGAGCACATTTCAGAAAACGTGCTCAGCTCGACGAGAAAATGCGATTTAAGCAATAAAATTAAAAATGTACCCACAACCTAAAACAAACGTTGCACGTGGTTATTTCTTCATGCGCAGTGGTCAACGCCGCACTCTCTAGCTGCCAAGAGCACTTTTTACTATGCGCACCCAACCAGAGTGACGGGAGGAGCACATTTCAGAAAACGTGCTCAGCTCGTCGAGAAAATGCGATTTAAGCAATAAAATTAAAAATGCACCTAAAACCTAAACCAAACGTTGCGGGTGGTTATTTCTTCATGCGCAGTGGTCAACGCGGCACTCTCTAGCTGCCAAGAGCACTTTTTACTCTGCGCACCCAACCCGAGTGACGGGAGGAGCACATTTCAGAAAACGTGCTCAGCTCGTCGAGAAAATGCGATTTAAGCAATACAATTAAAAATGCACCCAAAACCTAAACCAAACGTTGCAGGTGGTTATTTCTTCATGTGCAGCAGTCAACGCGGCACTCTCTAGCTGCCAAGAGCACTTTTTACTCTGCGCACCCGACCAGAGTGACGGGAGGAGCACATTTCAGAAAACGTGGTCAGCTCGTCGAGAAAATGCGATTTAAGCAATAAAATTAAAAAATGGACCTAAAACCTAAACCAAACGTTGCAGGTGGTTATTTCTTCATGCGCAGTGGTCAACGCGGCACTCTCTAGCTGCCAAGAGCACTTTTTACTATGCGCACCCAACCAGAGTGACGGGAGGAGCACATTTCAGAAAACGTGCTCAGCTCGTCGAGAAAATGCGATTAAAGCAATAAATGTAAAAATGCACCTAAAACCTAAACCAAACGTTGCAGATGGTCATTTCTTCATGCGCAGTGGTCAACGCGGCACTCTCTAGCTGCCAGGAGCACTTTTTACTATGCGCACCCAACCAGAGTGACGGGAGGAGCACATTTCAGAAAACGTGGTCAGCTCGTCGAGAAAATGCGATTTAAGCAATAAAATTAAAAATGCACCCAAAACCTAAACCAAACGTTGCAGATGGTCATTTCTTCATGCGCAGTGGTAAACGCGGCACTCTCTGAATGCCAAGAGTACTTTTTACTATGCACACCCAACCAGAGTGACGGGAGGAGCACATTTCTGAAAACGTGCTCAGCTCGACGAGAAAATGCGATTTAAGCAATAAAATTAAAAATGCACCTAAAACCTAAACCAAACGTTGCGGGTGGTTATTTCTTCATGCGCAGTGGTCAACGCGGCACTCTCTAGCTGCCAAGAGCACTTTTTACTATGCGCACCCAACCAGAGTGACGGGAGGAGCACATTTCAGAAAACGTGCTCAGCTCGACGAGAAAATGCGATTTAAGCAATAAAATTAAAAATGCACCCAAAACCTAAACCAAACGTTGCAGATGGTCATTTCTTCATGCGCAGTGGTCAACGCGGCACTCTCTAGCTGCCAAGAGCACTTTTTACTATGCGCACCCAACCAGAGTGACGGGAGGAGCACATTTCAGAAAACGTGCTCAGCTCGACGAGAAAATGCGATTCAAGCAATAAAATTAAAAATGCACCCAAAACCTAAACCAAACGTTGCAGGTGGTTATTTCTTCATGCGCAGTGGTCAACGCGGCACTCTCTAGCTGCCAAGAGCACTTTTTACTATGCGCACCCGACCAGAGTGACGGGAGGAGCACATTTCAGAAAACGTGCTCAGCTCGTCGAGAAAATGCGATTAAAGCAATAAAATTAAAAATGCACCTAAAACCTAAACCAAACGTTGCAGATGGTCATTTCTTCATGCGCAGTGGTCAACGCGGCACTCTCTAGCTGCCAAGAGCACTTTTTACTATGCGCACCCAACCAGAGTGACGAGAGGAGCACATTTCAGAAAACGTGCTCAGCTCGTCGAGAAAATGCGATTTAAGCAATAAAATTAAAAATGCACCTAAAACCTAAACCAAACGTTGCAGGTGGTTATTTCTTCATGCGCAGTGGTCAACGCGGCACTCTCTAGCTGCCAAGAGCACTTTTTACTATGCGCACCCAACCAGAGTGACGGGAGGAGCACATTTCAGAAAACGTGCTCAGCTCGTCGAGAAAATGCGATTTAAGCAATAAAATTAAAAATGCACCCAAAACCTAAACCAAACGTTGCAGATGGTCATTTCTTCATGCGCAGTGGTCAACGCGGCACTCTCTAGCTGCCAAGAGCACTTTTTACTATGCGCACCCAACCAGAGTGACGGGAGGAGCACATTTCAGAAAACGTGCTCAGCTCGTCGAGAAAATGCGATTTAAGCAATAAAATCAAAAATGCACCTAAAACCTAAACCAAACGTTGCAGATGGTCATTTCTTCATGCGCAGTGGTCAACGCGGCACTCTCTAGCTGCCAAGAGCACTTTTTACTATGCGCACCCAACCAGAGTGACGGGAGGAGCACATTTCAGAAAACGTGCTCAGCTCGACGAGAAAATGCGATTTAAGCAATAAAATTAAAAATGCACCCAAAACCTAAACCAAACGTTGCAGGCGGTTATTTCTTCATGCGCAGTGGTCAACGCGGCGCTCTCTAGCTGCCAAGAGCACTTTTTACTATGCGCACCCAACCAGAGTGACGGGAGGAGCACATTTCAGAAAACGTGCTCAGCTCGTCCAGAAAATGCGATTTAAGCAATAAAATTAAAAATGCACCCAAAACCTAAACCAAACGTTGCAGATGGTCATTTCTTCATGCGCAGTGGTCAACGCGGCACTCTCTAGCTGCCAAGAGCACTTTTTACTATGCGCACCCAACCAGAGTGACGGGAGGAGCACATTTCAGAAAACGTGCTCAGCTCGACGAGAAAATGCGATTTAAGCAATAAAATTAAAAATGCACCCAAAACCTAAACCAAACGTTGCAGATGGTCATTTCTTCATGCGCAGTGGTCAACGCGGCACTCTCTAGCTGCCAAGAGCACTTTTTACTATGCGCACCCAACCAGAGTGACGGGAGGAGCACATTTCAGAAAACGTGCTCAGCTCGACGAGAAAATGCGATTTAAGCAATAAAATTAAAAATGCACCCAAAACCTAAACCAAACGTTGCAGGCGGTTATTTCTTCATGCGCAGTGGTCAACGCGGCGCTCTCTAGCTGCCAAGAGCACTTTTTACTATGCGCACCCAACCAGAGTGACGGGAGGAGCACATTTTAGAAAACGTGCTCAGCTCGTCGAGAAAATGCGATTTAAGCAATAAAATTAAAAATGCACCTAAAACCTAAACCAAAAGTTGCAGGTGGTTATTTCTTCATGCGCAGCAGTCAACGCGGCACTCTCTAGCTGCCAAGAGCGCTTTTTACTATGCGCACCCAACCAGAGTGACGGGAGGAGCACATTTCAGAAAACGTGCTCAGCTCGTCGAGAAAATGCGATTTAAGCAATCAAATTATAAATGCACCTAAAACCTAAAACAAACGTTGCACGTGGTTATTTCTTCATGCGCAGTGGTCAACGCGGCACTCTCTAGCTGCCAAGAGCACTTTTTACTATGCGCACCCGACCAGAGTGACGGGAGGAGCACATTTCAGAAAACGTCCTCAGCTCGACGAGAAAATGCGAGTCAAGCAATAAAATTAAAAATGCACCCAAAACCTAAACCAAACGTTGCAGGTGGTTATTTCTTCATGCGCAGTGGTCAACGCGGCACTCTATAGCTGCCAAGAGCACTTTTTACTATGCGCACCCAACCAGAGTGACGGGAGGAGCACATTTCAGAAAACGTGCTCAGCTCGTCAAGAAAATGCGATTTAAGCAATAAAATTAAAAATGCACCTAAAACCTAAACCAAACGTTGCAGGTGGTTATTTCTTCATGCGCAATAGTCAATGCGGCACTCTCTAGCTGCCAAGAGCACTTTTTACTATGCGCACCCAACCAGAGTGACGGGAGGAGCACATTTCAGAAAACGTGCTCAGCTCGTCGAGAAAATGCGATTTAAGCAATAAAACTAAAAATGCACCTAAAACCTAAACCAAACGTTGCAGATTGTCATTTCTTCATGCGCAGTGGTCAACGTGGCACTCTCTGGCTGCCAAGAGCACTTTTTACTATGCGCACCCAACCAGAGTGACGGGAGGAGCACATTTCAGAAAACGTGCTCAGCTCGTCGAGAAAATGCGATTTAAGCAATACAATTAAAAATGCACATAAAACCTAAACCAAACGTTGCAGGTGGTTATTTCTTCATGCGCAGTGGTCAACGCGGCACTCTCTAGCTGCCAAGAGCAGTTTTTACTATGCGCACCCAACCAGAGTGACGGGAGGAGCACATTTCAGAAAACGTGCTCAGCTCGTCGAGAAAATGCGATTTAAGCAATAAAATTAAAAATGCACCCAAAACCTAAACCAAACGTTGCAGATGGTCATTTCTTCATGCGCAGTGGTCAACGCAGCACTCTCTAGCTGCCAAGAGCACTTTTTACTATGCGCACCCAACCAGAGTGACGGGAGGAGCACATTTCAGAAAACGTGCTCAGCTCGTCGAGAAAATGCGATTTAAGCAATAAAATTAAAAATGCACCTAAAACCTAAACCAAACGTTGCAGATGGTCATTTCTTCATGCGCAGTGGTCAACGCGGCACTCTCTAGCTGCCAAGAGCACTTTTTACTATGCGCACCAAACCAGAGTGACGGGAGGAGCACATTTCAGAAAACGTGCTCAGCTCGTCCAGAAAATGCAATTTAAGCAATAAAATTAAAAATGCACCCAAAACCTAAACCAAACGTTGCAGATGGTCATTTCTTCATGCACAGTGGTCAACGCGGCACTCTCTAGCTGCCAAGAGCACTTTTTACTATGCGCACCCAACCAGAGTGACGGGAGGAGCACATTTCAGAAAACGTGCTCAGCTCGTCGAGAAAATGCGATTTAAGCAATAAAATTAAAAATGCAACTAAAACCTAAACCAAACGTTGCAGGTGGTTATTTCTTCATGCGCAGTGGTCAACGCGGCACTCTCTAGCTGCCAAGAGCACTTTTTACTATGCGCACCCAACCAGAGTGACGGGAGGAGCACATTTCAGAAAACGTGCTCGGCTCGTCGAGAAAATGCGATTTAAGCAATAAAATTAAAAATGCACCCAAAACCTAAACCAAACGTTGCAGATGGTCATTTCTTCATGCGCAGTGGTCAACGCGGCACTCTCTAGCTGCCAAGAGCACTTTTTACTATGCGCACCCAACCAGAGTGACGGGAGGAGCACATTTCAGAAAACATGCTCAGCTCGTCGAGAAAATGCGATTTAAGCAATAAAATTAAAAATGCACCTAAAACCTAAACCAAACGTTGCAGATGGTCATTTCTTCATGCGCAGTGGTCAACGCGGCACTCTCTAGCTGCCAAGAGCACTTTTTACTATGCGCACCCAACCAGAGTGACGGGAGGAGCACATTTCAGAAAACGTGCTCAGCTCGTCGAGAAAATGCGATTTAAGCAATAAAATTAAAAATGCACCTAAAACCTAAACGAAACGTTGCATGTGGTTATTTCTTCATGCGCAGTGGTCAACGCGGCACTCTCTAGCTGCCAAGTGCACTTTTTACTATGCGCACCCAACCAGAGTGACGGGAGGAGCACATTTCAGAAAACGTGCTCAGCTCGTCGAGAAAATGCGATTTAAGCAATAAAATTAAAAATGCACCCAAAACCTAAACCAAACGTTGCAGATGGTCATTTCTTCATGCGCAGTGGTCAACGCGGCACTCTCTAGCTGCCACGAGCACTTTTTACTATGCGCACCCAACCAGAGTGACGGGAGGAGCACATTTCAGAAAACGTGCTCAGCTCGACGAGAAAATCCGATTTAAGCAATAAAATTAAAAATGCACCCAAAACCTAAAAGAAACGTTGCAGGCGGTTATTTCTTCATGCGCAGTGGTCAACGCGGCACTCTCTAGCTGCCAAGAGCACTTTTTACTATGCGCACCCAACCAGAGTGACGGGAGGAGCACATTTCAGAAAACGTGCTCAGCTCGTCGAGAAAATGCGATTTAAGCAATAAAATTAAAAATGCACCTAAAACCTAAACCAAACGTTGCAGATGGTCATTTCTTCATGCGCAGTGGTAAACGCGGCACTCTCTAGCTGCCAAGAGCACTTTTTACTATGCGCACCCGACCAGAGTGACGGGAGGAGCACATTTCAGAAAACGTGCTCAGCTCGTCGAGAAAATGCAATTTAAGCAATAAAATTAAAAATGCACCTAAAACCTAAACCAAACGTTGCAGGTGGTTATTTCTTCATGCGCAGTGGTCAACGCGGCACTCTCTAGCTGCCAAGAGCACTTTTTACTATGCGCACCCAACCAGAGTGACGGGAGGAGCACATTTCAGAAAACGTGCTCAGCTCGTCGAGAAAATGCAATTTAAGCAATAAAATTAAAAATGCACCTAAAACCTAAACCAAACGCTGCAGATGGTCATTTCTTCATGCGCAGTGGTCAACGCGGCACTCTCTAGCTGCCAAGAGCACTTTTTACTATGCGCACCCAACCAGAGTGACGGGAGGAGCACATTTCAGAAAACGTGCTCAGCTCGTCGAGAAAATGCGATTTAAGCAATAAAATTAAAAATGCACCCAAAACCTAAACCAAACGTTGCAGATGGTCATTTCTTCATGCGCAGTGGTAAACGCGGCACTCTCTAGCTGCCACGAGCACTTTTTACTATGCGCACCCAACCAGAGTGACGGGAGGAGCACATTTCAGAAAACGTGCTAAGCTCGACGAGAAAATGCGATTTAAGCAATAAAATTAAAAATGCACCCAAAACCTAAACCAAACGTTGCAGATGGTCATTTCTTCATGCGCAGTGGTCAACGCGGCACTCTCTAGCTGCCAAGAGCACTTTTTACTATGCACACCCAACCAGAGTGACGGGAGGAGCACATTTCTGAAAACGTGCTCAGCTCGTCGAGAAAATGCGATTTAAGCAATACAATTAAAAATGCACCTAAAACCTAAACCAAACGTTGCAGGTGGTTATTTCTTCATGCGCAATGGTCAACGCGGCACTCTCTAGCTGCCAAGAGCACTTTTTACTATGCGCACCCAACCAGAGTGACGGGAGGAGCACATTTCAGAAAACGTGCTCAGCTCGTCGAGAAAATGCGATTTAAGCAATAAAATTAAAAATGCACCTAAAACCTAAACCAAACGTTGCAGGTGGTTATTTCTTCATGCGCAATGGTCAACGCGGCACTCTCTAGCTGCCAAGAGCACTTTTTACTATGCGCACCCAACCAGAGTGACGGGAGGAGCACATTTCAGAAAACGTGCTCAGCTCGTCGAGAAAATGCGATTTAAGCAATAAAATTAAAAATGCACCTAAAACCTAAACCAAACGTTGCAGGTGGTTATTTCTTCATGCGCAGTGGTCAACGGGGCATTCTCTAGCTGCCAAGAGCACTTTTTACTATGCGCACCCAACCAGCGTGACGGGAGGAGCATATTTCAGAAAACGTGCTCAGCTCGTCGAGAAAATGCGATTTAAGCAATAAAATTAAAAATGCACCTAAAACCTAAACCAAACGTTGCAGGTGGTTATTTCTTCATGCGCAGCGGTCAACGCGGCACTATCTAGCTGCCAAGAGCACTTTTTACTATGCGCACCCAACCAGAGTGACGGGAGGAGCACATTTCAGAAAACGTGCTCAGGTCGTCGAGAAAATGCGATTTGAGCAATAAAATTAAAAATGCACCTAAAACCTAAACTAAACGTTGCAGGTGGTTATTTCTTCATGCGCAGTGGTCAACGCGGCACTCTCTAGCTGCCAAGAGCACTTTTTACTATGCGCACCCAACCAGAGTGACGGGAGGAGCACATTTCAGAAAACGTGCTCAGCTCGTCGAGAAAATTCGATTTAAGCAATAAAATTAAAAATGCACCTAAACCCTAAACCAAACGTTGCAGGTGGTTATTTCTTTATGCGCAGTGGTCAACGCAGCACTCTCTAGCTGCCAAGAGCACTTTTTACTATGGGCACCCAACCAGAGTGACGGGAGGAGCACATTTCAGAAAACGTGCTCAGCTCGTCGAGAAAATGCGATTTAAGCAATAAAATTAAAAATGCACCTAAAACCTAAACCAAACGTTGCAGATGGTCATTTCTTCATGCGCAGTGGTCAACGCGGCACTCTCTAGCTGCCAAGAGC
The DNA here is from genome assembly GCF_024217435.2 of Syngnathus scovelli. Classification (NCBI taxonomy): domain Eukaryota; kingdom Metazoa; phylum Chordata; class Actinopteri; order Syngnathiformes; family Syngnathidae; genus Syngnathus; species Syngnathus scovelli. Next base: position 4,665,131 of record NC_090850.1, on the reverse strand, counting down.
ACTTTTTACTATGCGCACCCAACCAGAGTGACGGGAGGAGCACATTTCAGAAAACGTGCTCAGCTCGACGAGAAAATGCGATTCAAGCAATAAAATTAAAAATGCACCCAAAACCTAAACCAAACGTTGCAGGTGGTTATTTCTTCATGCGCAGTGGTCAACGCGGCACTCTCTAGCTGCCAAGAGCACTTTTTACTATGCGCACCCGACCAGAGTGACGGGAGGAGCACATTTCAGAAAACGTGCTCAGCTCGTCGAGAAAATGCGATTAAAGCAATAAAATTAAAAATGCACCTAAAACCTAAACCAAACGTTGCAGATGGTCATTTCTTCATGCGCAGTGGTCAACGCGGCACTCTCTAGCTGCCAAGAGCACTTTTTACTATGCGCACCCAACCAGAGTGACGAGAGGAGCACATTTCAGAAAACGTGCTCAGCTCGTCGAGAAAATGCGATTTAAGCAATAAAATTAAAAATGCACCTAAAACCTAAACCAAACGTTGCAGGTGGTTATTTCTTCATGCGCAGTGGTCAACGCGGCACTCTCTAGCTGCCAAGAGCACTTTTTACTATGCGCACCCAACCAGAGTGACGGGAGGAGCACATTTCAGAAAACGTGCTCAGCTCGTCGAGAAAATGCGATTTAAGCAATAAAATTAAAAATGCACCCAAAACCTAAACCAAACGTTGCAGATGGTCATTTCTTCATGCGCAGTGGTCAACGCGGCACTCTCTAGCTGCCAAGAGCACTTTTTACTATGCGCACCCAACCAGAGTGACGGGAGGAGCACATTTCAGAAAACGTGCTCAGCTCGTCGAGAAAATGCGATTTAAGCAATAAAATCAAAAATGCACCTAAAACCTAAACCAAACGTTGCAGATGGTCATTTCTTCATGCGCAGTGGTCAACGCGGCACTCTCTAGCTGCCAAGAGCACTTTTTACTATGCGCACCCAACCAGAGTGACGGGAGGAGCACATTTCAGAAAACGTGCTCAGCTCGACGAGAAAATGCGATTTAAGCAATAAAATTAAAAATGCACCCAAAACCTAAACCAAACGTTGCAGGCGGTTATTTCTTCATGCGCAGTGGTCAACGCGGCGCTCTCTAGCTGCCAAGAGCACTTTTTACTATGCGCACCCAACCAGAGTGACGGGAGGAGCACATTTCAGAAAACGTGCTCAGCTCGTCCAGAAAATGCGATTTAAGCAATAAAATTAAAAATGCACCCAAAACCTAAACCAAACGTTGCAGATGGTCATTTCTTCATGCGCAGTGGTCAACGCGGCACTCTCTAGCTGCCAAGAGCACTTTTTACTATGCGCACCCAACCAGAGTGACGGGAGGAGCACATTTCAGAAAACGTGCTCAGCTCGACGAGAAAATGCGATTTAAGCAATAAAATTAAAAATGCACCCAAAACCTAAACCAAACGTTGCAGATGGTCATTTCTTCATGCGCAGTGGTCAACGCGGCACTCTCTAGCTGCCAAGAGCACTTTTTACTATGCGCACCCAACCAGAGTGACGGGAGGAGCACATTTCAGAAAACGTGCTCAGCTCGACGAGAAAATGCGATTCAAGCAATAAAATTAAAAATGCACCCAAAACCTAAACCAAACGTTGCAGGTGGTTATTTCTTCATGCGCAGTGGTCAACGCGGCACTCTCTAGCTGCCAAGAGCACTTTTTACTATGCGCACCCGACCAGAGTGACGGGAGGAGCACATTTCAGAAAACGTGCTCAGCTCGTCGAGAAAATGCGATTAAAGCAATAAAATTAAAAATGCACCTAAAACCTAAACCAAACGTTGCAGATGGTCATTTCTTCATGCGCAGTGGTCAACGCGGCACTCTCTAGCTGCCAAGAGCACTTTTTACTATGCGCACCCAACCAGAGTGACGAGAGGAGCACATTTCAGAAAACGTGCTCAGCTCGTCGAGAAAATGCGATTTAAGCAATAAAATTAAAAATGCACCTAAAACCTAAACCAAACGTTGCAGGTGGTTATTTCTTCATGCGCAGTGGTCAACGCGGCACTCTCTAGCTGCCAAGAGCACTTTTTACTATGCGCACCCAACCAGAGTGACGGGAGGAGCACATTTCAGAAAACGTGCTCAGCTCGTCGAGAAAATGCGATTTAAGCAATAAAATTAAAAATGCACCCAAAACCTAAACCAAACGTTGCAGATGGTCATTTCTTCATGCGCAGTGGTCAACGCGGCACTCTCTAGCTGCCAAGAGCACTTTTTACTATGCGCACCCAACCAGAGTGACGGGAGGAGCACATTTCAGAAAACGTGCTCAGCTCGTCGAGAAAATGCGATTTAAGCAATAAAATCAAAAATGCACCTAAAACCTAAACCAAACGTTGCAGATGGTCATTTCTTCATGCGCAGTGGTCAACGCGGCACTCTCTAGCTGCCAAGAGCACTTTTTACTATGCGCACCCAACCAGAGTGACGGGAGGAGCACATTTCAGAAAACGTGCTCAGCTCGACGAGAAAATGCGATTTAAGCAATAAAATTAAAAATGCACCCAAAACCTAAACCAAACGTTGCAGGCGGTTATTTCTTCATGCGCAGTGGTCAACGCGGCGCTCTCTAGCTGCCAAGAGCACTTTTTACTATGCGCACCCAACCAGAGTGACGGGAGGAGCACATTTCAGAAAACGTGCTCAGCTCGTCCAGAAAATGCGATTTAAGCAATAAAATTAAAAATGCACCCAAAACCTAAACCAAACGTTGCAGATGGTCATTTCTTCATGCGCAGTGGTCAACGCGGCACTCTCTAGCTGCCAAGAGCACTTTTTACTATGCGCACCCAACCAGAGTGACGGGAGGAGCACATTTCAGAAAACGTGCTCAGCTCGACGAGAAAATGCGATTTAAGCAATAAAATTAAAAATGCACCCAAAACCTAAACCAAACGTTGCAGATGGTCATTTCTTCATGCGCAGTGGTCAACGCGGCACTCTCTAGCTGCCAAGAGCACTTTTTACTATGCGCACCCAACCAGAGTGACGGGAGGAGCACATTTCAGAAAACGTGCTCAGCTCGACGAGAAAATGCGATTTAAGCAATAAAATTAAAAATGCACCCAAAACCTAAACCAAACGTTGCAGGCGGTTATTTCTTCATGCGCAGTGGTCAACGCGGCGCTCTCTAGCTGCCAAGAGCACTTTTTACTATGCGCACCCAACCAGAGTGACGGGAGGAGCACATTTCAGAAAACGTGCTCAGCTCGTCGAGAAAATGCGATTTAAGCAATAAAATTAAAAATGCACCTAAAACCTAAACCAAAAGTTGCAGGTGGTTATTTCTTCATGCGCAGCAGTCAACGCGGCACTCTCTAGCTGCCAAGAGCGCTTTTTACTATGCGCACCCAACCAGAGTGACGGGAGGAGCACATTTCAGAAAACGTGCTCAGCTCGTCGAGAAAATGCGATTTAAGCAATCAAATTATAAATGCACCTAAAACCTAAAACAAACGTTGCACGTGGTTATTTCTTCATGCGCAGTGGTCAACGCGGCACTCTCTAGCTGCCAAGAGCACTTTTTACTATGCGCACCCGACCAGAGTGACGGGAGGAGCACATTTCAGAAAACGTCCTCAGCTCGACGAGAAAATGCGAGTCAAGCAATAAAATTAAAAATGCACCCAAAACCTAAACCAAACGTTGCAGGTGGTTATTTCTTCATGCGCAGTGGTCAACGCGGCACTCTATAGCTGCCAAGAGCACTTTTTACTATGCGCACCCAACCAGAGTGACGGGAGGAGCACATTTCAGAAAACGTGCTCAGCTCGTCAAGAAAATGCGATTTAAGCAATAAAATTAAAAATGCACCTAAAACCTAAACCAAACGTTGCAGGTGGTTATTTCTTCATGCGCAATAGTCAATGCGGCACTCTCTAGCTGCCAAGAGCACTTTTTACTATGCGCACCCAACCAGAGTGACGGGAGGAGCACATTTCAGAAAACGTGCTCAGCTCGTCGAGAAAATGCGATTTAAGCAATAAAACTAAAAATGCACCTAAAACCTAAACCAAACGTTGCAGATGGTCATTTCTTCATGCGCAGTGGTCAACGTGGCACTCTCTGGCTGCCAAGAGCACTTTTTACTATGCGCACCCAACCAGAGTGACGGGAGGAGCACATTTCAGAAAACGTGCTCAGCTCGTCGAGAAAATGCGATTTAAGCAATACAATTAAAAATGCACATAAAACCTAAACCAAACGTTGCAGGTGGTTATTTCTTCATGCGCAGTGGTCAACGCGGCACTCTCTAGCTGCCAAGAGCAGTTTTTACTATGCGCACCCAACCAGAGTGACGGGAGGAGCACATTTCAGAAAACGTGCTCAGCTCGTCGAGAAAATGCGATTTAAGCAATAAAATTAAAAATGCACCCAAAACCTAAACCAAACGTTGCAGATGGTCATTTCTTCATGCGCAGTGGTCAACGCAGCACTCTCTAGCTGCCAAGAGCACTTTTTACTATGCGCACCCAACCAGAGTGACGGGAGGAGCACATTTCAGAAAACGTGCTCAGCTCGTCGAGAAAATGCGATTTAAGCAATAAAATTAAAAATGCACCTAAAACCTAAACCAAACGTTGCAGATGGTCATTTCTTCATGCGCAGTGGTCAACGCGGCACTCTCTAGCTGCCAAGAGCACTTTTTACTATGCGCACCCAACCAGAGTGACGGGAGGAGCACATTTCAGAAAACGTGCTCAGCTCGTCCAGAAAATGCAATTTAAGCAATAAAATTAAAAATGCACCCAAAACCTAAACCAAACGTTGCAGATGGTCATTTCTTCATGCACAGTGGTCAACGCGGCACTCTCTAGCTGCCAAGAGCACTTTTTACTATGCGCACCCAACCAGAGTGACGGGAGGAGCACATTTCAGAAAACGTGCTCAGCTCGTCGAGAAAATGCGATTTAAGCAATAAAATTAAAAATGCAACTAAAACCTAAACCAAACGTTGCAGGTGGTTATTTCTTCATGCGCAGTGGTCAACGCGGCACTCTCTAGCTGCCAAGAGCACTTTTTACTATGCGCACCCAACCAGAGTGACGGGAGGAGCACATTTCAGAAAACGTGCTCGGCTCGTCGAGAAAATGCGATTTAAGCAATAAAATTAAAAATGCACCCAAAACCTAAACCAAACGTTGCAGATGGTCATTTCTTCATGCGCAGTGGTCAACGCGGCACTCTCTAGCTGCCAAGAGCACTTTTTACTATGCGCACCCAACCAGAGTGACGGGAGGAGCACATTTCAGAAAACATGCTCAGCTCGTCGAGAAAATGCGATTTAAGCAATAAAATTAAAAATGCACCTAAAACCTAAACCAAACGTTGCAGATGGTCATTTCTTCATGCGCAGTGGTCAACGCGGCACTCTCTAGCTGCCAAGAGCACTTTTTACTATGCGCACCCAACCAGAGTGACGGGAGGAGCACATTTCAGAAAACGTGCTCAGCTCGTCGAGAAAATGCGATTTAAGCAATAAAATTAAAAATGCACCTAAAACCTAAACGAAACGTTGCATGTGGTTATTTCTTCATGCGCAGTGGTCAACGCGGCACTCTCTAGCTGCCAAGTGCACTTTTTACTATGCGCACCCAACCAGAGTGACGGGAGGAGCACATTTCAGAAAACGTGCTCAGCTCGTCGAGAAAATGCGATTTAAGCAATAAAATTAAAAATGCACCCAAAACCTAAACCAAACGTTGCAGATGGTCATTTCTTCATGCGCAGTGGTCAACGCGGCACTCTCTAGCTGCCACGAGCACTTTTTACTATGCGCACCCAACCAGAGTGACGGGAGGAGCACATTTCAGAAAACGTGCTCAGCTCGACGAGAAAATCCGATTTAAGCAATAAAATTAAAAATGCACCCAAAACCTAAAAGAAACGTTGCAGGCGGTTATTTCTTCATGCGCAGTGGTCAACGCGGCACTCTCTAGCTGCCAAGAGCACTTTTTACTATGCGCACCCAACCAGAGTGACGGGAGGAGCACATTTCAGAAAACGTGCTCAGCTCGTCGAGAAAATGCGATTTAAGCAATAAAATTAAAAATGCACCTAAAACCTAAACCAAACGTTGCAGATGGTCATTTCTTCATGCGCAGTGGTAAACGCGGCACTCTCTAGCTGCCAAGAGCACTTTTTACTATGCGCACCCGACCAGAGTGACGGGAGGAGCACATTTCAGAAAACGTGCTCAGCTCGTCGAGAAAATGCAATTTAAGCAATAAAATTAAAAATGCACCTAAAACCTAAACCAAACGTTGCAGGTGGTTATTTCTTCATGCGCAGTGGTCAACGCGGCACTCTCTAGCTGCCAAGAGCACTTTTTACTATGCGCACCCAACCAGAGTGACGGGAGGAGCACATTTCAGAAAACGTGCTCAGCTCGTCGAGAAAATGCAATTTAAGCAATAAAATTAAAAATGCACCTAAAACCTAAACCAAACGCTGCAGATGGTCATTTCTTCATGCGCAGTGGTCAACGCGGCACTCTCTAGCTGCCAAGAGCACTTTTTACTATGCGCACCCAACCAGAGTGACGGGAGGAGCACATTTCAGAAAACGTGCTCAGCTCGTCGAGAAAATGCGATTTAAGCAATAAAATTAAAAATGCACATAAAACCTAAACCAAACGTTGCAGGTGGTTATTTCTTCATGCGCAGTGGTCAACGCGGCACTCTCTAGCTGCCATGAGCACTTTTTACTATGCGCACCCAACCAGAGTGACGGGAGGAGCATATTTCAGAAAACGTGCACAGCTCGTCGAAAAAATGCGATTAAAGCAATAAAATTAAAAATGCACCTAAAACCTAAACCAAACGTTGCAGATGGTCATTTCTTCATGCGCAGTAGTCAACGCGGCACTCTCTAGCTGCCAAGAGCACTTTTTACTATGCGCACCCAACCAGAGTGACGGGAGGAGCACATTTCAGAAAACATGCTCAGCTCGTCGAGAAAATGCGATTTAAGCAATAAAATTAAAAATGCACCTAAAACCTAAACCAAACGTTGCAGATGGTCATTTCTTCATGCGCAGTGGTCAACGCGGCACTCTCTAGCTGCCAAGAGCACTTTTTACTATGCGCACCCAACCAGAGTGACGGGAGGAGCACATTTCAGAAAACGTGCTCAGCTCGTCCAGAAAATGCGATTTAAGCAATAAAATTAAAAATGCACCTAAAACCTAAATCAAACGTTGCAGGTGGTTATTTCTTCATGCGCAGTGGTCAACGCGGCACTCTCTAGCTGCCAAGAGCACTTTTTACTATGCGCACCCAACCAGAGTGACGGGAGGAGCACATTTCAGAAAACGTGCTCAGCTCGTCGAGAAAATGCGATTTAAGCAATAAAATTAAAAATGCACATAAAACCTAAACCAAACGTTGCAGGTGGTTATTTCTTCATTTGCAGTGGTCAACGCGGCACTCTCTAGCTGCCAAGAGCACTCTTTTTACTATGCGCACCCAACCAGAGTGACGGGAGGAGCACATTTCAGAAAACGTGCTCAGCTCGTCGAGAAAATGCGATTTAAGCAATAAAATTATAAATGCACCCAAAACCTAAACCAAACGTTGCAGATGGTCATTTCTTCATGCGCAGTGGTCAACGCGGCACTCTCTAGCTGCCAAGAGCACTTTTTACTATGCACACCCAACCAGAGTGACGGGAGGAGCACATTTCTGAAAACGTGCTCAGCTCGACGAGAAAATGCGATTTAAGCATTAAAATTAAAAATGCACCCAAAACCTAAAACAAACGTTGCACGTGGTTATTTCTTCATGCGCAGTGGTCAACGCGGCACTCTCTAGCTGCCAAGAGCACTTTTTACTATGCGCACCCAACCAGAGTGACGGGAGGAGCACATTTCAGAAAACGTGCTCAGCTCGTCGAGAAAATGCGATTTAAGCAATAAAATTAAAAATGCACATAAAACCTAAACCAAACGTTGCGGGTGGTTATTTCTTCATGCGCAGTCGTCAACGCGGCACTCTCTAGCTGCCAAGAGCACTTTTTACTATGTGCACCCAACCAGAGTGACGGGAGGAGCACATTTCAGAAAACGTGCTCAGCTCGTCGAGAAAATGCGATTTAAGCAATAAAATTAAAAATGCACCCAAAACCTAAACCAAACGTTGCAGATGGTCATTTCTTCATGCGCAGTGGTCAACGCGGCACTCTCTAGCTGCCAAGAGCACTTTTTACTATGCGCACCCAACCAGAGTGACGGGAGGAGCACATTTCAGAAAACGTGCTCAGCTCGTCGAGAAAATGCGATTTAAGCAATAAAATCAAAAATGCACCTAAAACCTAAACCAAACGTTGCAGATGGTCATTTCTTCATGCGCAGTGGTCAACGCGGCACTCTCTAGCTGCCAAGAGCACTTTTTACTATGCGCACCCAACCAGAGTGACGGGAGGAGCACATTTCAGAAAACGTGCTCAGCTCGACGAGAAAATGCGATTTAAGCAATAAAATTAAAAATGCACCCAAAACCTAAACCAAACGTTGCAGGCGGTTATTTCTTCATGCGCAGTGGTCAACGCGGCGCTCTCTAGCTGCCAAGAGCACTTTTTACTATGCGCACCCAACCAGAGTGACGGGAGGAGCACATTTCAGAAAACGTGCTCAGCTCGTCGAGAAAATGCGATTTAAGCAATAAAATTAAAAATGCACCTAAAACCTAAACCAAACGTTGCAGGTGGTTATTTCTTCATGCGCAGCAGTCAACGCGGCACTCTCTAGCTGCCAAGAGCACTTTTTACTATGCGAACCCAACCAGAGTGACGGGAGGAGCACATTTCAGAAAACGTGCTCAGCTCGTCGAGAAAATGCGATTTAAGCAATCAAATTATAAATGCACCTAAAACCTAAAACAAACGTTGCACGTGGTTATTTCTTCATGCGCAGTGGTCAACGCGGCACTCTCTAGCTGCCAAGAGCACTTTTTACTATGCGCACCCGACCAGAGTGACGGGAGGAGCACATTTCAGAAAACGTCCTCAGCTCGACGAGAAAATGCGATTCAAGCAATAAAATTAAAAATGCACCCAAAACCTAAACCAAACGTTGCAGGTGGTTATTTCTTCATGCGCAGTGGTCAACGCGGCACTCTATAGCTGCCAAGAGCACTTTTTACTATGCGCACCCAACCAGAGTGACGGGAGGAGCACATTTCAGAAAACGTGCTCAGCTCGTCAAGAAAATGCGATTTAAGCAATAAAATTAAAAATGCACCTAAAACCTAAACCAAACGTCGCAGGTGGTTATTTCTTCATGCGCAATGGTCAATGCGGCACTCTCTAGCTGCCAAGAGCACTTTTTACTATGCGCACCCAACCAGAGTGACGGGAGGAGCACATTTCAGAAAACGTGCTCAGCTCGTCGAGAAATTGCGATTTAAACCAATAAAACTAAAAATGCACCTAAAACCTAAACCAAACGTTGCAGATGGTCATTTCTTCATGCGCAGTGGTCAACGCGGCACTCTCTGGCTGCCAAGAGCACTTTTTACTATGCGCACCCAACCAGAGTGACGGGAGGAGCACATTTCAGAAAACGTGCTCAGCTCGTCGAGAAAATGCGATTTAAGCAATACAATTAAAAATGCACATAAAACCTAAACCAAACGTTGCAGGTGGTTATTTCTTCATGCGCAGTGGTCAACGCGGCACTCTCTAGCTGCCAAGAGCAGTTTTTACTATGCGCACCCAACCAGAGTGACGGGAGGAGCACATTTCAGAAAACGTGCTCAGCTCGTCGAGAAAATGCGATTTAAGCAATAAAATTAAAAATGCACCTAAAACCTAAACCAAACGTTGCGGGTGGTTATTTCTTCATGCGCAGTGGTCAACCCGGCACTCTCTAGCTGCCAAGAGCACTTTTTACTATGCGCACCCAACCAGAGTGACGGGAGGAGCACATTTCAGAAAACGTGCTCAGCTCGTCGAGAAAATGCGATTTAAGCAATCAAATTAAAAATGCACCTAAAACCTAAAACAAACGTTGCACGTGGTTATTTCTTCATGCGCAGTGATCAACGCGGCACTCTCTAGCTGCCAAGAGCACTTTTTACTATGCGCACCCAACCAGAGTGACGGGAGGAGCACATTTCAGAAAACGTGCTCAGCTCGTCGAAAAAATGCGATTTAAGCAATAAAATTAAAAATGCACCCAAAACCTAAACCAAACGTTGCAGATGGTCATTTCTTCATGCGCAGTGGTCAACGCGGCACTCTCTAGCTGCCAAGAGCACTTTTTACTATGCGCACCCAACCAGAGTGACGGGAGGAGCACATTTCAGAAAACGTGCTCAGCTCGACGAGAAAATGCGATTTAAGCAATAAAATTAAAAATGTACCCACAACCTAAAACAAACGTTGCACGTGGTTATTTCTTCATGCGCAGTGGTCAACGCCGCACTCTCTAGCTGCCAAGAGCACTTTTTACTATGCGCACCCAACCAGAGTGACGGGAGGAGCACATTTCAGAAAACGTGCTCAGCTCGTCGAGAAAATGCGATTTAAGCAATAAAATTAAAAATGCACCTAAAACCTAAACCAAACGTTGCGGGTGGTTATTTCTTCATGCGCAGTGGTCAACGCGGCACTCTCTAGCTGCCAAGAGCACTTTTTACTATGCGCACCCAACCCGAGTGACGGGAGGAGCACATTTCAGAAAACGTGCTCAGCTCGTCGAGAAAATGCGATTTAAGCAATACAATTAAAAATGCACCCAAAACCTAAACCAAACGTTGCAGGTGGTTATTTCTTCATGTGCAGCAGTCAACGCGGCACTCTCTAGCTGCCAAGAGCACTTTTTACTCTGCGCACCCGACCAGAGTGACGGGAGGAGCACATTTCAGAAAACGTGGTCAGCTCGTCGAGAAAATGCGATTTAAGCAATAAAATTAAAAAATGGACCTAAAACCTAAACCAAACGTTGCAGGTGGTTATTTCTTCATGCGCAGTGGTCAACGCGGCACTCTCTAGCTGCCAAGAGCACTTTTTACTATGCGCACCCAACCAGAGTGACGGGAGGAGCACATTTCAGAAAACGTGCTCAGCTCGTCGAGAAAATGCGATTAAAGCAATAAATGTAAAAATGCACCTAAAACCTAAACCAAACGTTGCAGATGGTCATTTCTTCATGCGCAGTGGTCAACGCGGCACTCTCTAGCTGCCAGGAGCACTTTTTACTATGCGCACCCAACCAGAGTGACGGGAGGAGCACATTTCAGAAAACGTGGTCAGCTCGTCGAGAAAATGCGATTTAAGCAATAAAATTAAAAATGCACCCAAAACCTAAACCAAACGTTGCAGATGGTCATTTCTTCATGCGCAGTGGTAAACGCGGCACTCTCTGAATGCCAAGAGTACTTTTTACTATGCACACCCAACCAGAGTGACGGGAGGAGCACATTTCTGAAAACGTGCTCAGCTCGACGAGAAAATGCGATTTAAGCAATAAAATTAAAAATGCACCTAAAACCTAAACCAAACGTTGCGGGTGGTTATTTCTTCATGCGCAGTGGTCAACGCGGCACTCTCTAGCTGCCAAGAGCACTTTTTACTATGCGCACCCAACCAGAGTGACGGGAGGAGCACATTTCAGAAAACGTGTTCAGCTCGTCGAGAAAATGCGATTTAAGCAATAAAATTAAAAATGCACCCAAAACCTAAACCAAACGTTGCAGATGGTCATTTCTTCATGCGCAGTGGTCAACGCGGCACTCTCTAGCTGCCAAGAGCACTTTTTACTATGCGCACCCAACCAGAGTGACGGGAGGAGCACATTTCAGAAAACGTGCTCAGCTCGTCGAGAAAATGCGATTTAAGCAATAAAATTAAAAATGCACCTAAAACCTAAACCAAACGTTGGGGGTGGTTATTTCTTCATGTGCAGCAGTCAACGCAGCACTCTCTAGCTGCCAAGAGCACTTTTTACTATGCGCACCCGACCAGAGTGACGGGAGGAGCACATTTCAGAAAACGTGCTCAGCTCGTCGAGAAAATGCGATTTAAGCAATAAAATTAAAAATGCACCCAAAAACCTAAACCAAACGTTGCAGATGGTCATTTCTTCATGCTCAGTGGTCAACGCGGCACTCTCTAGCTGCCACGAGCACTTTTTACTATGCGCACCCAACCAGAGTGACGGGAGGAGCACATTTCAGAAAACGTGCTCAGCTCGACGAGAAAATGCGATTTAAGCAATAAAATTAAAAATGCACCCAAAACCTAAACCAAACGTTGCAGGCGGTTATTTCTTCATGCGCAGTAGTCAACGCGGCACTCTCTAGCTGCCAAGAGCACTTTTTACTATGCGCACCCAACCAGAGTGACGGGAGGAGCACATTTCAGAAAACGTGCTTAGCTCGTCGAGAAAATGCGATTTAAGCAATAAAATTAAAAATGCACCTAAAACCTAAACCAAACGTTGCAGGTGGTTATTTCTTCATGCGCAGCAGTCAACGCGGCACTCTCTAGCTGCCAAGAGCACTTTTTACTATGCGCACCCAACCAGAGTGACGGGAGGAGCACATTTCAGAAAACGTGCTCAGCTCGTCGAGAAAATGCGATTTAAGCAATCAAATTAAAAATGCACCTAAAACCTAAAACAAACGTTGCACGTGATTATTTCTTCATGCGCAGTGATCAACGCGACACTCTCTAGCTGCCAAGAGCACTTTTTACTATGCGCACCCAACCAGAGTGACGGGAGGAGCACATTTCAGAAAACGTGCTCAGCTCGTCGAGAAAATGCGATTTAAGCAATAAAATTAAAGATGCACCTAAAACCTAAACCAAACGTTGCAGGTGTTTTTTTCTTAATGCGCAGTGGTCAACGCGGCACTCTCTAGCTGCCAAGAGCACTTTTTACTATGCGCACCCAACCAGAGTGACGGGAGGAGCACATTTCAGAAAACGTGCTCAGCTCGTCGAGAAAATGCGATTTAAGCAATCAAATTATAAATGCACCTAAAACCTAAAACAAACGTTGCACGTGGTTATTTCTTCATGCGCAGTGGTCAACGCGGCACTCTCTAGCTGCCAAGAGCACTTTTTACTATGCGCACCCAACCAGAGTGACGGGAGGAGCACATTTCAGAAAACGTGCTCAGCTCGTCAAGAAAATGCGATTTAAGCAATAAAATTAAAAATGCACCTAAAACCTAAACCAAACGTTGCAGGTGGTTATTTCTTCATGCGCAATGGTCAATGCGGCACTCTCTAGCTGCCAAGAGCACTTTTTACTATGCGCACCCAACCAGAGTGACGGGAGGAGCACATTTCAGAAAACGTGCTCAGCTCGTCGAGAAATTGCGATTTAAACCAATAAAACTAAAAATGCACCTAAAACCTAAACCAAACGTTGCAGATGGTCATTTCTTCATGCGCAGTGGTCAACGCGGCACTCTCTGGCTGCCAAGAGCACTTTTTACTATGCGCACCCAACCAGAGTGACGGGAGGAGCACATTTCAGAAAACGTGCTCAGCTCGTCGAGAAAATGCGATTTAAGCAATACAATTAAAAATGCACATAAAACCTAAACCAAACGTTGCAGGTGGTTATTTCTTCATGCGCAGTGGTCAACGCGGCACTCTCTAGCTGCCAAGAGCAGTTTTTACTATGCGCACCCAACCAGAGTGACGGGAGGAGCACATTTCAGAAAACGTGCTCAGCTCGTCGAGAAAATGCGATTTAAGCAATAAAATTAAAAATGCACCTAAAACCTAAACCAAACGTTGCGGGTGGTTATTTCTTCATGCGCAGTGGTCAACCCGGCACTCTCTAGCTGCCAAGAGCACTTTTTACTATGCGCACCCAACCAGAGTGACGGGAGGAGCACATTTCAGAAAACGTGCTCAGCTCGTCGAGAAAATGCGATTTAAGCAATCAAATTAAAAATGCACCTAAAACCTAAAACAAACGTTGCACGTGGTTATTTCTTCATGCGCAGTGATCAACGCGGCACTCTCTAGCTGCCAAGAGCACTTTTTACTATGCGCACCCAACCAGAGTGACGGGAGGAGCACATTTCAGAAAACGTGCTCAGCTCGTCGAAAAAATGCGATTTAAGCAATAAAATTAAAAATGCACCCAAAACCTAAAACAAACGTTGCAGATGGTCATTTCTTCATGCGCAGTGGTAAACGCGGCACTCTCTAGCTGCCAAGAGCACTTTTTACTATGCACACCCAACCAGAGTGACGGGAGGAGCACATTTCTGAAAACGTGCTCAGCTCGACGAGAAAATGCGATTTAAGCAATAAAATTAAAAATGCACCTAAAACCTAAACCAAACGTTGCGGGTGGTTATTTCTTCATGCGCAGTGGTCAACGCGGCACTCTCTAGCTGCCAAGAGCACTTTTTACTATGCGCACCCAACCAGAGTGACGGGAGGAGCACATTTCAGAAAAGGTGTTCAGCTCGTCGAGAAAATGCGATTTAAGCAATAAAATTAAAAATGCACCCAAAACCTAAACCAAACGTTGCAGATGGTCATTTATTCATGCGCAGTGGTCAACGCGGCACTCTCTAGCTGCCAAGAGCACTTTTTACTATGCGCACCCAACCAGAGTGACGGGAGGAGCACATTTCAGAAAACGTGCTCAGCTCGTCGAGAAAATGCGATTTAAGCAATAAAATTAAAAATGCACCTAAAACCTAAACCAAACGTTGGGGGTGGTTATTTCTTCATGTGCAGCAGTCAACGCGGCACTCTCTAGCTGCCAAGAGCACTTTTTACTATGCGCACCCGACCAGAGTGACGGGAGGAGCACATTTCAGAAAACGTGCTCAGCTCGTCGAGAAAATGCGATTTAAGCAATAAAATTAAAAATGCACCCAAAACCTAAACCAAACGTTGCAGATGGTTATTTCTTCATGAGCAGTGGTCAACGCGGCACTCTCTAGCTGCCAAGAGCACTTTTTACTATGCGCACCCAACCAGAGTGACGGGAGGAGCACATTTCAGAAAACGTGCTCAGCTCGTCGAGAAAATGCGATTTAAGCAATATAATCAAAAATGCACCTAAAACCTAAACCAAACGTTGCAGATGGTCATTTCTTCATGCGCAGTGGTCAACGCGGCACTCTCTAGCTGCCAAGAGCACTTTTTACTATGCGCACCCAACCAGAGTGACGGGAGGAGCACATTTCAGAAAACGTGCTCAGCTCGTTGAGAAAATGCGATTAAAGCAATAAATGTAAAAATGCACCTAAAACCTAAACCAAACGTTGCAGATGGTCATTTCTTCATGCGCAGTGGTCAACGCGGCACTCTCTAGCTGCCAGGAGCACTTTTTACTATGCGCACCCAACCAGAGTGACGGGAGGAGCACATTTCAGAAAACGTGGTCAGCTCGTCGAGAAAATGCGATTTAAGCAATAAAATTAAAAATGCACCCAAAACCTAAACCAAACGTTGCAGATGGTCATTTCTTCATGCGCAGTGGTAAACGCGGCACTCTCTGAATGCCAAGAGTACTTTTTACTATGCACACCCAACCAGAGTGACGGGAGGAGCACATTTCTGAAAACGTGCTCAGCTCGACGAGAAAATGCGATTTAAGCAATAAAATTAAAAATGCACCTAAAACCTAAACCAAACGTTGCGGGTGGTTATTTCTTCATGCGCAGTGGTCAACGCGGCACTCTCTAGCTGCCAAGAGCACTTTTTACTATGCGCACCCAACCAGAGTGACGGGAGGAGCACATTTCAGAAAACGTGTTCAGCTCGTCGAGAAAATGCGATTTAAGCAATAAAATTAAAAATGCACCCAAAACCTAAACCAAACGTTGCAGATGGTCATTTCTTCATGCGCAGTGGTCAACGCGGCACTCTCTAGCTGCCAAGAGCACTTTTTACTATGCGCACCCAACCAGAGTGACGGGAGGAGCACATTTCAGAAAACGTGCTCAGCTCGTCGAGAAAATGCGATTTAAGCAATAAAATTAAAAATGCACCTAAAACCTAAATCAAACGTTGGGGGTGGTTATTTCTTCATGTGCAGCAGTCAACGCAGCACTCTCTAGCTGCCAAGAGCACTTTTTACTATGCGCACCCGACCAGAGTGACGGGAGGAGCACATTTCAGAAAACGTGCTCAGCTCGTCGAGAAAATGCGATTTAAGCAATAAAATTAAAAATGCACCCAAAACCTAAACCAAACGTTGCAGATGGTCATTTCTTCATGCTCAGTGGTCAACGCGGCACTCTCTAGCTGCCACGAGCACTTTTTACTATGCGCACCCAACCAGAGTGACGGGAGGAGCACATTTCAGAAAACGTGCTCAGCTCGACGAGAAAATGCGATTTAAGCAATAAAATTAAAGATGCACCTAAAACCTAAACCAAACGTTGCAGGTGTTTTTTTCTTAATGCGCAGTGGTCAACGCGGCACTCTCTAGCTGCCAAGAGCACTTTTTACTATGCGCACCCAACCAGAGTGACGGGAGGAGCACATTTCAGAAAACGTGCTCAGCTCGTCGAGAAAATGCGATTTAAGCAATCAAATTATAAATGCACCTAAAACCTAAAACAAACGTTGCACGTGGTTATTTCTTCATGCGCAGTGGTCAACGCGGCACTCTCTAGCTGCCAAGAGCACTTTTTACTATGCGCACCCAACCAGAGTGACGGGAGGAGCACATTTCAGAAAACGTGCTCAGCTCGTCAAGAAAATGCGATTTAAGCAATAAAATTAAAAATGCACCTAAAACCTAAACCAAACGTTGCAGGTGGTTATTTCTTCATGCGCAATGGTCAATGCGGCACTCTCTAGCTGCCAAGAGCACTTTTTACTATGCGCACCCAACCAGAGTGACGGGAGGAGCACATTTCAGAAAACGTGCTCAGCTCGTCGAGAAATTGCGATTTAAACCAATAAAACTAAAAATGCACCTAAAACCTAAACCAAACGTTGCAGATGGTCATTTCTTCATGCGCAGTGGTCAACGCGGCACTCTCTGGCTGCCAAGAGCACTTTTTACTATGCGCACCCAACCAGAGTGACGGGAGGAGCACATTTCAGAAAACGTGCTCAGCTCGTCGAGAAAATGCGATTTAAGCAATACAATTAAAAATGCACATAAAACCTAAACCAAACGTTGCAGGTGGTTATTTCTTCATGCGCAGTGGTCAACGCGGCACTCTCTAGCTGCCAAGAGCAGTTTTTACTATGCGCACCCAACCAGAGTGACGGGAGGAGCACATTTCAGAAAACGTGCTCAGCTCGTCGAGAAAATGCGATTTAAGCAATAAAATTAAAAATGCACCTAAAACCTAAACCAAACGTTGCGGGTGGTTATTTCTTCATGCGCAGTGGTCAACCCGGCACTCTCTAGCTGCCAAGAGCACTTTTTACTATGCGCACCCAACCAGAGTGACGGGAGGAGCACATTTCAGAAAACGTGCTCAGCTCGTCGAGAAAATGCGATTTAAGCAATCAAATTAAAAATGCACCTAAAACCTAAAACAAACGTTGCACGTGGTTATTTCTTCATGCGCAGTGATCAACGCGGCACTCTCTAGCTGCCAAGAGCACTTTTTACTATGCGCACCCAACCAGAGTGACGGGAGGAGCACATTTCAGAAAACGTGCTCAGCTCGTCGAAAAAATGCGATTTAAGCAATAAAATTAAAAATGCACCCAAAACCTAAACCAAACGTTGCAGATGGTCATTTCTTCATGCGCAGTGGTAAACGCGGCACTCTCTAGCTGCCAAGAGCACTTTTTACTATGCACACCCAACCAGAGTGACGGGAGGAGCACATTTCTGAAAACGTGCTCAGCTCGACGAGAAAATGCGATTTAAGCAATAAAATTAAAAATGCACCTAAAACCTAAACCAAACGTTGCGGGTGGTTATTTCTTCATGCGCAGTGGTCAACGCGGCACTCTCTAGCTGCCAAGAGCACTTTTTACTATGCGCACCCAACCAGAGTGACGGGAGGAGCACATTTCAGAAAAGGTGTTCAGCTCGTCGAGAAAATGCGATTTAAGCAATAAAATTAAAAATGCACCCAAAACCTAAACCAAACGTTGCAGATGGTCATTTATTCATGCGCAGTGGTCAACGCGGCACTCTCTAGCTGCCAAGAGCACTTTTTACTATGCGCACCCAACCAGAGTGACGGGAGGAGCACATTTCAGAAAACGTGCTCAGCTCGTCGAGAAAATGCGATTTAAGCAATAAAATTAAAAATGCACCTAAAACCTAAACCAAACGTTGGGGGTGGTTATTTCTTCATGTGCAGCAGTCAACGCGGCACTCTCTAGCTGCCAAGAGCACTTTTTACTATGCGCACCCGACCAGAGTGACGGGAGGAGCACATTTCAGAAAACGTGCTCAGCTCGTCGAGAAAATGCGATTTAAGCAATAAAATTAAAAATGCACCCAAAACCTAAACCAAACGTTGCAGATGGTTATTTCTTCATGCGCAGTGGTCAACGCGGCACTCTCTAGCTGCCAAGAGCACTTTTTACTATGCGCACCCAACCAGAGTGACGGGAGGAGCACATTTCAGAAAACGTGCTCAGCTCGTCGAGAAAATGCGATTTAAGCAATATAATCAAAAATGCACCTAAAACCTAAACCAAACGTTGCAGATGGTCATTTCTTCATGCGCAGTGGTCAACGCGGCACTCTCTAGCTGCCAAGAGCACTTTTTACTATGCGCACCCAACCAGAGTGACGGGAGGAGCACATTTCAGAAAACGTGCTCAGCTCGTCCAGAAAATGCGATTTAAGCAATAAAATTAAAAATGCACCCAAAACCTAAACCAAACGTTGCAGATGGTCATTTCTTCATGCGCAGTGGTCAACGCGGCACTCTCTAGCTGCCAAGAGCACGTTTTACTATGCGCACCCAACCAGAGTGACGGGAGGAGCACATTTCAGAAAACGTGCTCAGCTCGACGAGAAAATGCGATTTAAGCAATAAAATTAAAAATGCACCCAAAACCTAAACCAAACGTTGCAGATGGTCATTTCTTCATGCGCAGTGGTCAACGCGGCACTCTCTAGCTGCCAAGAGCACTTTTTACTATGCGCACCGAACCAAAGTGACGGGAGGAGCACATTTCAGAAAACGTGCTCAGCTCGACGAGAAAATGCGATTTAAGCAATAAAATTAAAAATGCACCCAAAACCTAAACCAAACGTTGCAGGCGGTTATTTCTTCATGCGCAGTGGTCAACGCGGCGCTCTCTAGCTGCCAAGAGCACTTTTTACTATGCGCACCCAACCAGAGTGACGGGAGGAGCCCATTTCAGAAAACGTGCTCAGCTCGTCGAGAAAATGCGATTTAAGCAATAAAATTAAAAATGCACCTAAAACCTAAACCAAACGTTGCAGGTGGTTATTTCTTCATGCGCAGCAGTCAACGCGGCACTCTCTAGCTGCCAAGAGCACTTTTTACTATGCGCACCCAACCAGAGTGACGGGAGGAGCCCATTTCAGAAAACGTGCTCAGCTCGTCGAGAAAATGCGATTTAAGCAATCAAATTATAAATGCACCTAAAACCTAAAACAAACGTTGCACGTGGTTATTTCTTCATGCGCAGTGGTCAACGCGGCACTCTCTAGCTGCCAAGAGCACTTTTTACTATGCGCACCCGACCAGAGTGACGGGAGGAGCACATTTCAGAAAACGTCCTCAGCTCGACGAGAAAATGCGAGTCAAGCAATAAAATTAAAAATGCACGCAAAACCTAAGCCAAACGTTGCAGGTGGTTATTTCTTCATGCGCAGTGGTCAACGCGGCACTCTATAGCTGCCAAGAGCACTTTTTACTATGC
Organism: Syngnathus scovelli; assembly: GCF_024217435.2. Lineage (NCBI taxonomy): Eukaryota > Metazoa > Chordata > Actinopteri > Syngnathiformes > Syngnathidae > Syngnathus > Syngnathus scovelli. The sequence goes on along the minus strand of NC_090850.1, from coordinate 4,645,288 downwards.
GCACCCAACCAGAGTGACGGGAGGAGCACATTTCAGAAAACGTGCTCAGCTCGTCAAGAAAATGCGATTTAAGCAATAAAATTAAAAATGCACCTAAAACCTAAACCAAACGTTGCAGGTGGTTATTTCTTCATGCGCAATGGTCAATGCGGCACTCTCTAGCTGCCAAGAGCACTTTTTACTATGCGCACCCAACCAGAGTGACGGGAGGAGCACATTTCAGAAAACGTGCTCAGCTCGTCGAGAAAATGCGATTTAAGCAATAAAACTAAAAATGCACCTAAAACCTAAACCAAACGTTGCAGATGGTCATTTCTTCATGCGCAGTGGTCAACGCGGCACTCTCTAGCTGCCAAGAGCACTTTTTACTATGCGCACCCAACCAGAGTGACGGGAGGAGCACATTTCAGAAAACGTGCTCAGCTCGTCGAGAAAATGAGATTTAAGCAATAAAATTAAAAATGCACCCAAAACCTAAACCAAACGTTGCAGGTGGTTATTTCTTCATGTGCAGCAGTCAACGCGGCACTCTCTAGCTGCCAAGAGCACTTTTTACTCTGCGCACCCGACCAGAGTGACGGGAGGAGCACATTTCAGAAAACGTGGTCAGCTCGTCGAGAAAATGCGATTTAAGCAATAAAATTAAAAAAATGTACCTAAAACCTAAACCAAACGTTGCAGGTGGTTATTTCTTCATGCGCAGTGGTCAACGCGGCACTCTAGCTGCCAAGAGCACTTTTTACTATGCGCACCCAACCAGAGTGACGGGAGGAGCACATTTCAGAAAACGTGCTCAGCTCGTCGAGAAAATGCGATTAAAGCAATAAAATTAAAAATGCACCTAAAACCTAAACCAAACGTTGCAGATGGTCATTTCTTCATGCGCAGTGGTCAACGCGGCACTCTCTAGCTGCCAAGAGCACTTTTTACTATGCGCACCCAACCAGAGTGACGGGAGGAGCACATTTCAGAAAAGGTGTTCAGCTCGTCGAGAAAATGCGATTTAAGCAATAAAATTAAAAATGCACCCAAAACCTAAACCAAACGTTGCAGATGGTCATTTCTTCATGCGCAGTGGTCAACGCGGCACTCTCTAGCTGCCAAGAGCACTTTTTACTATGCGCACCCAACCAGAGTGACGGGAGGAGCACATTTCAGAAAACGTGCTCAGCTCGTCGAGAAAATGCGATTTAAGCAATAAAATTAAAAATGCACCTAAAACCTAAACCAAACGTTGGGGGTGGTTATTTCTTCATGTGCAGCAGTCAACGCGGCACTCTCTAGCTGCCAAGAGCACTTTTTACTATGCGCACCCGACCAGAGTGACGGGAGGAGCACATTTCAGAAAACGTGCTCAGCTCGTCGAGAAAATGCGATTTAAGCAATAAAATTAAAAATGCACCCAAAACCTAAACCAAACGTTGCAGATGGTCATTTCTTCATGCTCAGTGGTCAACGCGGCACTCTCTAGCTGCCACGAGCACTTTTTACTATGCGCACCCAACCAGAGTGACGGGAGGAGCACATTTCAGAAAACGTGCTCAGCTCGTCGAGAAAATGCGATTTAAGCAATAAAATTAAAAATGCACCCAAAACCTAAACCAAACGTTGCAGGTGGTTATTTCTTCATGCGGAGTGGTCAACGCGGCACTCTCTAGCTGCCAAGAGCACTTTTTACTATGCGCACCCAACCAGAGTGACGGGAGGAGCACATTTCAGAAAACGTGCTCAGCTCGTCGAGAAAATGCGATTTAAGCAATAAAATTAAAAATGCACCTAAAACCTAAACCAAACGTTGCAGGTGGTTATTTCTTCATGCGCAGTGGTCAACGCGGCACTCTCTAGCTGCCAAGAGCACTTTTTACTATGTGCACCCAACCAGAGTGACGGGAGGAGCACATTTCAGAAAACGTGCTCAGCTCGTCGAGAAAATGCGATTTAAGCAATAAAATTAAAAATGCACCTAAAACCTAAACCAAACGTTGCAGATGGTCATTTCTTCATGCGCAGTGGTCAACGCGGCACTCTCTAGCTGCCAAGAGCACTTTTTACTATGCGCACCCAACCAAAGTGACGGGAGGAGCACATTTCAGAAAACGTGCTCAGCTCGTCCAGAAAATGCGATTTAAGCAATAAAATTAAAAATGCACCCAAAACCTAAACCAAACGTTGCAGGTGGTTATTTCTTCATGCGCAGTGGTCAACGTGGCACTCTCTAGCTGCCAAGAGAACTTTTTACTATGCGCACCCAACCAGAGTGACGGGAGGAGCACATTGTAGAAAACGTGCTCAGCTCGTCGAGAAAATGCGATTTAAGCAATAAAATTAAAAATGCACCTAAAACCTAAACCAAACGTTGGGGGTGGTTATTTCTTCATGTGCAGCAGTCAACGCGGCACTCTCTAGCTGCTAAGAGCACTTTTTACTAATCGCACCCGACCAGAGTGACGGGAGGAGCACATTTCAGAAAACGTGCTCAGCTCGTCGAGAAAATGCAATTTAAGCAATACAATTAAAAATGCACCTAAAACCTAAACCAAACGTTGCAGGTGGTTATTTCTTCATGCGCAGTGGTAAACGCGGCACTCTCTAGCTGCCAAGATTACTTTTTACTATGCGCACCCAACCAGAGTGACGGGAGGAGCACATTTCAGAAAACGTGCTCAGCTCGTCGAGAAAATGCGATTAAAGCAAAAAAATTAAAAATGCACCTAAAACCTAAACCAAACGTTGCAGATGGTCATTTCTTCATGCGCAGTGGTCAACGCGGCACTCTCTAGCTGCCAAGAGCACTTTTTACTATGCGCACCCAACCAGAGTGACGGGAGGAGCACATTTCAGAAAACATGCTCAGCTCGTCGAGAAAATGCGATTTAAGCAATAAAATTAAAAATGCACCTAAAACCTAAACCAAACGTTGCAGATGGTCATTTCTTCATGCGCAGTGGTCAACGCGGCACTCTCTAGCTGCCAAGAGCACTTTTTACTATGTGCACCCAACCAGAGTGACGGGAGGAGCACATTTCAGAAAACGTGCTCAGCTCGTCGAGAAAATGCGATTTAAGCAATCAAATTAAAAATGCACCTAAAACCTAAACCAAACGTTGGGGGTGGTTATTTCTTCATGCGCAGTGGTCAACGCGGCACTCTCTAGCTGCCAAGTGCACTTTTTACTATGCGCACCCAACCAGAGTGACGGGAGGAGCACATTTCAGAAAACGTGCTCAGCTCGTCGAGAAAATGCGATTTAAGCAATAAAATTAAACATGCACCCAAAACCTAAACCAAACGTTGCAGATGGTCATTTCTTCATGCGCAGAGGTCTACGCGGCACTCTCTAGCTGCCACGAGCACTTTTTACTATGCGCACCCAACCAGAGTGACGGGAGGAGCACATTTCAGAAAACGTGCTCAGCTCGTCGAGAAAATGCGATAAAGCAATAAAATTAAAAATGCACCTAAAACCTAAACCAAACGTTGCAGGTGGTTATTTCTTCATGCGCAGTTGTCAACGCGGCACTCTCTAGCTGCCAAGAGCACTTTTTACTATGCGCACCCAACAAGAGTGACGGGAGGAGCACATTTCAGAAAACGTGCTCAGCTCGTCGAGAAAATGCGATTTAAGATATAAAATTAAAAATGCACCCAAAACCTAAACCAAACGTTGCAGATGGTCATTTCTTCATGCGCAGTGGTCAACGCGGCACTCTCTAGCTGCCAAGAGCACTTTTTACTATGCGCACCGAACCAGAGTGACGGGAGTAGCACATTTCAGAAAACGTGCTCAGCTCGACGAGAAAATGCGATTTAAGCAATAAAATTAAAAATGCACCCAAAACCTAAACCAAACGTTGCAGGCGGTTATTTCTTCATGCGCAGTGGTCAACGCGGCACTCTCTAGCTGCCAAGAGCACTTTTTACTATGCGCACCCAACCAGAGTGACGGGAGGAGCACATTTCAGAAAACGTTAAAGTTAAAGTTAAGTCCCAATGATCATCGTCACACACACATCTGGGTGTGGTGAAATTTGTCCTCTGCATTTAACCCATCCCCATGTGATTTTGATCCATCCCCTGGGGGAGAGGGGAGCAGTGAGCAGCAGCGGTGCCGCGCTCGGGAATCATTTGGTGATCTAACCCCCCAATTCCAACCCTTAATGCTGAGTGCCAAGCAGGGAGGCAATGGGTCCCATTTTTATAGTCTTTGGTATGACCCGGCCGGGGTTTGAACCCACAACCTTCCAGTCTCAGGGCGGACACTCTACTACTAGGCCACTGAGCTAGCTAAAACGTGCTCAACTCGTCGAGAAAATGCGATTTAAGGAATAAAATTAAAAATGCACCTAAAACCTAAACCAAACGTTGCAGGTGGTTATTTCCTCATGCGCAGCAGTCAACGCGGCACTCTCTAGCTGCCAAGAGCACTTTTTACTATGCGCACCCAACCAGAGTGAAGGGAGGAGCACATTTCAGAAAACGTGCTCAGCTCGTCGAGAAAATGCGATTTAAGCAATCAAATTAAAAATGCACCTAAAACCTAAAACAAACGTTGCACGTGGTTATTTCTTCATGCGCAGTGATCAACGCGGCACTCTCTAGCTGCCAAGAGCACTTTTTACTATGCGCACCCAACCAGAGTGACGGGAGGAGCACATTTCAGAAAACGTGCTCAGCTCGTCGAGAAAATGCGATTTAAGCAATAAAATTAAAAATGCACCTAAAACCTAAACCAAACGTTGCAGATGGTCATTTCTTCATGCGCAGTGGTCAACGTGGCACTCTCTAGTTGCCAAGAGCACTTTTTACTATGCGCACCCAACCGGAGTGACGGGAGGAGCACATTTCAGAAAACGTGCTCAGCTCGTCGAGAAAATGCGATTTAAGCAATAAAATTAAAGATGCACCTAAAACCTAAACCAAACGTTGCAGGTGGTTATTTCTTCATGCGCAGTGGTCAACGCGGCACTCTCTAGCTGCCAAGAGCACTTTTTACTATGCGCACCCAACCAGAGTGACGGGAGGAGCACATTTCAGAAAACGTGCTCAGCTCGTCGAGAAAATGCGATTTAAGCAATAAAATTAAAAATGCACCTAAAACCTAAACCAAACGTTGCAGGTGGTTATTTCTTCATGCGCAGTGGTCAACGCGGCACTCTCTAGCTGCCAAGTGCACTTTTTACTATGCACACCCAACCAGAGTGACGGGAGGAGCACATTTCAGAAAACGTGCTCAGCTCGTCGAGAAAATGCGATTTAAGCAATAAAATTAAACATGCACCCAAAACCTAAACCAAACGTTGCAGATGGTCATTTCTTCATGCGCAGAGGTCTACGCGGCACTCTCTAGCTGCCACGAGCACTTTTTACTATGCGCACCCAACCAGAGTGACGGGAGGAGCACATTTCAGAAAACGTGCTCAGCTCGACGAGAAAATGCGATTTAAGCAATAAAATTAAAAATGCACCCAAAACCTAAACCAAACGTTGCAGGCGGTTATTTCTTCATGCGCAGTAGTCAACGCGGCACTCTCTAGCTGCCAAGAGCACTTTTTACTATGCGCACCCAACCAGAGTGACGGGAGGAGCACATTTCAGAAAACCTGCTCAGCTCGTCGAGAAAATGCGATTTAAGCAATAAAATTAAAAATGCACCTAAAACCTAAACCAAACGTTGCAGGCGGTTATTTCTTCATGCGCAGCAGTCAACGCGGCACTCTCTAGCTGCCAAGAGCACTTTTTACTATGCGCACCCAACCAGAGTGACGGGAGGAGCACATTTCAGAAAACGTGCTCAGCTCGTCGAGAAAATGCGATTTAAGCAATCAAATTAAAAATCCACCTAAAACCTAAAACAAACGTTGCACGTGGTTATTTCTTCATGCGCAGTGATCAACGCGGCACTCTCTAGTTGCCAAGAGCACTTTTTACTATGCGCACCCAACCAGAGTGACGGGAGGAGCACATTTCAGAAAACGTGCTCAGCTCGTCGAGAAAATGCGATTTAAGCAATAAAATTAAAGATGCACCTAAAACCTAAACCAAACGTTGCAGGTGTTTTTTTCTTAATGCGCAGTGGTCAACGCGGCACTCTCTAGCTGCCAAGAGCACTTTTTACTATGCGCACCCAACCAGAGTGACGGGAGGAGCACGTTTCAGAAAACGTGCTCAGCTCGTCGAGAAAATGCGATTTAAGCAATAAAATTAAAAATGCACTGAAGGAATGAGGTCGAAATACAAAAAGTCCTGCCTCGCTACAAAAACAGATATGCTCAAACCTCATTGAATAAAGTACATAAGCAGACTAGTATATTCACATATTAAATAAATAAAAGAAACATTTGAAGCATATAATTATACGTACACACCAAATCAATAAAGAAGACATAACTAGACATTTTTGATAAGTGGTGATGAGAAAGGTTTTTATAACTTTATGATCTGATATATATATTTCTGAGGACTTTGAAATAACAAATGACTTTTGATATATTGCCTAAATAGCTTAATGACCCTTAAGGAACTGTGGAATGCATGCCTGATGTTTTTTCTCTGAATCATGGACACGGCCAGAGTCGTCTTGACCGTTCAGTACTTGATTGTATCTTATGTTTTGACTAATGCTAGACGCCAGTTTTTGATTACTACTGAACGCTCTGCACAGAGGGAAATAGTTTGTCTAACAAAGAAAAGATACGGTTGAATGCGGTACGACAGTGTATGTCCAAGATTGGAGAAGAATGTTCACAGGAAGGTCACGTGGAGATAAAACCAGTGGGTGCCAGAAGGAGCCACCCGAGAACTCGGCCAAAGATGATCGCCAAGGCCGAGAGACGGGATGGAAGACAACAGCCCCCTCCACACACACACACACACACACCAACAGCCCCCCACCAACACACCGAATCGCCCATAACCAGCACCACTCCCATGGAATCAGACTCTCCTTCAAACTTGCCCCACCCCGAAGACTCATCGCCCATCAATCCCAGCCCACAATGTGCTACTGAATATAAAACTGATCTAACAACCTTGGACTTTGCCTTTTCTGAATGGAGACTTTCCGCTCTTGAAGGGCCCAGCGCTGTATTGTACTTTCCTGAAAACAGAGCTTTTTGAACAAGAATTGTGATTGAACTCAACCAATCTGTCTAAGTCTAATTTCTGCTTCAGTGTCTTTGCATTTTCCTAAATCTGAAGAAATCAAACGAGCACGCAGTGAGTAAATTGGAGAACAGGTGATTGGCAAAGGCTTTTGCCGTGAGGCGCAGATAACGCGCTCCCTAAATTGTGGACAAAATCCAACAAATGCACCTAAAACCTAAACCAAACGTTGCAGATGGTCATTTCTTCATGCGCAGTGGTCAACGCGGCACTCTCTAGCTGCCAAGAGCACTTTTTACTATGCGCACCCAACCAGAGTGACGGGAGGAGCACATTTCAGAAAACGTGATCAGCTCGTCCAGAAAATGCGATTTAAGCAATAAAATTAAAAATGCACCCAAAACCTAAACCAAACGTTGCAGGTGGTTATTTCTTCATGCGCAGTGGTCAACGCGGCACTCTCTAGCTGCCAAGAGCACTTTTTACTATGCGCACCCAACCAGAGTGACGGGAGGAGCACATTTCAGAAAACGTGCTCAGCTCGTCGAGAAAATGCAATTTAAGCAATAAAATTAAAAATGCACCTAAAACCTAAACCAAACGTTGCAGGTGGTTATTTCTTCATGCACAGTGGTCAACGCGGCACTCTCTAGCTGCCAAGAGCACTTTTTACTATGCGCACCCAACCAGACTGACGGGAGGAGCACATTTCAGAAAACGTGCACAGCTCGTCGAGAAAATGCGATTTAAGCAATAAAATTAAAAATGCACCTAAAACCTAAACCAAACGTTGCAGATGGTCATTTCTTCATGCACAGTAGTCAACGCGGCACTCTCTAGCTGCCAAGAGCACTTTTTACTATGCGCACCCAACCAGAGTGACGGGAGGAGCACATTTCAGAAAACGTGCTCAGCTCGTCGAGAAAATGCGATTTAAGCAATAAAATTAAAAATGCACCTAAAACCTAAAACAAACGTTGCACGTGGTTATTTCTCCCTGCGCAGTGGTCAACGCGGCACTCTCTAGCTGCCAAGAGCACTTTTTACTATGCGCACCCAACCAGAGTGACGGGAGGAGCACATTTCAGAAAACGTGCTCAGCTCGTCGAGAAAATGTGATTTAAGCAATCAAAATCAAAATGCACCCAAAACCTAAACCAAACGTTGCAGATGGTCATTTCTTCATGCGCAGCGGTCAACGCGGCACTCTCTAGCTGCCAATAGTGTCACGTCTCGCCCCCAACTGCTCTACTATGGGTCTGTTGTCTTGGTTTCTGTCTGTGTGCTCGCCCCTCCCCTCCTGTGTGCCCATGATCAATGTGATTGTTCCCACCTGCCTCTCGTTACCTGTCTTGTATAAAAGTCCTGTCTGCCCCTCTCTCCCTGTCGGATCATTGGTATTGGTATTGGTATTGGGTTTGGTCATTGGTTTTGGTTCCTGTCGTTCGGTGTGTCGTCCTGTCTTGGTGCCGTCATGTCCTGCTGTCTTGTTTCACGTCCCGGTCAGTCAGTCAAGTTATTGTTTGTTATGTCATGTTAGTTGCCTTTTGAGTTCCGCCAATAAACCCTGGTCCAAGCTGCACTTGGTCGTCCTGCTCCATGCTCCACACCCGACCGTGACAAATAGCACTTTTTACTATGCGCACCCAACCAGAGTGACGGGAGGAGCACATTTCAGAAAACGTGCTCAGCTCGACGAGAAAATGCGATTTAAGCAATAAAATTAAAAATGCACCCAAAACCTAAACCAAACGTTGCAGGTGGTTATTTCTTCAAGTGCAGTGGTCAACGCGGCACTCTCTAGCTGCCAAGAGCACTTTTTACTATGCGCACCCAACCAGAGTGACGGGAGGAGCACATTTCAGAAAACGTGCTCAGCTCGTCGAGAAAATGCGATTTAAGCAATAAAATTAAAAATGCACCCAAAACCTAAACCAAACTTTGCAGATGGTCATTTCTAAATGCGCAGTGGTCAACGCGGCACTCTCTAGCTGCCAAGAGCACTTTTTACTATGCGCACCCAACCACAGTGACGGGAGGAGCACATTTCAGAAAACGTGCTCAGCTCGACGAGAAAATGCGATTTAAGCAATAAAATTAAAAATGCACCCAAAACCTAAACCAAACGTTGCAGGCGGTTATTTCTTCATGCGCAGTGGTCAACGCGGCACTCTCTAGCTGCCAAGAGCACTTTTTACCATGCGCACCCAACCAGAGTGACGGGAGGAGCACATTTCAGAAAACGTGCTCAGCTCGTCGAGAAAATGCGATTTAAGCAATAAAATTAAAAATGCACCCAAAACCTAAAACAAACGTTGCAGGTGGTCATTTCTTCATGCGCAGCAGTCAACGCGGCACTCTCTAGCTGCCAAGAGCACTTTTTACTATGCGCACCCAACCAGAGTGACGGGAGGAGCACGTTTCAGAAAACGTGCTCAGCTCGTCGAGAAATTGCGATTTAAGCAATAAAAATAAAAATGCACCTAAAACCTAAAACAAACGTTGCACGTGGTTATTTCTTCATGCGCAGTGGTCAACGTGGCACTCTCTAGCTGCCAAGAGCACTTTTTACTATGCGCACCCAACCAGAGTGACGGGAGGAGCACATTTCAGAAAACGTGCTCAGCTCGTCGAGAAAATGCGATTTAAGCAATAAAATTAAAAATGCACCTAAAACCTAAACCAAACGTTGCAGATGGTCATTTCTTTATGCGCAGTGGTCAACGCGGCACTCTCTAGCTGCCAAGAGCACTTTTTAATATGCGCACCCAACCAAAGTGACGGGAGGAGCACATTTCAGAAAACGTGCTCAGCTCGTCGAGAAAATGCGATTTAAGCAATAAAATTAAAAATGCACCTAAAACCTACACCAAACGTTGCAGATGGTCATTTCTTCATGCGCAGTGGTCAACGCGGCACTCTCTAGCTGCCAAGAGCACTTTTTACTATGCGCACCCAACCAGAGTGACGGGAGGAGCACATTTCAGAAAACGTGCTCAGCTCGTCCAGAAAATGCGATTTAAGCAATAAAATTAAAAATGCACCCAAAACCTAAACCAAACGTTGCAGGTGGTTATTTCTTCATGCGCAGTGGTCAACGCGGCACTCTCTAGCTGCCAAGAGCACTTTTTACTATGCGCACCCAACCAGAGTGACGGGAGGAGCACATTTCAGAAAACGTGCTCAGCTCGTCGAGAAAATGCGATTCAAGCAATAAAATTAAAAATGCACCTAAAACCTAAACCAAACGTTGCAGGTGGTTATTTCTTCATGCGCAGTGGTCAACGCGGCACTCTCTAGCTGCCAAGAGCACTTTTTACTATGCGCACCCAACAAGAGTGACGGGAGGAGCACATTTCAGAAAACGTTCTCAGCTCGTCGAGAAAATGCGACTTAAGCAATAAAATTAAAAATGCACCTAAAACCTAAACCAAACTTGCAGGTGGTTATTTCTTCATGTGCAGTAGTCAACGCGGCACTCTCTAGCTGCCAAGAGCACTTTTTACTATGTGCACCCAACCAGAGTGACGGGAGGAGCACATTTCAGAAAACGTGCTCAGCTCGTCGAGAAAATGCGATTTAAGCAATAAAATTAAAAATGCACCTAAAACCTAAACCAAACATTGCAGGTGGTTATTTCTTCATGCGCAGTGGTCAACGCGGCACTCTCTAGCTGCCAAGAGCACTTTTTACTATGCGCACCCAACCAGAGTGACGGGAGGAGCACATTTCAGAAAACGTGCTCAGCTCGTCGAGAAAATGCGATTTAAGCAATAAAATTAAAAATGCACCCAAAACCTAAAAAAAACGTTGCAGATGGTCATTTCTTCATGCGCAGTGGTCAACGCTGCACTCTCTAGCTGCCAAGAGCACTTTTTACTATGCGCACCCAACCAGAGTGACGGGAGGAGCACATTTCAGAAAACGTCCTCAGCTCGTCGAGAAAATGCGATTTAAGCAATAAAATTAAAAATGCACCCAAAACCTAAACCAAACGTTGCAGATGGTCATTTCTTCATGCGCAGTGGTCAACGCGGCACTCTCTAGCTGCCAAGAGCACTTTTTACTATGCGCACCCAACCAGAGTGACGGGAGGAGCACATTTCAGAAAACGTGCTCAGCTCGACGAGAAAATGCGATTTAAGCAATAAAATTAAAAATGCACCCAAAACCTAAACCAAACGTTGCAGGTGGTTATTTCTTCATGCGCAGTGGTCAACGCGGCACTCTCTAGCTGCCAAGAGCAGTTTTTACTATGCGCACCCAACCAGAGTGACGGGAGGAGCACATTTCAGAAAACGTGCTCAGCTCGTCGAGAAAATGCGATTTAAGCAATAAAATTAAAAATGCACCCAAAACCTAAACCAAACGTTGCAGGTGGTTATTTCTTCATGCGCAGTGGTCAACGCGGCACTCTCTAGCTGCCAAGAGCAGTTTTTACTATGCGCACCCAACCAGAGTGACGGGAGGAGCACATTTCAGAAAACGTGCTCAGCTCCTCGAGAAAATGCAATTTAAGCAATAAAATTAAAAATGCACCTAAAACCTAAACCAAACGTTGCAGGTGGTTATTTCTTCATGCGCAATGGTCAACGCGGCACTCTCTAGCTGCCAAGATCACTTTTTACTATGCGCACCCAACCAGAGTGACGGGAGGAGCACATTTCAGAAAACGTGCTCAGCTCGTCGAGAAAATGCGATTTAAGCAATAAAATTAAAAATGCACATAAAACCTAAAACAAACGTTGCACGTGGTTATTTCTTTATGTGCAGTGGTCAACGCGGCACTCTCTAGCTGCCAAGAGCACTTTTTACTATGCGCACCCAACCAGAGTGACGGGAGGAGCACATTTCAGAAAACGTGCTCAGCTCGTCGAGTAAATGCGATTTAAGCAATAAAATTAAAAATGCACCCAAAACCTAAACCAAACGTTGCAGATGGTCATTTCTTCATGCGCAGTGGTCAACGCGGCACTCTCTAGCTGCCAAGAGCACTTTTTACTATGCGCACCCAACCAGAGTGACGGGAGGAGCACATTTCAGAAAACGTGCTCAGCTCGACGAGAAAATGCGATTTAAGCAATAAAATTAAAAATGCACCTAAAACCTAAACCAAACGTTGCAGGTGGTTATTTCTTCATGCGCAGTGGTCAACGCGGCACTCTCTAGCTGCCAAGAGCACTTTTTACTATGCGCACCCAACCAGAGTGACGGGAGGAGCACATTTCAGAAAACGTGCTCAGCTCGTCGAGAAAATGCGATTTAAGCAATAAAATTAAAAATGCACCCAAAACCTAAACCAAACGTTGCAGATGGTCATTTCTTCATGCGCAGTGGTCAACGCGGCACTCTCTAGCTGCCAAGAGCACTTTTTACTATGCGCACCCAACCAGAGTGACGGGAGGAGCACATTTCAGAAAACGTGCTCAGCTCGACGAGAAAATGCGATTTAAGCAATGAAATTAAAAATGCACCCAAAACAAAAACCAAACGTTGCAGGCGGTTATTTCTTCATGCGCAGTGGTCAACGTGGCACTCTCTAGCTGCCAAGAGCACTTTTTACCATGCGCACCCAACCAGAGTGACGGGAGGAGCACATTTCAGAAAACGTGCTCTGCTCGTCGAGAAAATGCGATTTAAGCAATAAAATTAAAAATGCACCTAAAACCTAAACCAAACGTTGCAGGTGGTTATTTCTTCATGCGCAGCAGTCAACGCGACACTCTCTAGCTGCCAAGAGCACTTTTTACTATGCGCACCCAACCAGAGTGACGGGAGGAGCACATTTCAGAAAGCGTGCTCAGCTCGTCCAGAAAATGCGATTTAAGCAATAAAATTAAAAATACACCAAAAACCTAAACCAAACGTTGCAGGTGGTTATTTCTTCATGCGCAGTGGTCAACGCGGCACTCTCTAGCTGCCAAGAGGACTTTTTACTATGCGCACCCAACCAGAGTGACGGGACGAGCACATTTCAGAAAACGTGCTCAGCTCGTCGAGAAAATGCGATTTAAGCAATAAAATTAAAAATGCACCCAAAACCTAAACCAAACGTTGCAGATGGTCATTTCTTCATGCGCAGTGGTCAACGCGGCACTCTCTAGCTGCCAAGAGCACTTTTTACTATGCGCACCCAACCAGAGTGACGGGAGGAGCACATTTCAGAAAACGTGCTCAGCTCGTCGAGAAAATGCGATTTAAGCAATAAAATTAAAAATGCACCCAAAACCTAAACCAAACGTTGCAGGTGGTTACTTCTTCATGCGCAGTGGTCAACGCGGCACTCTCTAGCTGCCAAGAGCACTTTTTACTATGCGCACCCAACCAGAGTGACGGGAGGAGCACATTTCAGAAAACGTGCTCAGCTCGTCGAGAAAATGCGATTTAAGCAATAAAATTAAAAATGCACTTAAAACCTAAACCAAAGGTTGCAGATGGTCATTTCTTCATGCGCAGTGGTCAACGCGGCACTCTCTAGCTGCCAAGAGCACTTTTTACTATGCTCACCCAACTAGAGTGACGGGAGGAGCACATTTCAGAAAACGTGCTCAGCTCGTCCAGAAAATGCGATTTAAGCAATAAAATTAAAAATTCACCTAAAACCTAAACCAAACGTTGCAGGTGGTTATTTCTTCATGCGCAGTGGTCAACGCGGCACTCTCTAGCTGCCAAGAGCACTTTTTACTATGCCCACCCAACCAGAGTGACGGGAGAGCACATTTCAGAAAACGTGCTCAGCTCGTCGAGAAAATGCGATTTAAGCAATAAAATTAAAAATGCACCTAAAACCTAAACCAAACGTTGCAGGTGGTTATTTCTTCATGCGCAGCAGTCAACGCGGCACTCTCTAGCTGCCAAGAGCACTTTTTACTATGCGCACCCAACCAGAGGCACGGGAGGAGCACATTTCAGAAAACGTGCTCAGCTCGTCGAGAAAATGCGATTTAAGCAATAAAATTAAAAATGCACCTAAAACCTAAACCAAACGTTGCAGGTGGTTATTTCTTCATGCGCAGTGGTCAACGCGGCACTCTCTAGCTGCCAAGAGCACTTTTTACTATGCGCCCCCAACCAGAGTGACGGGAGGAGCACATTTCAGAAAACGTGCTCATCTCGTCGAGAAAATGCAATTTAAGCAATAAAATTAAAAATGCACCTAAAACCTAAACCAAACGTTGCAGATGGTCATTTCTTCATGCGCAGTGGTCAACGCGGCACTCTATAGCTGCCAAAAGCACTTTTTACTATGCGCACCCAACCAGAGTGACGGGAGGAGCACATTTCAGAAAACGTGCTCAGCTTGTCGAGAAAATGCGATTTAAGCAATAAAATTAAAAATGCACCTAAAACCTAAACCAAACGTTGCAGATGGTCATTTTTTCATGCGCAGTGGTCAACGTGGCACTCTCTAGCTGCCAAGAGCACTTTTTACTATGCGCACCCAACCAGAGTGACGGGAGGAGCACATTTCAGAAAACGTGCTCAGCTCGTCGAGAAAATGCGATTTAAGCAATAAAATTAAAAATACACCTAAAACCTAAACCAAACGTTGCAGGTGGTTATTTCTCCATGCGCAGCAGTCAACGCGGCACTCTCTAGCTGCCAAGAGCACTTTTTTACTATGCACACCCAACCAGAGTGACGGGAGGAGCACATTTCAGAAAACGTGCTCAGCTTGTGGAGAAAATGCGATTCAAGCAATAAAATCTAAAATGCACCTAAAACCTAAACCAAACGTTGCAGATGGTCATTTCTTCATGCGCAGTGGTCAACGTGGCACTCTCTAGCTGCCAAGAGCACTTTTTACTATGCGCACCCAACCAGAGTGACGGGAGGAGCACATTTCAGAAAACGTGCTCAGCTCGTCGAGAAAATGCGATTTAAGCAATAAAATTAAAAATGCACCTAAAACCTAAACCAAACGTTGCAGGTGGTTATTTCTTCATGCGCAGCAGTCAACGCGGCACTCTCTAGCTGCCAAGAGCACTTTTTACTATGCGCACCCAACCAGAGGCACGGGAGGAGCACATTTCAGAAAACGTGCTCAGCTCGTCGAGAAAATGCGATTTAAGCAATAAAATTAAAAATGCACCTAAAACCTAAACCAAACGTTGCAGGTGGTTATTTCTTCATGCGCAGTGGTCAACGCGGCACTCTCTAGCTGCCAAGAGCACTTTTTACTATGCGCCCCCAACCAGAGTGACGGGAGGAGCACATTTCAGAAAACGTGCTCATCTCGTCGAGAAAATGCGATTTAAGCAATAAAATTAAAAATGCACCTAAAACCTAAACCAAACGTTGCAGATGGTCATTTCTTCATGCGCAGTGGTCAACGCGGCACTCTATAGCTGCCAAAAGCACTTTTTACTATGCGCACCCAACCAGAGTGACGGGAGGAGCACATTTCAGAAAACGTGCTCAGCTTGTCGAGAAAATGCGATTTAAGCAATAAAATTAAAAATGCACCTAAAACCTAAACCAAACGTTGCAGATGGTCATTTTTTCATGCGCAGTGGTCAACGTGGCACTCTCTAGCTGCCAAGAGCACTTTTTACTATGCGCACCCAACCAGAGTGACGGGAGGAGCACATTTCAGAAAACGTGCTCAGCTCGTCGAGAAAATGCGATTTAAGCAATAAAATTAAAAATACACCTAAAACCTAAACCAAACGTTGCAGGTGGTTATTTCTCCATGCGCAGCAGTCAACGCGGCACTCTCTAGCTGCCAAGAGCACTTTTTTACTATGCACACCCAACCAGAGTGACGGGAGGAGCACATTTCAGAAAACGTGCTCAGCTTGTGGAGAAAATGCGATTCAAGCAATAAAATTAAAAATGCACCTAAAACCTAAACCAAACGTTGCAGATGGTCATTTCTTCATGCGCAGTGGTCAACGTGGCACTCTCTAGCTGCAGAGAGCACTTTTTACTATGCGCACCCAACCAGAGTGACGGGAGGAGCACATTTCAGAAAACGTGCTCAGCTCGTCGAGAAAATGCGATTTAAGCAATAAAATTAAAAATGCACCTAAAACCTAAACCAAACGTTGCAGGTGGTTATTTCTTCATGCGCAGCAGTCAACGCGGCACTCTCTAGCTGCCAAGAGCACTTTTTACTATGCACACCCAACCAGAGTGACGGGAGGAGCCCATTTCAGAAAACGTGCTCAGCTCGTCGAGAAAATGCGATTTAAGCAATAAAATTAAAAAGGCACCTAAAACCTAAACCAAACGTTGCAGGTGGTTATTTCTTCATGCGCAGCGGTCAACGCGGCACTCTCTAGCTGCCAAGAGGACTTTTTACTATGCGCACCCAACCAGAGTGACGGGAGGAGCACATTTCAGAAAACGTGCTCAGCTCGTCGAGAAAATGCGATTTAAGCAATAAAATTAAAAATGCACCTAAAACCTAAAACAAACGTTGCACGTGGTTATTTCTTCATGCGCAGTGGTCAACGCGGCACTTTCTAGCTGCCAAGAGCACTTTTTACTATGCGCACCCAACCAGAGTGACGGGAGGAGCACATTTCAGAAAACGTGCTCAGTTCGTCGAGAAAATGCGATTTAAGCAATAAAATTAAAAATGCACCCAAAACCTAAACCAAACGTTGCAGGTGGTTATTTCTTCATGCGCAGTGGTCAACGCGGCACTCTCTAGCTGCCAAGAGCACTTTTTACTATGCGCACCCAACCAGAGTGACGGGAGGAGCACATTTCAGAAAACGTGCTCAGCTTGTCGAGAAAATGCGATTTAAGCAATAAAATTAAAAATGCACCTAAAACCTAAAACAAACGTTGCACGTGGTTATTTCTTCATGCGCAGTGATCAACGCGGCACTCTCTAGCTGCCAAGAGCACTTTTTACTATGCGCACCCAACCAGAGTGACGGGAGGAGCACATTTCAGAAAACGTGCTCAGCTCGTCCAGAAAATGCGATTTAAGCAATAAAATTAAAAATGCACC
The DNA here is from genome assembly GCF_024217435.2 of Syngnathus scovelli. Classification (NCBI taxonomy): domain Eukaryota; kingdom Metazoa; phylum Chordata; class Actinopteri; order Syngnathiformes; family Syngnathidae; genus Syngnathus; species Syngnathus scovelli. Next base: position 4,628,223 of record NC_090850.1, on the reverse strand, counting down.
TAAAACCTAAACCAAACGTTGCAGGTGGTTATTTCTTCATGCGCAGTGGTCAACGCGGCACTCTCTAGCTGCCAAGAGCACTTTTTACTATGCGCACCCAACCAGAGTGACGGGAGGAGCACATTTCAGAAAACGTGCTCAGCTCGTCGAGAAAATGCGATTTAAGCAATAAAATTAAAAATGCACCTAAAACCTAAACCAAACGTTGCAGGTGGTTATTTCTTCATGCGCAGCGGTCAACGCGGCACTCTCTAGCTGCCAAGAGCACTTTTTACTATGCGCACCCAACCAGAGTGACGGGAGGAGCACATTTCAGAAAACGTGCTCAGCTCGTCGAGAAAATGCGATTTAAGCAATAAAATTAAAAATGCACCTAAAACCTAAAACAAACGTTGCACGTGGTTATTTCTTCATGCGCAGAGGTCAACGCGGCACTCTCTAGCTGCCAAGAGCACTTTTTACTATGCGCACCCAACCAGAGTGACGGGAGGAGCACATTTCAGAAAACGTGCTCAGCTCGTCGAGAAAATGCGATTTAAGCAATAAAATTAAAAATGCACCTAAAACCTAAACTAAACGTTGCAGATGGTCATTTCTTCATGCGCAGTGGTCAACGCGGCACTCTCTAGCTGCCAAGAGCACTTTTTACTATGCGCACCCAACCAGAGTGACGGGAGGAGCACATTTCAGAAAACGTGCTCAGCTTGTCCAGAAAATGCGATTTAAGCAATAAAATTAAAAATGCACCCAAAACCTAAACCAAACGTTGCAGGTGGTTATTTCTTCATGCGCAGTGGTCAACGCGGCACTCTCTAGCTGCCAAGAGCACTTTTTACTATCCGCACCCAACCAGAGTGACGGGAGGAGCACATTTCAGAAAATGTGCTCAGCTCGTCGAGAAAATGCGATTTAAGCAATAAAATTAAAAATGCACCCAAAACCTAAACCAAACGTTGCAGATGGTTATTTCTTCATGCGCAGTGGTCAACGCGGCACTCTCTAGCTGCCAAGAGCACTTTTTACTATGCGCACCCAACCAGAGTGACGTGAGGAGCACATTTCAGACAACGTGCTCAGCTCGTCGAGAAAATGCGATTTAAGCAATAAAATTAAAAATGCACCTAAAACCTAAACCAAACGTTGCAGGTGGTTATTTCTTCATGCGCAATGGTCAACGCGGCACTCTCTAGCTGCCAAGAGCACTTTTCACTATGCGCACCCAACCAGAGTGACGGGAGGAGCACATTTCAGAAAACGTGCTCAGCTCGTCGAGAAAATGCGATTTAAGCAATAAAATTAAAAATGCACCCAAAACCTAAACCAAACGTTGCAGATGGTCATTTCTTCATGCGCAGTGGTCAAAGCGGCACTCTCTAGCTGCCAAGAGCACTTTTTACTATGAACACCCAACCAGAGTGACGGGAGGAGCACATTTCTAAAAACGTGCTCAGCTCGACGAGAAAATGCGATTTAAGCAATAAAATTAAAAATGCACCCAAAACCTAAAACAAACGTTGCACGTGGTTATTTCTTCATGCGCAGTGGTCAACGCGGCACTCTCTAGCTGCCAAGAGCACTTTTTACTATGCGCACCCAACCAGAGTGACGGGAGGAGCACATTTCAGAAAACGTGCTCAGCTCGTCGAGAAAATGTGATTTAAGCAATAAAATTAAAAATGCACCTAAAACCTAAACCAAACGATGCAGGTGGTTATTTCTTCATGCGCAGTGGTCAACGCGGCACTCTCTAGCTGCCAAGAGCACTTTTTACTATGCGCACCCAACCAGAGTGACGGGAGGAGCACATTTCAGAAAACGTGCTCAGCTTGTCCAGAAAATGCGATTTAAGCAATAAAATTAAAAATGCACCCAAAACCTAAACCAAACGTTGCAGGTGGTTATTTCTTCATGCGCAGTGGTCAACGCGGCACTCTCTAGCTGCCAAGAGCACTTTTTACTATCCGCACCCAACCAGAGTGACGGGAGGAGCACATTTCAGAAAATGTGCTCAGCTCGTCGAGAAAATGCGATTTAAGCAATAAAATTAAAAATGCACCCAAAACCTAAACCAAACGTTGCAGATGGTCATTTCTTCATGCGCAGTGGTCAACGCGGCATTCTCTAGGTGCCAAGAGCACTTTTTACTATGCGCACCCAACCAGAGTGACGGGAGGAGCACATTTCAGAAAACGTGCTCAGCTCGTCGAAAAAATGCGATTCAAGCAATAAAATTAAAAATGCATCTAAAACCTAAACCAAACGTTGCAGGTGGTTATTTCTTCATGCGCAGTGGCCAACGCGGCACTCTCTAGCTGCCAAGAGCACTTTTTACTATGCGCACCCAACCAGAGTGACGGGAGGAGCACATTTCAGAAAACGTGCTCAGCTCGTCGAGAAAATGCGATTTAAGCAATAAAATTAAAAATGCACCTAAAACCTAAACCAAACGTTGAAGGTGGTTATTTCTTCATGGGCAGTGGTCAACGCGGCACTCTCTAGCTGCCAAGAGCACTTTTTACTATGCGCACCCAACCAGAGTCACGGGAGGAGCACATTTCAGAAAACGTGCTTAGCTCGTCGAGAAAATGCGATTTAAGCAATAAAATTAAAAATGCACCCAAAACCTAAACCAAACGTTGCAGATGGTCATTTCTTTATGCGCAGTGGTCAACGCGGCACTCTCTAGCTGCCAAGAGCACTTTTTACTATGCGCACCCAACCAGAGTGACGGAGGAGCACATTTCAGAAAACGTGCTCAGCTCGACGAGAAAATGCGATTTAAGCAATAAAATTAAAAATGCACCCAAAACCTAAACCAAACGTTGCAGGTGGTTATTTCTTCATGCGCAGTGGTCAACGCGGCACTCTCTAGCTGCCAAGAGCACTTTTTACTATGCGCACCCAACCAGAGTGACGTGAGGAGCACATTTCAGACAACGTGCTCAGCTCGTCGAGAAAATGCGATTTAAGCAATAAAATTAAAAATGCACCTAAAACCTAAACCAAACGTTGCAGGTGGTTATTTCTTCATGCGCAATGGTCAACGCGGCACTCTCTAGCTGCCAAGAGCACTTTTCACTATGCGCACCCAACCAGAGTGACGGGAGGAGCACATTTCAGAAAACGTGCTCAGCTCGTCGAGAAAATGCGATTTAAGCAATAAAATTAAAAATGCACCCAAAACCTAAACCAAACGTTGCAGATGGTCATTTCTTCATGCGCAGTGGTCAACGCGGCACTCTCTAGCTGCCAAGAGCACTTTTTACTATGAACACCCAACCAGAGTGACGGGAGGAGCACATTTCTAAAAACGTGCTCAGCTCGACGAGAAAATGCGATTTAAGCAATAAAATTAAAAATGCACCCAAAACCTAAAACAAACGTTGCACGTGGTTATTTCTTCATGCGCAGTGGTCAACGCGGCACTCTCTAGCTGCCAAGAGCACTTTTTACTATGCGCACCCAACCAGAGTGACGGGAGGAGCACATTTCAGAAAACGTGCTCAGCTCGTCGAGAAAATGTGATTTAAGCAATAAAATTAAAAATGCACCTAAAACCTAAACCAAACGATGCAGGTGGTTATTTCTTCATGCGCAGTGGTCAACGCGGCACTCTCTAGCTGCCAAGAGCACTTTTTACTATGCGCACCCAACCAGAGTGACGGGAGGAGCACATTTCAGAAAACGTGCTCAGCTCGTCGAGAAAATGCGATTTAAGCAATAAAATTAAAAATGCACCCTTAACCTAAACCAAACGTTGCAGGTGGTTATTTCTTCATGCGCAGTGGTCAACGCGGCACTCTCTAGCTGCCAAGAGCACTTTTTACTATGCGCACCCAACCAGAGTGACGGGAGGAGCACATTTCAGAAAACGTGCTCAGCTCGTCGAGAAAATGCGATTTAAGCAATAAAATTAAAAATGCACCTGAAACCTAAACCAAACGTTGCAGATGGTCATTTCTTCATGCGCAGTGGTCAACGCGGCACTCTCTAGCTGCCAAGAGCACTTTTTACTATGCACACCCAATCAGAGTGACGGGAGGAGCACATTTCTAAAAACGTGCTCAGCTCGACGAGAAAATGCGATTTAAGCAATAAAATTAAAAATGCACCCAAAACCTAAAACAAACGTTGCACGTGGTTATTTCTTCATGCGCAGTGGTCAACGCGGCACTCTCTAGCTGCCAAGAGCACTTTTTACTATGCGCACCCAACCAGAGTGACGGGAGGAGCACATTTCAGAAAACGTGCTCAGCTCGTCGAGAAAATGTGATTTAAGCAATAAAATTAAAAATGCACCTAAAACCTAAACCAAACGATGCAGGTGGTTATTTCTTCATGCGCAGTGGTCAACGCGGCACTCTCTAGCTGCCAAGAGCACTTTTTACTATGCGCACCCAACCAGAGTGACGGGAGGAGCACATTTCAGAAAACGTGCTCAGCTCGTCGAGAAAATGCGATTTAAGCAATAAAATTAAAAATGCACCCAAAACCTAAACCAAACGTTGCAGGTGGTTATTTCTTCATGCGCAGTGGTCAACGCGGCACTCTCTAGCTGCCAAGAGCACTTTTTACTATGCGCACCCAACCAGAGTGACGGGAGGAGCACATTTCAGAAAACGTGCTCAGCTCGTCGAGAAAATGCGATTTAAGCAATAAAATTAAAAATGCACCTAAAACCTAAACCAAACGTTGCAGATGGTTATTTCTTCATGCGCAGTGGTCAACGCGGCACTCTCTAGCTGCCAAGAGCACTTTTTACTATGCACACCCAATCAGAGTGACGGGAGGAGCAAATTTCAGAAAACGTGCTCAGCTCGTCGAGAAAATGTGATTTAAGCAATAAAATTAAAAATGCACCTAAAACCTAAACCAAACGATGCAGGTGGTTATTTCTTCATGCGCAGTGGTCAACGCGGCACTCTCTAGCTGCCAAGAGCACTTTTTACTATGCGCACCCAACCAGAGTGACGGGAGGAGCACATTTCAGAAAACGTGCTCAGCTCGTCGAGAAAATGCGATTTAAGCAATAAAATTAAAAATGCACCTAAAACCTAAACCAAACGTTGCAGGTGGTTATTTATTCATGCGCAGCAGTCAACGCGGCACTCTCTAGCAGCCAAGAGCACTTTTTACTATGCGCACCCAACCAGAGTGACGGGAGGAGCACATTTCAGAAAACGTGCTCAGCTCGTCGAGAAAATTCGATTTAAGCAATAAAATTAAAAATGCACCTAAAACCTAAACCAAACGTTGCAGGTGGTTATTTCTTCATGCGCAGTGGTCAACGCGGCACTCTCTAGCTGCCAAGAGCACTTTTTACTATGCGCACCCAACCAGAGTGACGGGAGGAGCACATTTCAGAAAACGTGCTCAGCTCGTCGAGAAAATGCGATTTAAGCAATAAAATTAAAAACGCACCTAAAACCTAAACCAAACGTTGCAGGTGGTTATTTCTTCATGTGCAGCGGTCAACGCGGCACTCTCTAGCTGCCAAGAGCACTTTTTACTATGCGCACCCAAACAGAGTGACGGGAGGAGCACATTTCAGAAAACGTGCTCAGCTCGTCGAGAAAATGCGATTTAAGCAATAAAATTAAAAATGCACCTAAAACCTAAAACAAACGTTGCACGTGGTTATTTCTTCATGCGCAGTGGTCAACGCGGCACTCTCTAGCTGCCAAGAGCACTTTTTCCTATGCGCACCCAACCAGAGTGACGGGAGGAGCACATTTCAGAAAACGTGCTCAGCTCGTCGAGAAAATTCGATTTAAGCAATAAAATTAAAAATGCACCTAAAACCTAAACCAAACGTTGCAGGTGGTTATTTCTTCATGCGCAGTGGTCAACGCGGCACTCTCTAGCTGCCAAGAGCACTTTTTACTATGCGCACCCAACCAGAGTGACGGGAGGAGCACATTTCAGAAAACGTGCTCAGCTCGTCGAGAAAATGCGATTTAAGCAATAAAATTAAAAATGCACCTAAAACCTAAACCAAACGTTGCAGGTGGTTATTTCTTCATGTGCAGCGGTCAACGCGGCACTCTCTAGCTGCCAAGAGCACTTTTTACTATGCGCACCCAAACAGAGTGACGGGAGGAGCACATTTCAGAAAACGTGCTCAGCTCGTCGAGAAAATGCGATTTAAGCAATAAAATTAAAAATGCACCTAAAACCTAAAACAAACGTTGCACGTGGTTATTTCTTCATGCGCAGTGGTCAACGCGGCACTCTCTAGCTGCCAAGAGCACTTTTTCCTATGCGCACCCAACCAGAGTGACGGGAGGAGCACATTTCAGAAAACGTGCTCAGCTCGTCGAGAAAATGCGATTTAAGCAATAAAATTAAAAATGCACCTAAAACCTAAACCAAACGTTGCAGGTGGTTATTTCTTCATGCGCAGTGGTCAACGCGGCACTCTCTAGCTGCCAAGAGCACTTTTTACTATGCGCACCCAACCAGAGTGACGGGAGGAGCACATTTCAGAAAACGTGCTCAGCTCGTCGAGAAAATGCGATTTAAGCAATAAAATTAAAAATGCACCTAAAACCTAAAACAAACGTTGCACGTGGTTATTTCTTTATGTGCAGTGGTCAACGCGGCACTCTCTAGCTGCCAAGAGCACTTTTTACTATGCGCACCCAACCAGAGTGACGGGAGGAGCACATTTCAGAAAACGTGCTCAGCTCGTCGAGAAAATGTGATTTAAGCAATAAAATTAAAAATGCACCTAAAACCTAAACCAAACGATGCAGGTGGTTATTTCTTCATGCGCAGTGGTCAACGCGGCACTCTCTAGCTGCCAAGAGCACTTTTTACTATGCGCACCCAACCAGAGTGACGGGAGGAGCACATTTCAGAAAACGTGCTCAGCTCGTCGAGAAAATGCGATTTAAGCAATAAAATTAAAAATGCACCCAAAACCTAAAAAAAACGTTGCAGATGGTCATTTCTTCATGCGCAGTGGTCAACGCTGCACTCTCTAGCTGCCAAGAGCACTTTTTACTATGCGCACCCAACCAGAGTGACGGGAGGAGCACATTTCAGAAAACGTGCTCAGCTTGTCGAGAAAATGCGATTTAAGCAATAAAATTAAAAATGCACCTAAGACCTAAACCAAACGTTGCAGATGGTCATTTCTTCATGCGCAGTGGTCAACGTGGCACTCTCTAGCTGCCAAGAGCACTTTTTACTATGCGCACCCAACCAGAGTGACGGGAGGAGCACATTTCAGAAAACGTGCTCAGCTCGTCGAGAAAATGCGATTTAAGCAATAAAATTAAAAATGCACCCAAAACCTAAACCAAACATTGCAGGTGGTTATTTCTTCATGCGCAGCAGTCAACGCGGCACTCTCTAGCTGCCAAGAGCACTTATTACTATGCGCACCCAATCAGAGTGACGGGAGGAGCACATTTCAGAAAACGTGCTCAGCTCGTCGAGAAAATGCGATTTAAGCAATCAAATTAAAAATGCACCCAAAACCTAAACCAAACGTTGCAGATGGTCATTTATTCATGCGCAGTGGTCAACGCGGCACTCTCTAGCTGCCGAGCACCTTTTACTATGTGCACCCAACCAGAGTGACGGAAAGGAGCACATTTCAGAAAACGTGCTCGGCTTGTCGAGAAAATGCGATTTAAGCAATAAAATTAAAAATGCACATAAAACCTAAACCAAACGTTGCAGGTGGTTATTTCTTCTTGCGCAGTGGTCAACGCGGCACTCTCTAGCTGCCAAGAGCACTTTTTACTATGCGCACCCAACCAGAGTGACGGGAGGAGCACATTTCAGAAAACGTGCTCAGCTCGTCGAGAAAATGCGATTTAAGCAATAAAATTAAAAATGCACCCAAAACCTAAACCAAACGTTGCAGGTGGTTATTTCTTCATGCGCAGTGGCCAACGCGGCACTCTCTAGCTGCCAAGAGCACTTTTTACTATGTGCACCCAACCAGAGTGACGGAAAGGAGCACATTTCAGAAAACGTGCTCGGCTCGTCGAGAAAATGCGATTTAAGCAATAAAATTAAAAATGCACATAAAACCTAAACCAAACGTTGCAGGTGGTTATTTCTTCTTGCGCAGTGGTCAACGCGGCACTCTCTAGCTGCCAAGAGTATTTTTACTATGCGCACCCAACCAGAGTGACGGGAGGAGCACATTTCAGAAAACGTGCTCAGCTCGTCGAGAAAATGCGATTTAAGCAATAAAATTAAAAATGCACCCAAAACCTAAACCAAACGTTGCAGGTGGTTATTTCTTCATGCGCAGTGGCCAACGCGGCACTCTCTAGCTGCCAAGAGCACTTTTTACTATGCGCACTCAACCAGAGTGACGGGAGGAGCACATTTCAGAAAACGTGCTCAGCTCGTCGAGAAAATGCGATTTAAGCAATAAAATTAAAAATGCACCTAAAACCTAAACCAAACGTTGCAGGTGGTTATTTCTTCATGCGCAGTGGTCAACACGGCACTCTCTAGCTGCCAAGAGCACTTTTTACTATGCGCACCCAACCAGAGTGACGGGAGGAGCACATTTCAGAAAACGTGCTCAGCTCGTCGAGAAAATGCGATTTAAGCAATAAAATTAAAAATGCACCTAAAACCTAAACCAAACGTTGCAGGTGGTTATTTCTTCATGCGCAGTGGTCAACGCGGCACTCTCTAGCTGCCAAGAGCACTTTTTACTATGCGCACCCAACAAGAGTGACGGGAGGAGCACATTTCAGAAAACGTGCTCAGCTCGTCGAGAAAATGCGATTTAAGCAATACAATTTAAAATGCACCTAAAACCTAAACCAAACGTTGCAGGTGGTTATTTCTTCATGCGCAGTGGTCAACGCGGCACTCTCTAGCTGCCAAGAGCACTTTTTACTATGCGCACCCAACCAGAGTGACGGGAGGAGCACATTTCAGAAAACGTGCTCAGCTCGTCGAGAAAATGCGATTTAAGCAATAAAATTAAAAATGCACATAAAACCTAAACCAAACGTTGCAGGTGGTTATTTCTTCATGCGCAGCAGTCAACGCGGCACTCTCTAGCTGCCAAGAGCACTTTTTACTATGCGCACCAAACCAGAGTGACGGGAGGAGCACATTTCAGAAAACGTGCTCAGCTCGTCGAGAAAATGTGATTTAAGCAATAAAATTAAAAATGCACCTAAAACCTAAACCAAACGTTGCAGGTGGTTATTTCTTCATGCGCAGTGGTCAACGCGGCACTCTCTAGCTGCCAAGAGCACTTTTTCCTATGCGCACCCAACCAGAGTGACGGGAGGAGCACATTTCAGAAAACGTGCTCAGCTCGTCGAGAAAATGCGATTTAAGCAATAAAATTAAAAATGCACCTAAAACCTAAACCAAACGTTGCAGGTGGTTATTTCCTCATGCGCAGTGGTCAACGCGGCACTCTCTAGCTGCCAAGAGCACTTTTTACTATGCGCACCCAACCAGAGTGACGGGAGGAGCACATTTCAGAAAACGTGCTCAGCTCGTCGAGAAAATGCGATTTAAGCAATAAAATTAAAAATGCACCTAAAACCTAAAACAAACGTTGCACGTGGTTATTTCTTTATGTGCAGTGGTCAACGCGGCACTCTCTAGCTGCCAAGAGCACTTTTTACTATGCGCACCCAACCAGAGTGACGGGAGGAGCACATTTCAGAAAACGTGCTCAGCTCGTCGAGAAAATGTGATTTAAGCAATAAAATTAAAAATGCACCTAAAACCTAAACCAAACGATGCAGGTGGTTATTTCTTCATGCGCAGTGGTCAACGCGGCACTCTCTAGCTGCCAAGAGCACTTTTTACTATGCGCACCCAACCAGAGTGACGGGAGGAGCACATTTCAGAAAACGTGCTCAGCTCGTCGAGAAAATGCGATTTAAGCAATAAAATTAAAAATGCACCCAAAACCTAAAAAAAACGTTGCAGATGGTCATTTCTTCATGCGCAGTGGTCAACGCTGCACTCTCTAGCTGCCAAGAGCACTTTTTACTATGCGCACTCAACCAGAGTGACGGGAGGAGCACATTTCAGAAAACGTGCTCAGCTTGTCGAGAAAATGCGATTTAAGCAATAAAATTAAAAATGCACCTAAGACCTAAACCAAACGTTGCAGATGGTCATTTCTTCATGCGCAGTGGTCAACGTGGCACTCTCTAGCTGCCAAGAGCACTTTTTACTATGCGCACCCAACCAGAGTGACGGGAGGACCACATTTCAGAAAACGTGCTCAGCTCGTCGAGAAAATGCGATTTAAGCAATAAAATTAAAAATGCACCCAAAACCTAAACCAAACATTGCAGGTGGTTATTTCTTCATGCGCAGCAGTCAACGCGGCACTCTCTAGCTGCCAAGAGCACTTATTACTATGCGCACCCAATCAGAGTGACGGAAGGGGCACATTGAAGAAAACGTGCTCAGCTCGTCGAGAAAATGCGATTTAAGCAATCAAATTAAAAATGCACCCAAAACCTAAACCAAACGTTGCAGATGGTCATTTATTCATGCGCAGTGGTCAACGCGGCACTCTCTAGCTGCCAAGAGCACCTTTTACTATGTGCACCCAACCAGAGTGACGGAAAGGAGCACATTTCAGAAAACGTGCTCGGCTCGTCGAGAAAATGCGATTTAAGCAATAAAATTAAAAATGCACATAAGACCTAAACCAAACGTTGCAGATGGTCATTTCTTCATGCGCAGTGGTCAACGTGGCACTCTCTAGCTGCCAAGAGCACTTTTTACTATGCGCACCCAACCAGAGTGACGGGAGGACCACATTTCAGAAAACGTGCTCAGCTCGTCGAGAAAATGCGATTTAAGCAATAAAATTAAAAATGCACCCAAAACCTAAACCAAACATTGCAGGTGGTTATTTCTTCATGCGCAGCAGTCAACGCGGCACTCTCTAGCTGCCAAGAGCACTTATTACTATGCGCACCCAATCAGAGTGACGGAAGGGGCACATTGAAGAAAACGTGCTCAGCTCGTCGAGAAAATGCGATTTAAGCAATCAAATTAAAAATGCACCCAAAACCTAAACCAAACGTTGCAGATGGTCATTTATTCATGCGCAGTGGTCAACGCGGCACTCTCTAGCTGCCAAGAGCACCTTTTACTATGTGCACCCAACCAGAGTGACGGAAAGGAGCACATTTCAGAAAACGTGCTCGGCTCGTCGAGAAAATGCGATTTAAGCAATAAAATTAAAAATGCACATAAAACCTAAACCAAACGTTGCAGGTGGTTATTTCTTCTTGCGCAGTGGTCAACGCGGCACTCTCTAGCTGCCAAGAGCACTTTTTACTATGCGCACCCAACCAGAGTGACGGGAGGAGCACATTTCAGAAAACGTGCTCAGCTCGTCGAGAAAATGCGATTTAAGCAATAAAATTAAAAATGCACCCAAAACCTAAACCAAACGTTGCAGGTGGTTATTTCTTCATGCGCAGTGGCCAACGCGGCACTCTCTAGCTGCCAAGAGCACTTTTTACTATGTGCACCCAACCAGAGTGACGGAAAGGAGCACATTTCAGAAAACGTGCTCAGCTCGTCGAGAAAATGCGATTTAAGCAATAAAATTAAAAATGCACATAAAACCTAAACCAAACGTTGCAGGTGGTTATTTCTTCTTGCGCAGTGGTCAACGCGGCACTCTCTAGCTCCCAAGAGTATTTTTACTATGCGCACCCAACCAGAGTGACGGGAGGAGCACATTTCAGAAAACGTGCTCAGCTCGTCGAGAAAATGCGATTTAAGCAATAAAATTAAAAATGCACCCAAAACCTAAACCAAACGTTGCAGGTGGTTATTTCTTCATGCGCAGTGGCCAACGCGGCACTCTCTAGCTGCCAAGAGCACTTTTTACTATGCGCACTCAACCAGAGTGACGGGAGGAGCACATTTCAGAAAACGTGCTCAGCTCGTCGAGAAAATGCGATTTAAGCAATAAAATTAAAAATGCACCTAAAACCTAAACCAAACGTTGCAGGTGGCTATTTCTTCATGCGCAGTGGTCAACACGGCACTCTCTAGCTGCCAAGAGCACTTTTTACTATGCGCACCCAACCAGAGTGACGGGAGGAGCACATTTCAGAAAACGTGCTCAGCTCGTCGAGAAAATGCGATTTAAGCAATAAAATTAAAAATGCACCTAAAACCTAAACCAAACGTTGCAGGTGGTTATTTCTTCATGCGCAGTGGTCAACGCGGCACTCTCTAGCTGCCAAGAGCACTTTTTACTATGCGCACCCAACAAGAGTGACGGGAGGAGCACATTTCAGAAAACGTGCTCAGCTCGTCGAGAAAATGCGATTTAAGCAATAAAATTTAAAATGCACCTAAAACTTAAACCAAACGTTGCAGGTGGTTATTTCTTCATGCGCAGTGGTCAACGCGGCACTCTCTAGCTGCCAAGAGCACTTTTTACTATGCGCACCCAACCAGAGTGACGGGAGGAGCACATTTCAGAAAACGTGCTCAGCTCGTCGAGAAAATGCGATTTAAGCAATAAAATTAAAAATGCACATAAAACCTAAACCAAACGTTGCAGGTGGTTATTTCTTCATGCGCAGCAGTCAACACGGCACTCTCTAGCTGCCAAGAGCACTTTTTACTATGCGCACCAAACCAGAGTGACGGGAGGAGCACATTTCAGAAAACGTGCTCAGCTCGTCGAGAAAATGTGATTTAAGCAATAAAATTAAAAATGCACCTAAAACCTAAACCAAACGTTGCAGGTGGTTATTTCTTCATGCGCAGTGGTCAACGCTGCACTCTCTAGCTGCCAAGAGCACTTTTTCCTATGCGCACCCAACCAGAGTGACGGGAGGAGCACATTTCAGAAAACGTGCTCAGCTCGTCGAGAAAATGCGATTTAAGCAATAAAATTAAAAATGCACCTAAAACCTAAACCAAACGTTGCAGGTGGTTATTTTTTCATGCGCAGTGGTCAACGCGGCACTCTCTAGCTGCCAAGAGCACTTTTTACTATGCGCACCCAACCAGAGTGACGGGAGGAGCACATTTCAGAAAACGTGCTCAGCTCGTCGAGAAAATGCGATTTAAGCAATAAAATTAAAAATGCACCTAAAACCTAAAACAAACGTTGCACGTGGTTATTTCTTTATGTGCAGTGGTCAACGCGGCACTCTCTAGCTGCCAAGAGCACTTTTTACTATGCGCACCCAACCAGAGTGACGGGAGGAGCACATTTCAGAAAACGTGCTCAGCTCGTCGAGAAAATGTGATTTAAGCAATAAAATTAAAAATGCACCTAAAACCTAAACCAAACGATGCAGGTGGTTATTTCTTCATGCGCAGTGGTCAACGCGGCACTCTCTAGCTGCCAAGAGCACTTTTTACTATGCGCACCCAACCAGAGTGACGGGAGGAGCACATTTCAGAAAACGTGCTCAGCTCGTCGAGAAAATGCGATTTAAGCAATAAAATTAAAAATGCACATAAAACCTAAACCAAACGTTGCAGGTGGTTATTTCTTCATGCGCAGCAGTCAACGCGGCACTCTCTAGCTGCCAAGAGCACTTTTTACTATGCGCACCAAACCAGAGTGACGGGAGGAGCACATTTCAGAAAACGTGCTCAGCTCGTCGAGAAAATGTGATTTAAGCAATAAAATTAAAAATGCACCTAAAACCTAAACCAAACGTTGCAGGTGGTTATTTCTTCATGCGCAGTGGTCAACGCGGCACTCTCTAGCTGCCAAGAGCACTTTTCACTATGCGCACCCAACCAGAGTGACGGGAGGAGCACATTTCAGAAAACGTGCTCAGCTCGTCGAGAAAATGCGATTTAAGCAATAAAATTAAAAATGCACCTAAAACCTAAACCAAACGTTGCAGATGGTTATTTCTTCATGCGCAGCAGTCAAAGCGGCACTCTCTAGCTGCCAAGAGCACTTTTTACTATGCGCACCCAACCAGAGTGACGGGAGGAGCACATTTCAGAAAACGTGCTCAGCTCGTCGAGAAAATGCGATTTAAGCAATAAAATTAAAAATGCACCAAAAACCTAAACCAAACGTTGCAGATGGTCATTTCTTCATGCGCAGTGGTCAACGCGGCACTCTCTAGCTGCCAAGAGCACTTTTTACTAAGCGCACCCAACCAGAGTGACGGGAGGAGCACATTTCAGAAAACGTGCTCAGCTCGTCGAGAAAATGCGATTTAAGCAATAAAATTAAAAATGCACCTAAAACCTAAACCACACGTTGCAGATGGTCATTTCTTCATGCGCAGTGGTCAACACGGCACTCTCTACCTGCCAAGAGCACTTTTTACTATGCGCACCCAACCAGAGTGACGGGAGGAGCACATTTCAGAAAACGTGCTCAGCTCGTCGAGAAAATGCGATTTAAGCAATAAAATTAAAAATGCACCTAAAACCTAAACCAAACGTTGCAGGTGGTTATTTCTTCATGCGCAGCGGTCAACGCGGCACTCTCTAGCTGCCAAGAGCACTTTTTACTATGCGCACCCAACCAGAGTGACAGGAGGAGCACATTTCAGAAAACGTGCTCAGCTCGTCGACAAAATGCGATTTAAGCAATAAAATTAAAAATGCACCTAAAACCTAAACCAAACGTTGCAGGTGGTTATTTCTTCATGCGCAGTGGTCAACACGGCACTCTCTAGCTGCCAAGAGCACTTTTTACTATGCGCACCCAACCAGAGTGACGGGAGGAGCACATTTCAGAAAACGTGCTCAGCTCGTCGAGAAAATGCGATTTAAGCAATAAAATTAAAAATGCACCTAAAACCTAAACCAAACGTTGCAGGTGGTTATTTCTTCATGCGCAGTGGTCAACGCGGCACTCTCTAGCTGCCAAGAGCACTTTTTACTATGCGCACCCAACAAGAGTGACGGGAGGAGCACATTTCAGAAAATGTGCTCAGCTCGTCGAGAAAATGCGATTTAAGCAATAAAATTAAAAATGCACCTAAAACCTAAACCAAACGTTGCAGTTGGTTATTTCTTCATGCGCAGCGGTCAACGCGGCACTCTCTAGCTGCCAAGAGCACTTTTTACTATGCGCACTCAACCAGAGTGACGGGAGGAGCACATTTCAGAAAACGTGCTCAGCTCGTCGAGAAAATGCGATTTAAGCAATAAAATGAAAAATGCACCTAAAACCTAAACCAAACGTTGCAGGTGGTTATTTCTTCATGCGCAGCAGTCAACGCGGCACTCTCTAGCTGCCAAGAGCACTTATTACTATGCGCACCCAATCAGAGTAACGGGAGGAGCACATTTCAGAAAACGTGCTCAGCTCGTCGAGAAAATGCGATTTAAGCAATCAAATTAAAAATGCACCCAAAACCTAAACCAAACGTTGCAGATGGTCATTTATTCATGCGCAGTGGTCAACGCGGCACTCTCTAGCTGCCAAGAGCACCTTTTACTATGTGCACCCAACCAGAGTGACGGAAAGGAGCACATTTCAGAAAACGTGCTCGGCTCGTCGAGAAAATGCGATTTAAGCAATAAAATTAAAAATGCACATAAAACCTAAACCAAACGTTGCAGGTGGTTATTTCTTCTTGCGCAGTGGTCAACGCGGCACTCTCTAGCTGCCAAGAGCACTTTTTACTATGCGCACCCAACCAGAGTGACGGGAGGAGCACATTTCAGAAAACGTGCTCAGCTCGTCGAGAAAATGCGATTTAAGCAATAAAATTAAAAATGCACCCAAAACCTAAACCAAACGTTGCAGGTGGTTATTTCTTCATGCGCAGTGGCCAACGCGGCACTCTCTAGCTGCCAAGAGCACTTTTTACTATGCGCACCCAACCAGAGTGACGGAAAGGAGCACATTTCAGAAAACGTGCTCGGCTCGTCGAGAAAATGCGATTTAAGCAATAAAATTAAAAATGCACATAAAACCTAAACCAAACGTTGCAGGTGGTTATTTCTTCTTGCGCAGTGGTCAACGCGGCACTCTCTAGCTGCCAAGAGCACTTTTTACTATGCGCACCAAACCAGAGTGACGGGAGGAGCACATTTCAGAAAACGTGCTCAGCTCGTCGAGAAAATGCGATTTAAGCAATAAAATTAAAAATGCACCCAAAACCTAAACCAAACGTTGCAGGTGGTTATTTCTTCATGCGCAGTGGCCAACGCGGGACTCTCTAGCTGCCAAGAGCACTTTTTACTATGCGCACGCAACCAGAGTGACGGGAGGAGCACATTTCAGAAAACGTGCTCAGCTCGTCGAGAAAATGCGATTTAAGCAATAAAATTAAAAATGCACCTAAAACCTAAACCAGACGTTGCAGGTGGTTATTTCTTCATGTGCAGCAGTCAACGCGGCACTCTCTAGCTGCCAAGAGCACTTTTTACTATGCGCACCCGACCAGAGTGACGGGAGGAGCACATTTCAGAAAACGTGCTCAGCTCGTCGAGAAAATACGATTTAAGCAATAAAATTAAAAATGCACCTAAAACCTAAACCAAACGTTGCAGGTGGTTATTTCTTCATGCGCAGTGGTCAACGCGGCACTCTCTAGCTGCCAAGAGCACTTTTTACTATGCGCACCCAACCAGAGTGACGGGAGGAGCACATTTCAGAAAACGTGCTCAGCTCGTCGAGAAAATGCGATTTAAGCAATAAAATTAAAAATGCACCTAAAACCTAAACCAAACGTTGCAGATGGTCATTTCTTCATGCGCAGTGGTCAACGCGGCACTCTCTAGCTGCCAAGAGCACTTTTTACTATGCGCACCCAACAAGAGTGACGGGAGGAGCACATTTCAGAAAACGTGCTCAGCTCGTCGAGAAAATGCGATTTAAGCAATAAAATTAAAAATGCACCTAAAACCTAAACCAAACGTTGCAGGTGGTTATTTCTTCATGCGCAGTGGTCAACGCGGCACTCTCTAGCTGCCAAGAGCACTTTTTCCTATGCGCACCCAACCAGAGTGACGGGAGGAGCACATTTCACAAAACGTGCTCAGCTCGTCGAGAAAATGCGATTTAAGCAATAAAATAAAAAATGCACCTAAAACCTAAACCAAACGTTGCAGATGGTCATTTCTTCATGCGCAGTCGTCAACGCGGCACTCTCTAGCTGCCAAGAGCACTTTTTACTATGCGCACCCAACCAGAGTGACGGGAGGAGCACATTTCAGAAAACGTGCTCAGCTTATCGAGAAAATGCGATTTAAGCAATAAAATTAAAAATGCACCTAAAACCTAAATCAAACGTTGCAGATGGTCATTTCTTCATACGCAGTGGTCAACGTGGCACTCTCTAGCTGCCAAGAGCACTTTTTACTATGCGCACCCAACCAGAGTGACGGGAGGAGCACATTTCAGAAAACGTGCTCAGCTCGTCGAGAAAATGCGATTTAAGCAATAAAATTAAAAATGCACCTAAAACCTAAACCAAACGTTGCAGGTGGTTATTTCTTCATGCGCAGTGGTCAACGCGGCACTCTCTAGCTGCCAAGAGCACTTTTTACTATGCGCACCAGACCAGAGTGACGGGAGGAGCACATTTCAAAAAACGTGCTCAGCTCGTTGAGAAAATGCGATTTAAGCAATAAAATTAAAAATGCACCCAAAACCTAAACCAAACGTTGCAGATTGTCATTTCTTCATGCGCAGTGGTCAACGCGGCACTCTCTAGCTGCCAAGAGCACTTTTTACTATGCGCACCCAACCAGAGTGACGGGAGGAGCACATTTCAGAAAACGTGCTCAGCTCGACGAGAAAATGCGATTTAAGCAATAAAATTAAAAATGCACCCAAAACCTAAACCAAACGTTGCAGGTGGTTATTTCTTCATGCGCAGTGGTCAACGCGGCACTCTCTAGCTGCCAAGTGCACTTTTTACTATGCGCACCCAACCAGAGTGACGGGAGGAGCACATTTCAGAAAACGTGCTCAGCTCGTCGAGAAAATGCGATTTAAGCAATAAAATTAAAAATGCACCCAAAACCTAAACCAAACGTTGCAGATTGTCATTTCTTCATGCGCAGTGGTCAACGCGGCAGTCTCTAGCTGCCACGAGCACTTTTTACTATGCGCACCCAACCAGAGTGACGGGAGGAGCACATTTCAGAAAACGTGCTCAGCTCGACGAGAAAATGCGATTTAAGCAATAAAATTAAAAATGCACCCAAAACCTAAACCAAACGTTGCAGGCGGTTATTTCTTCATGCGCAGTGGTCAACGCGGCACTCTCTAGCTGCCAAGAGCACTTTTTACTATGCACACCCAATCAGAGTGACGGGAGGAGCAAATTTCAGAAAACGTGCTCAGCTCGTCGAGAAAATGTGATTTAAGCAATAAAATTAAAAATGCACCTAAAACCTAAACCAAACGATGCAGGTGGTTATTTCTTCATGCGCAGTGGTCAACGCGGCACTCTCTAGCTGCCAAGAGCACTTTTTACTATGCGCACCCAACCAGAGTGACGGGAGGAGCACATTTCAGAAAACGTGCTCAGCTCGTCGAGAAAATGCGATTTAAGCAATAAAATTAAAAATGCACCTAAAACCTAAACCAAACGTTGCAGGTGGTTATTTATTCATGCGCAGCAGTCAACGCGGCACTCTCTAGCAGCCAAGAGCACTTTTTACTATGCGCACCCAACCAGAGTGACGGGAGGAGCACATTTCAGAAAACGTGCTCAGCTCGTCGAGAAAATTCGATGTAAGCAATAAAATTAAAAATGCACCTAAAACCTAAACCAAACGTTGCAGGTGGTTATTTCTTCATGCGCAGTGGTCAACGCGGCACTCTCTAGCTGCCAAGAGCACTTTTTACTATGCGCACCCAACCAGAGTGACGGGAGGAGCACATTTCAGAAAACGTGCTCAGCTCGTCGAGAAAATGCGATTTAAGCAATAAAATTAAAAACGCACCTAAAACCTAAACCAAACGTTGCAGGTGGTTATTTCTTCATGTGCAGCGGTCAACGCGGCACTCTCTAGCTGCCAAGAGCACTTTTTACTATGCGCACCCAAACAGAGTGACGGGAGGAGCACATTTCAGAAAACGTGCTCAGCTCGTCGAGAAAATGCGATTTAAGCAATAAAATTAAAAATGCACCTAAAACCTAAAACAAACGTTGCACGTGGTTATTTCTTCATGCGCAGTGGTCAACGCGGCACTCTCTAGCTGCCAAGAGCACTTTTTCCTATGCGCACCCAACCAGAGTGACGGGAGGAGCACATTTCAGAAAACGTGCTCAGCTCGTCGAGAAAATTCGATTTAAGCAATAAAATTAAAAATGCACCTAAAACCTAAACCAAACGTTGCAGGTGGTTATTTCTTCATGCGCAGTGGTCAACGCGGCACTCTCTAGCTGCCAAGAGCACTTTTTACTATGCGCACCCAACCAGAGTGACGGGAGGAGCACATTTCAGAAAACGTGCTCAGCTCGTCGAGAAAATGCGATTTAAGCAATAAAATTAAAAATGCACCTAAAACCTAAACCAAACGTTGCAGGTGGTTATTTCTTCATGTGCAGCGGTCAACGCGGCACTCTCTAGCTGCCAAGAGCACTTTTTACTATGCGCACCCAAACAGAGTGACGGGAGGAGCACATTTCAGAAAACGTGCTCAGCTCGTCGAGAAAATGCGATTTAAGCAATAAAATTAAAAATGCACCTAAAACCTAAAACAAACGTTGCACGTGGTTATTTCTTCATGCGCAGTGGTCAACGCGGCACTCTCTAGCTGCCAAGAGCACTTTTTCCTATGCGCACCCAACCAGAGTGACGGGAGGAGCACATTTCAGAAAACGTGCTCAGCTCGTCGAGAAAATGCGATTTAAGCAATAAAATTAAAAATGCACCTAAAACCTAAACCAAACGTTGCAGGTGGTTATTTCTTCATGCGCAGTGGTCAACGCGGCACTCTCTAGCTGCCAAGAGCACTTTTTACTATGCGCACCCAACCAGAGTGACGG
Organism: Syngnathus scovelli; assembly: GCF_024217435.2. NCBI lineage: Eukaryota > Metazoa > Chordata > Actinopteri > Syngnathiformes > Syngnathidae > Syngnathus > Syngnathus scovelli. The sequence continues at coordinate 4,608,286 of NC_090850.1, read as the reverse complement.
GAGGAGCACATTTCAGAAAACGTGCTCAGCTCGTCGAGAAAATGCGATTTAAGCAATAAAATTAAAAATGCACCTAAAACCTAAAACAAACGTTGCACGTGGTTATTTCTTTATGTGCAGTGGTCAACGCGGCACTCTCTAGCTGCCAAGAGCACTTTTTACTATGCGCACCCAACCAGAGTGACGGGAGGAGCACATTTCAGAAAACGTGCTCAGCTCGTCGAGAAAATGTGATTTAAGCAATAAAATTAAAAATGCACCTAAAACCTAAACCAAACGATGCAGGTGGTTATTTCTTCATGCGCAGTGGTCAACGCGGCACTCTCTAGCTGCCAAGAGCACTTTTTACTATGCGCACCCAACCAGAGTGACGGGAGGAGCACATTTCAGAAAACGTGCTCAGCTCGTCGAGAAAATGCGATTTAAGCAATAAAATTAAAAATGCACCCAAAACCTAAAAAAAACGTTGCAGATGGTCATTTCTTCATGCGCAGTGGTCAACGCTGCACTCTCTAGCTGCCAAGAGCACTTTTTACTATGCGCACCCAACCAGAGTGACGGGAGGAGCACATTTCAGAAAACGTGCTCAGCTTGTCGAGAAAATGCGATTTAAGCAATAAAATTAAAAATGCACCTAAGACCTAAACCAAACGTTGCAGATGGTCATTTCTTCATGCGCAGTGGTCAACGTGGCACTCTCTAGCTGCCAAGAGCACTTTTTACTATGCGCACCCAACCAGAGTGACGGGAGGAGCACATTTCAGAAAACGTGCTCAGCTCGTCGAGAAAATGCGATTTAAGCAATAAAATTAAAAATGCACCCAAAACCTAAACCAAACATTGCAGGTGGTTATTTCTTCATGCGCAGCAGTCAACGCGGCACTCTCTAGCTGCCAAGAGCACTTATTACTATGCGCACCCAATCAGAGTGACGGGAGGAGCACATTTCAGAAAACGTGCTCAGCTCGTCGAGAAAATGCGATTTAAGCAATCAAATTAAAAATGCACCCAAAACCTAAACCAAACGTTGCAGATGGTCATTTATTCATGCGCAGTGGTCAACGCGGCACTCTCTAGCTGCCAAGAGCACCTTTTACTATGTGCACCCAACCAGAGTGACGGAAAGGAGCACATTTCAGAAAACGTGCTCGGCTTGTCGAGAAAATGCGATTTAAGCAATAAAATTAAAAATGCACATAAAACCTAAACCAAACGTTGCAGGTGGTTATTTCTTCTTGCGCAGTGGTCAATGCGGCACTCTCTAGCTGCCAAGAGCACTTTTTACTATGCGCACCCAACCAGAGTGACGGGAGGAGCACATTTCAGAAAACGTGCTCAGCTCGTCGAGAAAATGCGATTTAAGCAATAAAATTAAAAATGCACCCAAAACCTAAACCAAACGTTGCAGGTGGTTATTTCTTCATGCGCAGTGGCCAACGCGGCACTCTCTAGCTGCCAAGAGCACTTTTTACTATGTGCACCCAACCAGAGTGACGGAAAGGAGCACATTTCAGAAAACGTGCTCGGCTCGTCGAGAAAATGCGATTTAAGCAATAAAATTAAAAATGCACATAAAACCTAAACCAAACGTTGCAGGTGGTTATTTCTTCTTGCGCAGTGGTCAACGCGGCACTCTCTAGCTGCCAAGAGTATTTTTACTATGCGCACCCAACCAGAGTGACGGGAGGAGCACATTTCAGAAAACGTGCTCAGCTCGTCGAGAAAATGCGATTTAAGCAATAAAATTAAAAATGCACCCAAAACCTAAACCAAACGTTGCAGGTGGTTATTTCTTCATGCGCAGTGGCCAACGCGGCACTCTCTAGCTGCCAAGAGCACTTTTTACTATGCGCACTCAACCAGAGTGACGGGAGGAGCACATTTCAGAAAACGTGCTCAGCTCGTCGAGAAAATGCGATTTAAGCAATAAAATTAAAAATGCACCTAAAACCTAAACCAAACGTTGCAGGTGGTTATTTCTTCATGCGCAGTGGTCAACACGGCACTCTCTAGCTGCCAAGAGCACTTTTTACTATGCGCACCCAACCAGAGTGACGGGAGGAGCACATTTCAGAAAACGTGCTCAGCTCGTCGAGAAAATGCGATTTAAGCAATAAAATTAAAAATGCACCTAAAACCTAAACCAAACGTTGCAGGTGGTTATTTCTTCATGCGCAGTGGTCAACGCGGCACTCTCTAGCTGCCAAGAGCACTTTTTACTATGCGCACCCAACAAGAGTGACGGGAGGAGCACATTTCAGAAAACGTGCTCAGCTCGTCGAGAAAATGCGATTTAAGCAATACAATTTAAAATGCACCTAAAACCTAAACCAAACGTTGCAGGTGGTTATTTCTTTATGCGCAGTGGTCAACGCGGCACTCTCTAGCTGCCAAGAGCACTTTTTACTATGCGCACCCAACCAGAGTGACGGGAGGAGCACATTTCAGAAAACGTGCTCAGCTCGTCGAGAAAATGCGATTTAAGCAATAAAATTAAAAATGCACATAAAACCTAAACCAAACGTTGCAGGTGGTTATTTCTTCATGCGGAGCAGTCAACGCGGCACTCTCTAGCTGCCAAGAGCACTTTTTACTATGCGCACCAAACCAGAGTGACGGGAGGAGCACATTTCAGAAAACGTGCTCAGCTCGTCGAGAAAATGTGATTTAAGCAATAAAATTAAAAATGCACCTAAAACCTAAACCAAACGTTGCAGGTGGTTATTTCTTCATGCGCAGTGGTCAACGCGGCACTCTCTAGCTGCCAAGAGCACTTTTTCCTATGCGCACCCAACCAGAGTGACGGGAGGAGCACATTTCAGAAAACGTGCTCAGCTCGTCGAGAAAATGCGATTTAAGCAATAAAATTAAAAATGCACCTAAAACCTAAACCAAACGTTGCAGGTGGTTATTTCTTCATGCGCAGTGGTCAACGCGGCACTCTCTAGCTGCCAAGAGCACTTTTTACTATGCGCACCCAACCAGAGTGACGGGAGGAGCACATTTCAGAAAACGTGCTCAGCTCGTCGAGAAAATGCGATTTAAGCAATAAAATTAAAAATGCACCTAAAACCTAAAACAAACGTTGCACGTGGTTATTTCTTTATGTGCAGTGGTCAACGCGGCACTCTCTAGCTGCCAAGAGCACTTTTTACTATGCGCACCCAACCAGAGTGACGGGAGGAGCACATTTCAGAAAACGTGCTCAGCTCGTCGAGAAAATGTGATTTAAGCAATAAAATTAAAAATGCACCTAAAACCTAAACCAAACGATGCAGGTGGTTATTTCTTCATGCGCAGTGGTCAACGCGGCACTCTCTAGCTGCCAAGAGCACTTTTTACTATGCGCACCCAACCAGAGTGACGGGAGGAGCACATTTCAGAAAACGTGCTCAGCTCGTCGAGAAAATGCGATTTAAGCAATAAAATTAAAAATGCACCCAAAACCTAAAAAAAACGTTGCAGATGGTCATTTCTTCATGCGCAGTGGTCAACGCTGCACTCTCTAGCTGCCAAGAGCACTTTTTACTATGCGCACCCAACCAGAGTGACGGGAGGAGCACATTTCAGAAAACGTGCTCAGCTTGTCGAGAAAATGCGATTTAAGCAATAAAATTAAAAATGCACCTAAGACCTAAACCAAACGTTGCAGATGGTCATTTCTTCATGCGCAGTGGTCAACGTGGCACTCTCTAGCTGCCAAGAGCACTTTTTACTATGCGCACCCAACCAGAGTGACGGGAGGACCACATTTCAGAAAACGTGCTCAGCTCGTCGAGAAAATGCGATTTAAGCAATAAAATTAAAAATGCACCCAAAACCTAAACCAAACATTGCAGGTGGTTATTTCTTCATGCGCAGCAGTCAACGCGGCACTCTCTAGCTGCCAAGAGCACTTATTACTATGCGCACCCAATCAGAGTGACGGAAGGGGCACATTGAAGAAAACGTGCTCAGCTCGTCGAGAAAATGCGATTTAAGCAATCAAATTAAAAATGCACCCAAAACCTAAACCAAACGTTGCAGATGGTCATTTATTCATGCGCAGTGGTCAACGCGGCACTCTCTAGCTGCCAAGAGCACCTTTTACTATGTGCACCCAACCAGAGTGACGGAAAGGAGCACATTTCAGAAAACGTGCTCGGCTCGTCGAGAAAATGCGATTTAAGCAATAAAATTAAAAATGCACATAAAACCTAAACCAAACGTTGCAGGTGGTTATTTCTTCTTGCGCAGTGGTCAACGCGGCACTCTCTAGCTGCCAAGAGCACTTTTTACTATGCGCACCCAACCAGAGTGACGGGAGGAGCACATTTCAGAAAACGTGCTCAGCTCGTCGAGAAAATGCGATTTAAGCAATAAAATTAAAAATGCACCCAAAACCTAAACAAAAAGGTTGCAGGTGGTTATTTCTTCATGCGCAGTGGCCAACGCGGCACTCTCTAGCTGCCAAGAGCACTTTTTACTATGTGCACCCAACCAGAGTGACGGAAAGGAGCACATTTCAGAAAACGTGCTCGGCTCGTCGAGAAAATGCGATTTAAGCAATAAAATTAAAAATGCACATAAAACCTAAACCAAACGTTGCAGGTGGTTATTTCTTCTTGCGCAGTGGTCAACGCGGCACTCTCTAGCTCCCAAGAGTATTTTTACTATGCGCACCCAACCAGAGTGACGGGAGGAGCACATTTCAGAAAACGTGCTCAGCTCGTCGAGAAAATGCGATTTAAGCAATAAAATTAAAAATGCACCCAAAACCTAAACCAAACGTTGCAGGTGGTTATTTCTTCATGCGCAGTGGCCAACGCGGCACTCTCTAGCTGCCAAGAGCACTTTTTACTATGCGCACTCAACCAGAGTGACGGGAGGAGCACATTTCAGAAAACGTGCTCAGCTCGTCGAGAAAATGCGATTTAAGCAATAAAATTAAAAATGCACCTAAAACCTAAACCAAACGTTGCAGGTGGCTATTTCTTCATGCGCAGTGGTCAACACGGCACTCTCTAGCTGCCAAGAGCACTTTTTACTATGCGCACCCAACCAGAGTGACGGGAGGAGCACATTTCAGAAAACGTGCTCAGCTCGTCGAGAAAATGCGATTTAAGCAATAAAATTAAAAATGCACCTAAAACCTAAACCAAACGTTGCAGGTGGTTATTTCTTCATGCGCAGTGGTCAACGCGGCACTCTCTAGCTGCCAAGAGCACTTTTTACTATGCGCACCCAACAAGAGTGACGGGAGGAGTACATTTCAGAAAACGTGCTAAGCTCGTCGAGAAAATGCGATTTAAGCAATAAAATTTAAAATGCACCTAAAACCTAAACCAAACGTTGCAGGTGGTTATTTCTTCATGCGCAGTGGTCAACGCGGCACTCTCTAGCTGCCAAGAGCACTTTTTACTATGCGCACCCAACCAGAGTGACGGGAGGAGCACATTTCAGAAAACGTGCTCAGCTCGTCGAGAAAATGCGATTTAAGCAATAAAATTAAAAATGCACATAAAACCTAAACCAAACGTTGCAGGTGGTTATTTCTTCATGCGCAGCAGTCAACACGGCACTCTCTAGCTGCCAAGAGCACTTTTTACTATGCGCACCAAACCAGAGTGACGGGAGGAGCACATTTCAGAAAACGTGCTCAGCTCGTCGAGAAAATGTGATTTAAGCAATAAAATTAAAAATGCACCTAAAACCTAAACCAAACGTTGCAGGTGGTTATTTCTTCATGCGCAGTGGTCAACGCTGCACTCTCTAGCTGCCAAGAGCACTTTTTCCTATGCGCACCCAACCAGAGTGACGGGAGGAGCACATTTCAGAAAACGTGCTCAGCTCGTCGAGAAAATGCGATTTAAGCAATAAAATTAAAAATGCACCTAAAACCTAAACCAAACGTTGCAGGTGGTTATTTTTTCATGCGCAGTGGTGAACGCGGCACTCTCTAGCTGCCAAGAGCACTTTTTACTATGCGCACCCAACCAGAGTGACGGGAGGAGCACATTTCAGAAAACGTGCTCAGCTCGTCGAGAAAATGCGATTTAAGCAATAAAATTAAAAATGCACCTAAAACCTAAAACAAACGTTGCACGTGGTTATTTCTTTATGTGCAGTGGTCAACGCGGCACTCTCTAGCTGCCAAGAGCACTTTTTACTATGCGCACCCAACCAGAGTGACGGGAGGAGCACATTTCAGAAAACGTGCTCAGCTCGTCGAGAAAATGTGATTTAAGCAATAAAATTAAAAATGCACCTAAAACCTAAACCAAACGATGCAGGTGGTTATTTCTTCATGCGCAGTGGTCAACGCGGCACTCTCTAGCTGCCAAGAGCACTTTTTACTATGCGCACCCAACCAGAGTGACGGGAGGAGCACATTTCAGAAAACGTGCTCAGCTCGTCGAGAAAATGCGATTTAAGCAATAAAATTAAAAATGCACCCAAAACCTAAAAAAAACGTTGCAGATGGTCATTTCTTCATGCGCAGTGGTCAACGCTGCACTCTCTAGCTGCCAAGAGCACTTTTTACTATGCGCACCCAACCAGAGTGACGGGAGGAGCACATTTCAGAAAACGTGCTCAGCTTGTCGAGAAAATGCGATTTAAGCAATAAAATTAAAAATGCACCTAAGACCTAAACCAAACGTTGCAGATGGTCATTTCTTCATGCGCAGTGGTCAACGTGGCACTCTCTAGCTGCCAAGAGCACTTTTTACTATGCGCACCCAACCAGAGTGACGGGAGGAGCACATTTCAGAAAACGTGCTCAGCTCGTCGAGAAAATGCGATTTAAGCAATAAAATTAAAAATGCACCCAAAACCTAAACAAAACATTGCAGGTGGTTATTTCTTCATGCGCAGCAGTCAACGCGGCACTCTCTAGCTGCCAAGAGCACTTATTACTATGCGCACCCAATCAGAGTGACGGGAGGAGCACATTTCAGAAAACGTGCTCAGCTCGTCGAGAAAATGCGATTTAAGCAATCAAATTAAAAATGCACCCAAAACCTAAACCAAACGTTGCAGATGGTCATTTATTCATGCGCAGTGGTCAACGCGGCACTCTCTAGCTGCCAAGAGCACCTTTTACTATGTGCACCCAACCAGAGTGACGGAAAGGAGCACATTTCAGAAAACGTGCTCGGCTCGTCGAGAAAATGCGATTTAAGCAATAAAATTAAAAATGCACATAAAACCTAAACCAAACGTTGCAGGTGGTTATTTCTTCTTGCGCAGTGGTCAACGCGGCACTCTCTAGCTGCCAAGAGCACTTTTTACTATGCGCACCCAACCAGAGTGACGGGAGGAGCACATTTCAGAAAACGTGCTCAGCTCGTCGAGAAAATGCGATTTAAGCAATAAAATTAAAAATGCACCCAAAACCTAAACCAAACGTTGCAGGTGGTTATTTCTTCATGCGCAGTGGCCAACGCGGCACTCTCTAGCTGCCAAGAGCACTTTTTACTATGTGCACCCAACCAGAGTGACGGAAAGGAGCACATTTCAGAAAACGTGCTCGGCTCGTCGAGAAAATGCGATTTAAGCAATAAAATTAAAAATGCACATAAAACCTAAACCAAACGTTGCAGGTGGTTATTTCTTCTTGCGCAGTGGTCAACGCGGCACTCTCTAGCTGCCAAGAGTATTTTTACTATGCGCACCCAACCAGAGTGACGGGAGGAGCACATTTCAGAAAACGTGCTCAGCTCGTCGAGAAAATGCGATTTAAGCAATAAAATTAAAAATGCACCCAAAACCTAAACCAAACGTTGCAGGTGGTTATTTCTTCATGCGCAGTGGCCAACGCGGCACTCTCTAGCTGCCAAGAGCACTTTTTACTATGCGCACTCAACCAGAGTGACGGGAGGAGCACATTTCAGAAAACGTGCTCAGCTCGTCGAGAAAATGCGATTTAAGCAATAAAATTAAAAATGCACCTAAAACCTAAACCAAACGTTGCAGGTGGCTATTTCTTCATGCGCAGTGGTCAACACGGCACTCTCTAGCTGCCAAGAGCACTTTTTACTATGCGCACCACACCAGAGTGACGGGAGGAGCACATTTCAGAAAACGTGCTCAGCTCGTCGAGAAAATGCGATTTAAGCAATAAAATTAAAAATGCACCTAAAACCTAAACCAAACGTTGCAGGTGGTTATTTCTTCATGCGCAGTGGTCAACGCGGCACTCTCTAGCTGCCAAGAGCACTTTTTACTATGCGCACCCAACAAGAGTGACGGGAGGAGCACATTTCAGAAAACGTGCTCAGCTCGTCGAGAAAATGCGATTTAAGCAATAAAATTTAAAATGCACCTAAAACCTAAACCAAACGTTGCAGGTGGTTATTTCTTCATGCGCAGTGGTCAACGCGGCACTCTCTAGCTGCCAAGAGCACTTTTTACTATGCGCACCCAACCAGAGTGACGGGAGGAGCACATTTCAGAAAACGTGCTCAGCTCGTCGAGAAAATGCGATTTAAGCAATAAAATTAAAAATGCACATAAAACCTAAACCAAACGTTGCAGGTGGTTATTTCTTCATGCGCAGCAGTCAACGCGGCACTCTCTAGCTGCCAAGAGCACTTTTTACTATGCGCACCAAACCAGAGTGACGGGAGGAGCACATTTCAGAAAACGTGCTCAGCTCGTCGAGAAAATGTGATTTAAGCAATAAAATTAAAAATGCACCTAAAACCTAAACCAAACGTTGCACGTGGTTATTTCTTCATGCGCAGTGGTCAACGCGGCACTCTCTAGCTGCCAAGAGCACTTTTCACTATGCGCACCCAACCAGAGTGACGGGAGGAGCACATTTCAGAAAACGTGCTCAGCTCGTCGAGAAAATGCGATTTAAGCAATAAAATTAAAAATGCACCTAAAACCTAAACCAAACGTTGCAGATGGTTATTTCTTCATGCGCAGCAGTCAAAGCGGCACTCTCTAGCTGCCAAGAGCACTTTTTACTATGCGCACCCAACCAGAGTGACGGGAGGAGCACATTTCAGAAAACGTGCTCAGCTCGTCGAGAAAATGCGATTTAAGCAATAAAATTAAAAATGCACCAAAAACCTAAACCAAACGTTGCAGATGGTCATTTCTTCATGCGCAGTGGTCAACGCGGCACTCTCTAGCTGCCAAGAGCACTTTTTACTAAGCGCACCCAACCAGAGTGACGGGAGGAGCACATTTCAGAAAACGTGCTCAGCTCGTCGAGAAAATGCGATTTAAGCAATAAAATTAAAAATGCACCTAAAACCTAAACCACACGTTGCAGATGGTCATTTCTTCATGCGCAGTGGTCAACACGGCACTCTCTAGCTGCCAAGAGCACTTTTTACTATGCGCACCCAACCAGAGTGACGGGAGGAGCACATTTCAGAAAACGTGCTCAGCTCGTCGAGAAAATGCGATTTAAGCAATAAAATTAAAAATGCACCTAAAACCTAAACCAAACGTTGCAGGTGGTTATTTCTTCATGCGCAGCGGTCAACGCGGCACTCTCTAGCTGCCAAGAGCACTTTTTACTATGCGCACCCAACCAGAGTGACAGGAGGAGCACATTTCAGAAAACGTGCTCAGCTCGTCGACAAAATGCGATTTAAGCAATAAAATTAAAAATGCACCTAAAACCTAAACCAAACGTTGCAGGTGGTTATTTCTTCATGCGCAGTGGTCAACACGGCACTCTCTAGCTGCGAAGAGCACTTTTTACTATGCGCACCCAACCAGAGTGACGGGAGGAGCACATTTCAGAAAACGTGCTCAGCTCGTCGAGAAAATGCGATTTAAGCAATAAAATTAAAAATGCACCTAAAACCTAAACCAAACGTTGCAGGTGGTTATTTCTTCATGCGCAGTGGTCAACGCGGCACTCTCTAGCTGCCAAGAGCACTTTTTACTATGCGCACCCAACAAGAGTGACGGGAGGAGCACATTTCAGAAAATGTGCTCAGCTCGTCGAGAAAATGCGATTTAAGCAATAAAATTAAAAATGCACCTAAAACCTAAACCAAACGTTGCAGTTGGTTATTTCTTCATGCGCAGCGGTCAACGCGGCACTCTCTAGCTGCCAAGAGCACTTTTTACTATGCGCACTCAACCAGAGTGACGGGAGGAGCACATTTCAGAAAACGTGCTCAGCTCGTCGAGAAAATGCGATTTAAGCAATAAAATGAAAAATGCACCTAAAACCTAAACCAAACGTTGCAGGTGGTTATTTCTTCATGCGCAGCAGTCAACGCGGCACTCTCTAGCTGCCAAGAGCACTTATTACTATGCGCACCCAATCAGAGTAACGGGAGGAGCACATTTCAGAAAACGTGCTCAGCTCGTCGAGAAAATGCGATTTAAGCAATCAAATTAAAAATGCACCCAAAACCTAAACCAAACGTTGCAGATGGTCATTTATTCATGCGCAGTGGTCAACGCGGCACTCTCTAGCTGCCAAGAGCACCTTTTACTATGTGCACCCAACCAGAGTGACGGAAAGGAGCACATTTCAGAAAACGTGCTCGGCTCGTCGAGAAAATGCGATTTAAGCAATAAAATTAAAAATGCACATAAAACCTAAACCAAACGTTGCAGGTGGTTATTTCTTCTTGCGCAGTGGTCAACGCGGCACTCTCTAGCTGCCAAGAGCACTTTTTACTATGCGCACCCAACCAGAGTGACGGGAGGAGCACATTTCAGAAAACGTGCTCAGCTCGTCGAGAAAATGCGATTTAAGCAATAAAATTAAAAATGCACCCAAAACCTAAACCAAACGTTGCAGGTGGTTATTTCTTCATGCGCAGTGGCCAACGCGGCACTCTCTAGCTGCCAAGAGCACTTTTTACTATGTGCACCCAACCAGAGTGACGGAAAGGAGCACATTTCAGAAAACGTGCTCGGCTCGTCGAGAAAATGCGATTTAAGCAATAAAATTAAAAATGCACATAAAACCTAAACCAAACGTTGCAGGTGGTTATTTCTTCTTGCGCAGTGGTCAACACGGCACTCTCTAGCTGCCAAGAGCACTTTTTACTATGCGCACCCAACCAGAGTGACGGGAGGAGCACATTTCAGAAAACGTGCTCAGCTCGTTGAGAAAATGCGATTTAAGCAATAAAATTAAAAATGCACCTAAAACCTAAACCAAACGTTGCAGGTGGTTATTTCTTCATGCGCAGTGGTCAACGCGGCACTCTCTAGCTGCCAAGAGCACTTTTTACTATGCGCACCCAACAAGAGTGACGGGAGGAGCACATTTCAGAAAACGTGCTCAGCTCGTCGAGAAAATGCGATTAAAGCAATAAAATTTAAAATGCACCTAAAACCTAAACCAAACGTTGCAGGTGGTTATTTCTTCATGCGCAGTGGTCAACGCGGCACTCTCTAGCTGCCAAGAGCACTTTTTACTATGCGCACCCAACCAGAGTGACGGAAAGGAGCACATTTCAGAAAACGTGCTCGGCTCGTCGAGAAAATGCGATTTAAGCAATAAAATTAAAAATGCACATAAAACCTAAACCAAACGTTGCAGGTGGTTTTTTCTTCTTGCGCAGTGGTCAACGCGGCACTCTCTAGCTGCCAAGAGCACTTTTTACTATGCGCACCAAACCAGAGTGACGGGAGGAGCACATTTCAGAAAACGTGCTCAGCTCGTCGAGAAAATGCGATTTAAGCAATAAAATTAAAAATGCACCCAAAACCTAAACCAAACGTTGCAGGTGGTTATTTCTTCATGCGCAGTGGCCAACGCGGGACTCTCTAGCTGCCAAGAGCACTTTTTACTATGCGCACGCAACCAGAGTGACGGGAGGAGCACATTTCAGAAAACGTGCTCAGCTCGTCGAGAAAATGCGATTTAAGCAATACAATTTAAAATGCACCTAAAACCTAAACCAAACGTTGCAGGTGGTTATTTCTTCATGCGCAGTGGTCAACGCGGCACTCTCTAGCTGCCAAGAGCACTTTTTACTATGCGCACCCAACCAGAGTGACGGGAGGAGCACATTTCAGAAAACGTGCTCAGCTCGTCGAGAAAATGCGATTTAAGCAATAAAATTAAAAATGCACATAAAACCTAAACCAAACGTTGCAGGTGGTTATTTCTTCATGCGGAGCAGTCAACGCGGCACTCTCTAGCTGCCAAGAGCACTTTTTACTATGCGCACCAAACCAGAGTGACGGGAGGAGCACATTTCAGAAAACGTGCTCAGCTCGTCGAGAAAATGTGATTTAAGCAATAAAATTAAAAATGCACCTAAAACCTAAACCAAACGTTGCAGGTGGTTATTTCTTCATGCGCAGTGGTCAACGCGGCACTCTCTAGCTGCCAAGAGCACTTTTTCCTATGCGCACCCAACCAGAGTGACGGGAGGAGCACATTTCAGAAAACGTGCTCAGCTCGTCGAGAAAATGCGATTTAAGCAATAAAATTAAAAATGCACCTAAAACCTAAACCAAACGTTGCAGGTGGTTATTTCTTCATGCGCAGTGGTCAACGCGGCACTCTCTAGCTGCCAAGAGCACTTTTTACTATGCGCACCCAACCAGAGTGACGGGAGGAGCACATTTCAGAAAACGTGCTCAGCTCGTCGAGAAAATGCGATTTAAGCAATAAAATTAAAAATGCACCTAAAACCTAAAACAAACGTTGCACGTGGTTATTTCTTTATGTGCAGTGGTCAACGCGGCACTCTCTAGCTGCCAAGAGCACTTTTTACTATGCGCACCCAACCAGAGTGACGGGAGGAGCACATTTCAGAAAACGTGCTCAGCTCGTCGAGAAAATGTGATTTAAGCAATAAAATTAAAAATGCACCTAAAACCTAAACCAAACGATGCAGGTGGTTATTTCTTCATGCGCAGTGGTCAACGCGGCACTCTCTAGCTGCCAAGAGCACTTTTTACTATGCGCACCCAACCAGAGTGACGGGAGGAGCACATTTCAGAAAACGTGCTCAGCTCGTCGAGAAAATGCGATTTAAGCAATAAAATTAAAAATGCACCCAAAACCTAAAAAAAACGTTGCAGATGGTCATTTCTTCATGCGCAGTGGTCAACGCTGCACTCTCTAGCTGCCAAGAGCACTTTTTACTATGCGCACCCAACCAGAGTGACGGGAGGAGCACATTTCAGAAAACGTGCTCAGCTTGTCGAGAAAATGCGATTTAAGCAATAAAATTAAAAATGCACCTAAGACCTAAACCAAACGTTGCAGATGGTCATTTCTTCATGCGCAGTGGTCAACGTGGCACTCTCTAGCTGCCAAGAGCACTTTTTACTATGCGCACCCAACCAGAGTGACGGGAGGACCACATTTCAGAAAACGTGCTCAGCTCGTCGAGAAAATGCGATTTAAGCAATAAAATTAAAAATGCACCCAAAACCTAAACCAAACATTGCAGGTGGTTATTTCTTCATGCGCAGCAGTCAACGCGGCACTCTCTAGCTGCCAAGAGCACTTATTACTATGCGCACCCAATCAGAGTGACGGAAGGGGCACATTGAAGAAAACGTGCTCAGCTCGTCGAGAAAATGCGATTTAAGCAATCAAATTAAAAATGCACCCAAAACCTAAACCAAACGTTGCAGATGGTCATTTATTCATGCGCAGTGGTCAACGCGGCACTCTCTAGCTGCCAAGAGCACCTTTTACTATGTGCACCCAACCAGAGTGACGGAAAGGAGCACATTTCAGAAAACGTGCTCGGCTCGTCGAGAAAATGCGATTTAAGCAATAAAATTAAAAATGCACATAAAACCTAAACCAAACGTTGCAGGTGGTTATTTCTTCTTGCGCAGTGGTCAACGCGGCACTCTCTAGCTGCCAAGAGCACTTTTTACTATGCGCACCCAACCAGAGTGACGGGAGGAGCACATTTCAGAAAACGTGCTCAGCTCGTCGAGAAAATGCGATTTAAGCAATAAAATTAAAAATGCACCCAAAACCTAAACAAAAAGGTTGCAGGTGGTTATTTCTTCATGCGCAGTGGCCAACGCGGCACTCTCTAGCTGCCAAGAGCACTTTTTACTATGTGCACCCAACCAGAGTGACGGAAAGGAGCACATTTCAGAAAACGTGCTCGGCTCGTCGAGAAAATGCGATTTAAGCAATAAAATTAAAAATGCACATAAAACCTAAACCAAACGTTGCAGGTGGTTATTTCTTCTTGCGCAGTGGTCAACGCGGCACTCTCTAGCTCCCAAGAGTATTTTTACTATGCGCACCCAACCAGAGTGACGGGAGGAGCACATTTCAGAAAACGTGCTCAGCTCGTCGAGAAAATGCGATTTAAGCAATAAAATTAAAAATGCACCCAAAACCTAAACCAAACGTTGCAGGTGGCTATTTCTTCATGCGCAGTGGTCAACACGGCACTCTCTAGCTGCCAAGAGCACTTTTTACTATGCGCACCACACCAGAGTGACGGGAGGAGCACATTTCAGAAAACGTGCTCAGCTCGTCGAGAAAATGCGATTTAAGCAATAAAATTAAAAATGCACCTAAAACCTAAACCAAACGTTGCAGGTGGTTATTTCTTCATGCGCAGTGGTCAACGCGGCACTCTCTAGCTGCCAAGAGCACTTTTTACTATGCGCACCCAACAAGAGTGACGGGAGGAGCACATTTCAGAAAACGTGCTCAGCTCGTCGAGAAAATGCGATTTAAGCAATAAAATTTAAAATGCACCTAAAACCTAAACCAAACGTTGCAGGTGGTTATTTCTTCATGCGCAGTGGTCAACGCGGCACTCTCTAGCTGCCAAGAGCACTTTTTACTATGCGCACCCAACCAGAGTGACGGGAGGAGCACATTTCAGAAAACGTGCTCAGCTCGTCGAGAAAATGCGATTTAAGCAATAAAATTAAAAATGCACATAAAACCTAAACCAAACGTTGCAGGTGGTTATTTCTTCATGCGCAGTGGTCAACGCGGCACTCTCTAGCTGCCAAGAGCACTTTTTACTATGCGCACCAAACCAGAGTGACGGGAGGAGCACATTTCAGAAAACGTGCTCAGCTCGTCGAGAAAATGTGATTTAAGCAATAAAATTAAAAATGCACCTAAAACCTAAACCAAACGTTGCACGTGGTTATTTCTTCATGCGCAGTGGTCAACGCGGCACTCTCTAGCTGCCAAGAGCACTTTTCACTATGCGCACCCAACCAGAGTGACGGGAGGAGCACATTTCAGAAAACGTGCTCAGCTCGTCGAGAAAATGCGATTTAAGCAATAAAATTAAAAATGCACCTAAAACCTAAACCAAACGTTGCAGATGGTTATTTCTTCATGCGCAGCAGTCAAAGCGGCACTCTCTAGCTGCCAAGAGCACTTTTTACTATGCGCACCCAACCAGAGTGACGGGAGGAGCACATTTCAGAAAACGTGCTCAGCTCGTCGAGAAAATGCGATTTAAGCAATAAAATTAAAAATGCACCAAAAACCTAAACCAAACGTTGCAGATGGTCATTTCTTCATGCGCAGTGGTCAACGCGGCACTCTCTAGCTGCCAAGAGCACTTTTTACTAAGCGCACCCAACCAGAGTGACGGGAGGAGCACATTTCAGAAAACGTGCTCAGCTCGTCGAGAAAATGCGATTTAAGCAATAAAATTAAAAATGCACCTAAAACCTAAACCACACGTTGCAGATGGTCATTTCTTCATGCGCAGTGGTCAACACGGCACTCTCTAGCTGCCAAGAGCACTTTTTACTATGCGCACCCAACCAGAGTGACGGGAGGAGCACATTTCAGAAAACGTGCTCAGCTCGTCGAGAAAATGCGATTTAAGCAATAAAATTAAAAATGCACCTAAAACCTAAACCAAACGTTGCAGGTGGTTATTTCTTCATGCGCAGCGGTCAACGCGGCACTCTCTAGCTGCCAAGAGCACTTTTTACTATGCGCACCCAACCAGAGTGACAGGAGGAGCACATTTCAGAAAACGTGCTCAGCTCGTCGACAAAATGCGATTTAAGCAATAAAATTAAAAATGCACCTAAAACCTAAACCAAACGTTGCAGGTGGTTATTTCTTCATGCGCAGTGGTCAACACGGCACTCTCTAGCTGCCAAGAGCACTTTTTACTATGCGCACCCAACCAGAGTGACGGGAGGAGCACATTTCAGAAAACGTGCTCAGCTCGTCGAGAAAATGCGATTTAAGCAATAAAATTAAAAATGCACCTAAAACCTAAACCAAACGTTGCAGGTGGTTATTTCTTCATGCGCAGTGGTCAACGCGGCACTCTCTAGCTGCCAAGAGCACTTTTTACTATGCGCACCCAACAAGAGTGACGGGAGGAGCACATTTAAGAAAATGTGCTCAGCTCGTCGAGAAAATGCGATTTAAGCAATAAAATTAAAAATGCACCTAAAACCTAAACCAAACGTTGCAGTTGGTTATTTCTTCATGCGCAGCGGTCAACGCGGCACTCTCTAGCTGCCAAGAGCACTTTTTACTATGCGCACTCAACCAGAGTGACGGGAGGAGCACATTTCAGAAAACGTGCTCAGCTCGTCGAGAAAATGCGATTTAAGCAATAAAATGAAAAATGCACCTAAAACCTAAACCAAACGTTGCAGGTGGTTATTTCTTCATGCGCAGCAGTCAACGCGGCACTCTCTAGCTGCCAAGAGCACTTATTACTATGCGCACCCAATCAGAGTAACGGGAGGAGCACATTTCAGAAAACGTGCTCAGCTCGTCGAGAAAATGCGATTTAAGCAATCAAATTAAAAATGCACCCAAAACCTAAACCAAACGTTGCAGATGGTCATTTATTCATGCGCAGTGGTCAACGCGGCACTCTCTAGCTGCCAAGAGCACCTTTTACTATGTGCACCCAACCAGAGTGACGGAAAGGAGCACATTTCAGAAAACGTGCTCGGCTCGTCGAGAAAATGCGATTTAAGCAATAAAATTAAAAATGCACATAAAACCTAAACCAAACGTTGCAGGTGGTTATTTCTTCTTGCGCAGTGGTCAACGCGGCACTCTCTAGCTGCCAAGAGCACTTTTTACTATGCGCACCCAACCAGAGTGACGGGAGGAGCACATTTCAGAAAACGTGCTCAGCTCGTCGAGAAAATGCGATTTAAGCAATAAAATTAAAAATGCACCCAAAACCTAAACCAAACGTTGCAGGTGGTTATTTCTTCATGCGCAGTGGCCAACGCGGCACTCTCTAGCTGCCAAGAGCACTTTTTACTATGTGCACCCAACCAGAGTGACGGAAAGGAGCACATTTCAGAAAACGTGCTCGGCTCGTCGAGAAAATGCGATTTAAGCAATAAAATTAAAAATGCACATAAAACCTAAACCAAACGTTGCAGGTGGTTATTTCTTCTTGCGCAGTGGTCAACACGGCACTCTCTAGCTGCCAAGAGCACTTTTTACTATGCGCACCCAACCAGAGTGACGGGAGGAGCACATTTCAGAAAACGTGCTCAGCTCGTTGAGAAAATGCGATTTAAGCAATAAAATTAAAAATGCACCTAAAACCTAAACCAAACGTTGCAGGTGGTTATTTCTTCATGCGCAGTGGTCAACGCGGCACTCTCTAGCTGCCAAGAGCACTTTTTACTATGCGCACCCAACAAGAGTGACGGGAGGAGCACATTTCAGAAAACGTGCTCAGCTCGTCGAGAAAATGCGATTAAAGCAATAAAATTTAAAATGCACCTAAAACCTAAACCAAACGTTGCAGGTGGTTATTTCTTCATGCGCAGTGGTCAACGCGGCACTCTCTAGCTGCCAAGAGCACTTTTTACTATGCGCACCCAACCAGAGTGACGGAAAGGAGCACATTTCAGAAAACGTGCTCGGCTCGTCGAGAAAATGCGATTTAAGCAATAAAATTAAAAATGCACATAAAACCTAAACCAAACGTTGCAGGTGGTTATTTCTTCTTGCGCAGTGGTCAACGCGGCACTCTCTAGCTGCCAAGAGCACTTTTTACTATGCGCACCAAACCAGAGTGACGGGAGGAGCACATTTCAGAAAACGTGCTCAGCTCGTCGAGAAAATGCGATTTAAGCAATAAAATTAAAAATGCACCCAAAACCTAAACCAAACGTTGCAGGTGGTTATTTCTTCATGCGCAGTGGCCAACGCGGGACTCTCTAGCTGCCAAGAGCACTTTTTACTATGCGCACGCAACCAGAGTGACGGGAGGAGCACATTTCAGAAAACGTGCTCAGCTCGTCGAGAAAATGCGATTTAAGCAATAAAATTAAAAATGCACCTAAAACCTAAACCAGACGTTGCAGGTGGTTATTTCTTCATGTGCAGCAGTCAACGCGGCACTCTCTAGCTGCCAAGAGCACTTTTTACTATGCGCACCCGACCAGAGTGACGGGAGGAGCACATTTCAGAAAACGTGCTCAGCTCGTCGAGAAAATACGATTTAAGCAATAAAATTAAAAATGCACCTAAAACCTAAACCAAACGTTGCAGGTGGTTATTTCTTCATGCGCAGTGGTCAACGCGGCACTCTCTAGCTGCCAAGAGCACTTTTTACTATGCGCACCCAACCAGAGTGACGGGAGGAGCACATTTCAGAAAACGTGCTCAGCTCGTCGAGAAAATGCGATTTAAGCAATAAAATTAAAAATGCACCTAAAACCTAAACCAAACGTTGCAGATGGTCATTTCTTCATGCGCAGTGGTCAACGCGGCACTCTCTAGCTGCCAAGAGCACTTTTTACTATGCGCACCCAACAAGAGTGACGGGAGGAGCACATTTCAGAAAACGTGCTCAGCTCGTCGAGAAAATGCGATTTAAGCAATAAAATTAAAAATGCACCTAAAACCTAAACCAAACGTTGCAGGTGGTTATTTCTTCATGCGCAGTGGTCAACGCGGCACTCTCTAGCTGCCAAGAGCACTTTTTCCTATGCGCACCCAACCAGAGTGACGGGAGGAGCACATTTCACAAAACGTGCTCAGCTCGTCGAGAAAATGCGATTTAAGCAATAAAATAAAAAATGCACCTAAAACCTAAACCAAACGTTGCAGATGGTCATTTCTTCATGCGCAGTCGTCAACGCGGCACTCTCTAGCTGCCAAGAGCACTTTTTACTATGCGCACCCAACCAGAGTGACGGGAGGAGCACATTTCAGAAAACGTGCTCAGCTTATCGAGAAAATGCGATTTAAGCAATAAAATTAAAAATGCCCCTAAAACCTAAATCAAACGTTGCAGATGGTCATTTCTTCATACGCAGTGGTCAACGTGGCACTCTCTAGCTGCCAAGAGCACTTTTTACTATGCGCACCCAACCAGAGTGACGGGAGGAGCACATTTCAGAAAACGTGCTCAGCTCGTCGAGAAAATGCGATTTAAGCAATAAAATTAAAAATGCACCTAAAACCTAAACCGAACGTTGCAGGTGGTTATTTCTTCATGCGCAGTGGTCAACGCGGCACTCTCTAGCTGCCAAGAGCACTTTTTACTATGCGCACCAGACCAGAGTGACGGGAGGAGCACATTTCAAAAAACGTGCTCAGCTCGTTGAGAAAATGCGATTTAAGCAATAAAATTAAAAATGCACCCAAAACCTAAACCAAACGTTGCAGATTGTCATTTCTTCATGCGCAGTGGTCAACGCGGCACTCTCTAGCTGCCACGAGCACTTTTTACTATGCGCACCCAACCAGAGTGACGGGAGGAGCACATTTCAGAAAACGTGCTCAGCTCGACGAGAAAATGCGATTTAAGCAATAAAATTAAAAATGCACCCAAAACCTAAACCAAACGTTGCAGGTGGTTATTTCTTCATGCGCAGTGGTCAACGCGGCACTCTCTAGCTGCCAAGTGCACTTTTTACTATGCGCACCCAACCAGAGTGACGGGAGGAGCACATTTCAGAAAACGTGCTCAGCTCGTCGAGAAAATGCGATTTAAGCAATAAAATTAAAAATGCACCCAAAACCTAAACCAAACGTTGCAGATTGTCATTTCTTCATGCGCAGTGGTCAACGCGGCAGTCTCTAGCTGCCACGAGCACTTTTTACTATGCGCACCCAACCAGAGTGACGGGAGGAGCACATTTCAGAAAACGTGCTCAGCTCGACGAGAAAATGCGATTTAAGCAATAAAATTAAAAATGCACCCAAAACCTAAACCAAACGTTGCAGGCGGTTATTTCTTCATGCGCAGTGGTCAACGCGGCACTCTCTAGCTGCCAAGAGCACTTTTTACTATGCGCACCCAACCAGAGTGACGGGAGGAGCACATTTCAGAAAACGTGCTCAGCTCGTCGAGAAAATGCGATTTAAGCAATAAAATTAAAAATGCACCTAAAACCTAAACCAAACGTTGCAGATGGTCATTTCTTCATGCGCAGTGGTCAACGCGGCACTCTCTAGCTGCCAAGAGCACTTTTTACTATGCGCACCCAACCAGAGTGACGGGAGGAGCACATTTCAGAAAACGTGCTCAGCTCGTCCAGAAAATGCGATTTAAGCAATAAAATTAAAAATGCACCCAAAACCTAAACCAAACGTTGCATGTGGTTCTTTATTCATGCGCAGTGGTCAACGCGGCACTCTCTAGCTGCCAAGAGCACTTTTTACTATGCGCACCCAACCAGAGTGACGGGAGGAGCACATTTCAGAAAACGTGCTCAGCTCGTCGAGAAAATGCGATTTAAGCAATAAAATTAAAAATGCACCTAAAACCTAAACCACACGTTGCAGGTGGTTATGTCTTCATGCTCAGTGGTCAACGTGGCACTCTCTAGCCTCCAAGAGCACTTTTTACCATGCGCACCCAACCAGAGTGACGGGAGGAGCACATTTCAGAAAACGTGCTCAGCTCGTCGAGAAAATGCGATTTAAGCAATAAAATTAAAAATGCACCTAAAACCTAAACCAAACGTTGCGGATGGTCATTTCTTCATGCGCAGTGGTCAACGCGGCACTCTCTAGCTGCCAAGAGCACTTTTTACTATGCGCACCCAACAAGAGTGACGGGAGGAGCACATTTCAGAAAACGTGCTCAGCTCGTCGAGAAAATTCGATTTAAGCAATAAAATTAAAAATGCACCCAAAACCTAAACCAAACGTTGCAGGTGGTTATTTCTTCATGCGCAGTGGTCAACGCGGCACTCTCTAGCTGCCAAGAGCACTTTTTACTATGCGCACCCAACCAGAGTGACGGGAGGAGCACATTTCAGAAAACGTGCTCAGCTCGTCCAGAAAATGCGATTTAAACAATAAAATTAAAAATGCACCTAAAACCTAAACCAAACGTTGCAGGTGGTTATTCCTTCATGCGCAGTGGCCAACGCGGCATTCTCTAGCTGCCAAGAGCACTTTTTACTATGCGCACCCAACCAGAGTGACGGGAGGAGTACATTTCAGAAAACGTGCTCAGCTCGTCTAGAAAATGCGATTTAAGCAATAAAATTAAAAATGCACCCAAAACCTAAACCAAACGTTGCAGGTGGTTATTTCTTCATGG
Source organism: Syngnathus scovelli (assembly GCF_024217435.2). Lineage (NCBI taxonomy): Eukaryota > Metazoa > Chordata > Actinopteri > Syngnathiformes > Syngnathidae > Syngnathus > Syngnathus scovelli. Next base: position 4,586,840 of record NC_090850.1, on the reverse strand, counting down.
CTAGTGGTCAACGCGGCACTCTCTAGCTGCCAAGAGCACTTTTTACTATGCGCACCCAACCAGAGTGACGGGAGGAGCACATTTCAGAAAACGTGCTCAGCTCGTCGAGAAAATGCGATTTAAGCAATAAAATGAAAAATGCACCTAAAACCTAAACCAAACGTTGCAGGTGGTTATTTCTTCATGCGCAGCAGTCAACGCGGCACTCTCTAGCTGCCAAGAGCACTTATTACTATGCGCACCCAATCAGAGTAACGGGAGGAGCACATTTCAGAAAACGTGCTCAGCTCGACGAGAAAATGCGATTTAAGCAATAAAATTAAAAATGCACCCAAAACCTAAAACAAACGTTGCACGTGGTTATTTCTTCATGCGCAGTGGTCAACGCGGCACTCTCTAGCTGCCAAGAGCACTTTTTACTATGCGCACCCAACCAGAGTGACGGGAGGAGCACATTTCAGAAAACGTGCTCAGCTCGTCGAGAAAATGTGATTTAAGCAATAAAATTAAAAATGCACCTAAAACCTAAACCAAACGATGCAGGTGGTTATTTCTTCATGCGCAGTGGTCAACGCGGCACTCTCTAGCTGCCAAGAGCACTTTTCACTATGCGCACCCAACCAGAGTGACGGGAGGAGCACATTTCAGAAAACGTGCTCAGCTCGTCGAGAAAATGCGATTTAAGCAATAAAATTAAAAATGCACCCAAAACCTAAACCAAACGTTGCAGGTGGTTATTTCTTCATGCGCAGTGGTCAACGCGGCACTCTCTAGCTGCCAAGAGCACTTTTTACTATGCGCACCCAACCAGAGTGACAGGAGGAGCACATTTCAGAAAACGTGCTCAGCTCGTCGAGAAAATGCGATTTAAGCAATAAAATTAAAAATGCACCTAAAACCTAAACCAAACGTTGCAGATGGTCATTTCTTCATGCGCAGTGGTCAACGCGGCACTCTCTAGCTGCCAAGAGCACTTTTTACTATGCACACCCAATCAGAGTGACGGGAGGAGCACATTTCTAAAAACGTGCTCAGCTCGACGAGAAAATGCGATTTAAGCAATAAAATTAAAAATGCACCCAAAACCTAAAACAAACGTTGCACGTGGTTATTTCTTCATGCGCAGTGGTCAACGCGGCACTCTCTAGCTGCCAAGAGCACTTTTTACTATGCGCACCCAACCAGAGTGACGGGAGGAGCACATTTCAGAAAACGTGCTCAGCTCGTCGAGAAAATGTGATTTAAGCAATAAAATTAAAAATGCACCTAAAACCTAAACCAAACGATGCAGGTGGTTATTTCTTCATGCGCAGTGGTCAACGCGGCACTCTCTAGCTGCCAAGAGCACTTTTTACTATGCGCACCCAACCAGAGTGACGAGAGGAGCACATTTCAGAAAACGTGCTCAGCTCGTCGAGAAAATGCGATTTAAGCAATAAAATTAAAAATGCACCCAAAACCTAAACCAAACGTTGCAGGTGGTTATTTCTTCATGCGCAGTGGTCAACGCGGCACTCTCTAGCTGCCAAGAGCACTTTTTACTATGCGCACCCAACCAGAGTGACGGGAGGAGCACATTTCAGAAAACGTGCTCAGCTCGTCGAGAAAATGCGATTTAAGCAATAAAATTAAAAATGCACCTAAAACCTAAACCAAACGTTGCAGATGGTTATTTCTTCATGCGCAGTGGTCAACGCGGCACTCTCTAGCTGCCAAGAGCACTTTTTACTATGCACACCCAATCAGAGTGACGGGAGGAGCAAATTTCAGAAAACGTGCTCAGCTCGTCGAGAAAATGTGATTTAAGCAATAAAATTAAAAATGCACCTAAAACCTAAACCAAACGATGCAGGTGGTTATTTCTTCATGCGCAGTGGTCAACGCGGCACTCTCTAGCTGCCAAGAGCACTTTTTACTATGCGCACCCAACCAGAGTGACGGGAGGAGCACATTTCAGAAAACGTGCTCAGCTCGTCGAGAAAATGCGATTTAAGCAATAAAATTAAAAATGCACCTAAAACCTAAACCAAACGTTGCAGGTGGTTATTTATTCATGCGCAGCAGTCAACGCGGCACTCTCTAGCAGCCAAGAGCACTTTTTACTATGCGCACCCAACCAGAGTGACGGGAGGAGCACATTTCAGAAAACGTGCTCAGCTCGTCGAGAAAATTCGATGTAAGCAATAAAATTAAAAATGCACCTAAAACCTAAACCAAACGTTGCAGGTGGTTATTTCTTCATGCGCAGTGGTCAACGCGGCACTCTCTAGCTGCCAAGAGCACTTTTTACTATGCGCACCCAACCAGAGTGACGGGAGGAGCACATTTCAGAAAACGTGCTCAGCTCGTCGAGAAAATGCGATTTAAGCAATAAAATTAAAAACGCACCTAAAACCTAAACCAAACGTTGCAGGTGGTTATTTCTTCATGTGCAGCGGTCAACGCGGCACTCTCTAGCTGCCAAGAGCACTTTTTACTATGCGCACCCAAACAGAGTGACGGGAGGAGCACATTTCAGAAAACGTGCTCAGCTCGTCGAGAAAATGCGATTTAAGCAATAAAATTAAAAATGCACCTAAAACCTAAAACAAACGTTGCACGTGGTTATTTCTTCATGCGCAGTGGTCAACGCGGCACTCTCTAGCTGCCAAGAGCACTTTTTCCTATGCGCACCCAACCAGAGTGACGGGAGGAGCACATTTCAGAAAACGTGCTCAGCTCGTCGAGAAAATTCGATTTAAGCAATAAAATTAAAAATGCACCTAAAACCTAAACCAAACGTTGCAGGTGGTTATTTCTTCATGCGCAGTGGTCAACGCGGCATTCTCTAGCTGCCAAGAGCACTTTTTACTATGCGCACCCAACCAGAGTGACGGGAGGAGCACATTTCAGAAAACGTGCTCAGCTCGTCGAGAAAATGCGATTTAAGCAATAAAATTAAAAATGCACCTAAAACCTAAACCAAACGTTGCAGGTGGTTATTTCTTCATGTGCAGCGGTCAACGCGGCACTCTCTAGCTGCCAAGAGCACTTTTTACTATGCGCACCCAAACAGAGTGACGGGAGGAGCACATTTCAGAAAACGTGCTCAGCTCGTCGAGAAAATGCGATTTAAGCAATAAAATTAAAAATGCACCTAAAACCTAAAACAAACGTTGCACGTGGTTATTTCTTCATGCGCAGTGGTCAACGCGGCACTCTCTAGCTGCCAAGAGCACTTTTTCCTATGCGCACCCAACCAGAGTGACGGGAGGAGCACATTTCAGAAAACGTGCTCAGCTCGTCGAGAAAATGCGATTTAAGCAATAAAATTAAAAATGCACCTAAAACCTAAACCAAACGTTGCAGGTGGTTATTTCTTCATGCGCAGTGGTCAACGCGGCACTCTCTAGCTGCCAAGAGCACTTTTTACTATGCGCACCCAACCAGAGTGACGGGAGGAGCACATTTCAGAAAACGTGCTCAGCTCGTCGAGAAAATGCGATTTAAGCAATAAAATTAAAAATGCACCTAAAACCTAAAACAAACGTTGCACGTGGTTATTTCTTTATGTGCAGTGGTCAACGCGGCACTCTCTAGCTGCCAAGAGCACTTTTTACTATGCGCACCCAACCAGAGTGACGGGAGGAGCACATTTCAGAAAACGTGCTCAGCTCGTCGAGAAAATGTGATTTAAGCAATAAAATTAAAAATGCACCTAAAACCTAAACCAAACGATGCAGGTGGTTATTTCTTCATGCGCAGTGGTCAACGCGGCACTCTCTAGCTGCCAAGAGCACTTTTTACTATGCGCACCCAACCAGAGTGACGGGAGGAGCACATTTCAGAAAACGTGCTCAGCTCGTCGAGAAAATGCGATTTAAGCAATAAAATTAAAAATGCACCCAAAACCTAAAAAAAAACGTTGCAGATGGTCATTTCTTCATGCGCAGTGGTCAACGCTGCACTCTCTAGCTGCCAAGAGCACTTTTTACTATGCGCACCCAACCAGAGTGACGGGAGGAGCACATTTCAGAAAACGTGCTCAGCTTGTCGAGAAAATGCGATTTAAGCAATAAAATTAAAAATGCACCTAAGACCTAAACCAAACGTTGCAGATGGTCATTTCTTCATGCGCAGTGGTCAACGTGGCACTCTCTAGCTGCCAAGAGCACTTTTTACTATGCGCACCCAACCAGAGTGACGGGAGGAGCACATTTCAGAAAACGTGCTCAGCTCGTCGAGAAAATGCGATTTAAGCAATAAAATTAAAAATGCACCCAAAACCTAAACCAAACATTGCAGGTGGTTATTTCTTCATGCGCAGCAGTCAACGCGGCACTCTCTAGCTGCCAAGAGCACTTATTACTATGCGCACCCAATCAGAGTGACGGGAGGAGCACATTTCAGAAAACGTGCTCAGCTCGTCGAGAAAATGCGATTTAAGCAATCAAATTAAAAATGCACCCAAAACCTAAACCAAACGTTGCAGATGGTCATTTATTCATGCGCAGTGGTCAACGCGGCACTCTCTAGCTGCCAAGAGCACCTTTTACTATGTGCACCCAACCAGAGTGACGGAAAGGAGCACATTTCAGAAAACGTGCTCGGCTTGTCGAGAAAATGCGATTTAAGCAATAAAATTAAAAATGCACATAAAACCTAAACCAAACGTTGCAGGTGGTTATTTCTTCTTGCGCAGTGGTCAACGCGGCACTCTCTAGCTGCCAAGAGCACTTTTTACTATGCGCACCCAACCAGAGTGACGGGAGGAGCACATTTCAGAAAACGTGCTCAGCTCGTCGAGAAAATGCGATTTAAGCAATAAAATTAAAAATGCACCCAAAACCTAAACCAAACGTTGCAGGTGGTTATTTCTTCATGCGCAGTGGCCAACGCGGCACTCTCTAGCTGCCAAGAGCACTTTTTACTATGTGCACCCAACCAGAGTGACGGAAAGGAGCACATTTCAGAAAACGTGCTCGGCTCGTCGAGAAAATGCGATTTAAGCAATAAAATTAAAAATGCACATAAAACCTAAACCAAACGTTGCAGGTGGTTATTTCTTCTTGCGCAGTGGTCAACGCGGCACTCTCTAGCTGCCAAGAGTATTTTTACTATGCGCACCCAACCAGAGTGACGGGAGGAGCACATTTCAGAAAACGTGCTCAGCTCGTCGAGAAAATGCGATTTAAGCAATAAAATTAAAAATGCACCCAAAACCTAAACCAAACGTTGCAGGTGGTTATTTCTTCATGCGCAGTGGCCAACGCGGCACTCTCTAGCTGCCAAGAGCACTTTTTACTATGCGCACTCAACCAGAGTGACGGGAGGAGCACATTTCAGAAAACGTGCTCAGCTCGTCGAGAAAATGCGATTTAAGCAATAAAATTAAAAATGCACCTAAAACCTAAACCAAACGTTGCAGGTGGTTATTTCTTCATGCGCAGTGGTCAACACGGCACTCTCTAGCTGCCAAGAGCACTTTTTACTATGCGCACCCAACCAGAGTGACGGGAGGAGCACATTTCAGAAAACGTGCTCAGCTCGTCGAGAAAATGCGATTTAAGCAATAAAATTAAAAATGCACCTAAAACCTAAACCAAACGTTGCAGGTGGTTATTTCTTCATGCGCAGTGGTCAACGCGGCACTCTCTAGCTGCCAAGAGCACTTTTTACTATGCGCACCCAACAAGAGTGACGGGAGGAGCACATTTCAGAAAACGTGCTCAGCTCGTCGAGAAAATGCGATTTAAGCAATACAATTTAAAATGCACCTAAAACCTAAACCAAACGTTGCAGGTGGTTATTTCTTCATGCGCAGTGGTCAACGCGGCACTCTCTAGCTGCCAAGAGCACTTTTTACTATGCGCACCCAACCAGAGTGACGGGAGGAGCACATTTCAGAAAACGTGCTCAGCTCGTCGAGAAAATGCGATTTAAGCAATAAAATTAAAAATGCACATAAAACCTAAACCAAACGTTGCAGGTGGTTATTTCTTCATGCGCAGCAGTCAACGCGGCACTCTCTAGCTGCCAAGAGCACTTTTTACTATGCGCACCAAACCAGAGTGACGGGAGGAGCACATTTCAGAAAACGTGCTCAGCTCGTCGAGAAAATGTGATTTAAGCAATAAAATTAAAAATGCACCTAAAACCTAAACCAAACGTTGCAGGTGGTTATTTCTTCATGCGCAGTGGTCAACGCGGCACTCTCTAGCTGCCAAGAGCACTTTTTCCTATGCGCACCCAACCAGAGTGACGGGAGGAGCACATTTCAGAAAACGTGCTCAGCTCGTCGAGAAAATGCGATTTAAGCAATAAAATTAAAAATGCACCTAAAACCTAAACCAAACGTTGCAGGTGGTTATTTCTTCATGCGCAGTGGTCAACGCGGCACTCTCTAGCTGCCAAGAGCACTTTTTACTATGCGCACCCAACCAGAGTGACGGGAGGAGCACATTTCAGAAAACGTGCTCAGCTCGTCGAGAAAATGCGATTTAAGCAATAAAATTAAAAATGCACCTAAAACCTAAAACAAACGTTGCACGTGGTTATTTCTTTATGTGCAGTGGTCAACGCGGCACTCTCTAGCTGCCAAGAGCACTTTTTACTATGCGCACCCAACCAGAGTGACGGGAGGAGCACATTTCAGAAAACGTGCTCAGCTCGTCGAGAAAATGTGATTTAAGCAATAAAATTAAAAATGCACCTAAAACCTAAACCAAACGATGCAGGTGGTTATTTCTTCATGCGCAGTGGTCAACGCGGCACTCTCTAGCTGCCAAGAGCACTTTTTACTATGCGCACCCAACCAGAGTGACGGGAGGAGCACATTTCAGAAAACGTGCTCAGCTCGTCGAGAAAATGCGATTTAAGCAATAAAATTAAAAATGCACCCAAAACCTAAAAAAAACGTTGCAGATGGTCATTTCTTCATGCGCAGTAGTCAACGCTGCACTCTCTAGCTGCCAAGAGCACTTTTTACTATGCGCACCCAACCAGAGTGACGGGAGGAGCACATTTCAGAAAACGTGCTCAGCTTGTCGAGAAAATGCGATTTAAGCAATAAAATTAAAAATGCACCTAAGACCTAAACCAAACGTTGCAGATGGTCATTTCTTCATGCGCAGTGGTCAACGTGGCACTCTCTAGCTGCCAAGAGCACTTTTTACTATGCGCACCCAACCAGAGTGACGGGAGGACCACATTTCAGAAAACGTGCTCAGCTCGTCGAGAAAATGCGATTTAAGCAATAAAATTAAAAATGCACCCAAAACCTAAACAAAACATTGCAGGTGGTTATTTCTTCATGCGCAGCAGTCAACGCGGCACTCTCTAGCTGCCAAGAGCACTTATTACTATGCGCACCCAATCAGAGTGACGGGAGGAGCACATTTCAGAAAACGTGCTCAGCTCGTCGAGAAAATGCGATTTAAGCAATCAAATTAAAAATTCACCCAAAACCTAAACCAAACGTTGCAGATGGTCATTTATTCATGCGCAGTGGTCAACGCGGCACTCTCTAGCTGCCAAGAGCACCTTTTACTATGTGCACCCAACCAGAGTGACGGAAAGGAGCACATTTCAGAAAACGTGCTCGGCTCGTCGAGAAAATGCGATTTAAGCAATAAAATTAAAAATGCACATAAAACCTAAACCAAACGTTGCAGGTGGTTATTTCTTCTTGCGCAGTGGTCAACGCGGCACTCTCTAGCTGCCAAGAGCACTTTTTACTATGCGCACCCAACCAGAGTGACGGGAGGAGCACATTTCAGAAAACGTGCTCAGCTCGTCGAGAAAATGCGATTTAAGCAATAAAATTAAAAATGCACCCAAAACCTAAACCAAACGTTGCAGGTGGTTATTTCTTCATGCGCAGTGGCCAACGCGGCACTCTCTAGCTGCCAAGAGCACTTTTTACTATGTGCACCCAACCAGAGTGACGGAAAGGAGCACATTTCAGAAAACGTGCTCGGCTCGTCGAGAAAATGCGATTTAAGCAATAAAATTAAAAATGCACATAAAACCTAAACCAAACGTTGCAGGTGGTTATTTCTTCTTGCGCAGTGGTCAACGCGGCACTCTCTAGCTGCCAAGAGTATTTTTACTATGCGCACCCAACCAGAGTGACGGGAGGAGCACATTTCAGAAAACGTGCTCAGCTCGTCGAGAAAATGCGATTTAAGCAATAAAATTAAAAATGCACCCAAAACCTAAACCAAACGTTGCAGGTGGTTATTTCTTCATGCGCAGTGGCCAACGCGGCACTCTCTAGCTGCCAAGAGCACTTTTTACTATGCGCACTCAACCAGAGTGACGGGAGGAGCACATTTCAGAAAACGTGCTCAGCTCGTCGAGAAAATGCGATTTAAGCAATAAAATTTAAAATGCACCTAAAACCTAAACCAAACGTTGCAGGTGGTTATTTCTTCATGCGCAGTGGTCAACGCGGCACTCTCTAGCTGCCAAGAGCACTTTTTACTATGCGCACCCAACCAGAGTGACGGGAGGAGCACATTTCAGAAAACGTGCTCAGCTCGTCGAGAAAATGCGATTTAAGCAATAAAATTAAAAATGCACATAAAACCTAAACCAAACGTTGCAGGTGGTTATTTCTTCATGCGCAGCAGTCAACGCGGCACTCTCTAGCTGCCAAGAGCACTTTTTACTATGCGCACCAAACCAGAGTGACGGGAGGAGCACATTTCAGAAAACGTGCTCAGCTCGTCGAGAAAATGTGATTTAAGCAATAAAATTAAAAATGCACCTAAAACCTAAACCAAACGTTGCAGGTGGTTATTTCTTCATGCGCAGTGGTCAACGCGGCACTCTCTAGCTGCCAAGAGCACTTTTCACTATGCGCACCCAACCAGAGTGACGGGAGGAGCACATTTCAGAAAACGTGCTCAGCTCGTCGAGAAAATGCGATTTAAGCAATAAAATTAAAAATGCACCTAAAACCTAAACCAAACGTTGCAGATGGTTATTTCTTCATGCGCAGCAGTCAAAGCGGCACTCTCTAGCTGCCAAGAGCACTTTTTACTATGCGCACCCAACCAGAGTGACGGGAGGAGCACATTTCAGAAAACGTGCTCAGCTCGTCGAGAAAATGCGATTTAAGCAATAAAATTAAAAATGCACCAAAAACCTAAACCAAACGTTGCAGATGGTCATTTCTTCATGCGCAGTGGTCAACGCGGCACTCTCTAGCTGCCAAGAGCACTTTTTACTAAGCGCACCCAACCAGAGTGACGGGAGGAGCACATTTCAGAAAACGTGCTCAGCTCGTCGAGAAAATGCGATTTAAGCAATAAAATTAAAAATGCACCTAAAACCTAAACCACACGTTGCAGATGGTCATTTCTTCATGCGCAGTGGTCAACACGGCACTCTCTAGCTGCCAAGAGCACTTTTTACTATGCGCACCCAACCAGAGTGACGGGAGGAGCACATTTCAGAAAACGTGCTCAGCTCGTCGAGAAAATGCGATTTAAGCAATAAAATTAAAAATGCACCTAAAACCTAAACCAAACGTTGCAGGTGGTTATTTCTTCATGCGCAGCGGTCAACGCGGCACTCTCTAGCTGCCAAGAGCACTTTTTACTATGCGCACCCAACCAGAGTGACAGGAGGAGCACATTTCAGAAAACGTGCTCAGCTCGTCGACAAAATGCGATTTAAGCAATAAAATTAAAAATGCACCTAAAACCTAAACCAAACGTTGCAGGTGGTTATTTCTTCATGCGCAGTGGTCAACACGGCACTCTCTAGCTGCCAAGAGCACTTTTTACTATGCGCACCCAACCAGAGTGACGGGAGGAGCACATTTCAGAAAACGTGCTCAGCTCGTCGAGAAAATGCGATTTAAGCAATAAAATTAAAAATGCACCTAAAACCTAAACCAAACGTTGCAGGTGGTTATTTCTTCATGCGCAGTGGTCAACGCGGCACTCTCTAGCTGCCAAGAGCACTTTTTACTATGCGCACCCAACAAGAGTGACGGGAGGAGCACATTTCAGAAAATGTGCTCAGCTCGTCGAGAAAATGCGATTTAAGCAATAAAATTAAAAATGCACCTAAAACCTAAACCAAACGTTGCAGTTGGTTATTTCTTCATGCGCAGCGGTCAACGCGGCACTCTCTAGCTGCCAAGAGCACTTTTTACTATGCGCACTCAACCAGAGTGACGGGAGGAGCACATTTCAGAAAACGTGCTCAGCTCGTCGAGAAAATGCGATTTAAGCAATAAAATGAAAAATGCACCTAAAACCTAAACCAAACGTTGCAGGTGGTTATTTCTTCATGCGCAGCAGTCAACGCGGCACTCTCTAGCTGCCAAGAGCACTTATTACTATGCGCACCCAATCAGAGTAACGGGAGGAGCACATTTCAGAAAACGTGCTCAGCTCGTCGAGAAAATGCGATTTAAGCAATCAAATTAAAAATGCACCCAAAACCTAAACCAAACGTTGCAGATGGTCATTTATTCATGCGCAGTGGTCAACGCGGCACTCTCTAGCTGCCAAGAGCACCTTTTACTATGTGCACCCAACCAGAGTGACGGAAAGGAGCACATTTCAGAAAACGTGCTCGGCTCGTCGAGAAAATGCGATTTAAGCAATAAAATTAAAAATGCACATAAAACCTAAACCAAACGTTGCAGGTGGTTATTTCTTCTTGCGCAGTGGTCAACGCGGCACTCTCTAGCTGCCAAGAGCACTTTTTACTATGCGCACCCAACCAGAGTGACGGGAGGAGCACATTTCAGAAAACGTGCTCAGCTCGTCGAGAAAATGCGATTTAAGCAATAAAATTAAAAATGCACCCAAAACCTAAACCAAACGTTGCAGGTGGTTATTTCTTCATGCGCAGTGGCCAACGCGGCACTCTCTAGCTGCCAAGAGCACTTTTTACTATGTGCACCCAACCAGAGTGACGGAAAGGAGCACATTTCAGAAAACGTGCTCGGCTCGTCGAGAAAATGCGATTTAAGCAATAAAATTAAAAATGCACATAAAACCTAAACCAAACGTTGCAGGTGGTTATTTCTTCTTGCGCAGTGGTCAACACGGCACTCTCTAGCTGCCAAGAGCACTTTTTACTATGCGCACCCAACCAGAGTGACGGGAGGAGCACATTTCAGAAGACGTGCTCAGCTCGTCGAGAAAATGCGATTTAAGCAATAAAATTAAAAATGCACCTAAAACCTAAACCAAACGTTGCAGGTGGTTATTTCTTCATGCGCAGTGGTCAACGCGGCACTCTCTAGCTGCCAAGAGCACTTTTTACTATGCGCACCCAACAAGAGTGACGGGAGGAGCACATTTCAGAAAACGTGCTCAGCTCGTCGAGAAAATGCGATTAAAGCAATAAAATTTAAAATGCACCTAAAACCTAAACCAAACGTTGCAGGTGGTTATTTCTTCATGCGCAGTGGTCAACGCGGCACTCTCTAGCTGCCAAGAGCACTTTTTACTATGCGCACCCAACCAGAGTGACGGAAAGGAGCACATTTCAGAAAACGTGCTCGGCTCGTCGAGAAAATGCGATTTAAGCAATAAAATTAAAAATGCACATAAAACCTAAACCAAACGTTGCAGGTGGTTATTTCTTCTTGCGCAGTGGTCAACGCGGCACTCTCTAGCTGCCAAGAGCACTTTTTACTATGCGCACCAAACCAGAGTGACGGGAGGAGCACATTTCAGAAAACGTGCTCAGCTCGTCGAGAAAATGCGATTTAAGCAATAAAATTAAAAATGCACCCAAAACCTAAACCAAACGTTGCAGGTGGTTATTTCTTCATGCGCAGTGGCCAACGCGGGACTCTCTAGCTGCCAAGAGCACTTTTTACTATGCGCACGCAACCAGAGTGACGGGAGGAGCACATTTCAGAAAACGTGCTCAGCTCGTCGAGAAAATGCGATTTAAGCAATAAAATTAAAAATGCACCTAAAACCTAAACCAGACGTTGCAGGTGGTTATTTCTTCATGTGCAGCAGTCAACGCGGCACTCTCTAGCTGCCAAGAGCACTTTTTACTATGCGCACCCGACCAGAGTGACGGGAGGAGCACATTTCAGAAAACGTGCTCAGCTCGTCGAGAAAATACGATTTAAGCAATAAAATTAAAAATGCACCTAAAACCTAAACCAAACGTTGCAGGTGGTTATTTCTTCATGCGCAGTGGTCAACGCGGCACTCTCTAGCTGCCAAGAGCACTTTTTACTATGCGCACCCAACCAGAGTGACGGGAGGAGCACATTTCAGAAAACGTGCTCAGCTCGTCGAGAAAATGCGATTTAAGCAATAAAATTAAAAATGCACCTAAAACCTAAACCAAACGTTGCAGATGGTCATTTCTTCATGCGCAGTGGTCAACGCGGCACTCTCTAGCTGCCAAGAGCACTTTTTACTATGCGCACCCAACAAGAGTGACGGGAGGAGCACATTTCAGAAAACGTGCTCAGCTCGTCGAGAAAATGCGATTTAAGCAATAAAATTAAAAATGCACCTAAAACCTAAACCAAACGTTGCAGGTGGTTATTTCTTCATGCGCAGTGGTCAACGCGGCACTCTCTAGCTGCCAAGAGCACTTTTTCCTATGCGCACCCAACCAGAGTGACGGGAGGAGCACATTTCACAAAACGTGCTCAGCTCGTCGAGAAAATGCGATTTAAGCAATAAAATAAAAAATGCACCTAAAACCTAAACCAAACGTTGCAGATGGTCATTTCTTCATGCGCAGTCGTCAACGCGGCACTCTCTAGCTGCCAAGAGCACTTTTTACTATGCGCACCCAACCAGAGTGACGGGAGGAGCACATTTCAGAAAACGTGCTCAGCTTATCGAGAAAATGCGATTTAAGCAATAAAATTAAAAATGCACCTAAAACCTAAATCAAACGTTGCAGATGGTCATTTCTTCATACGCAGTGGTCAACGTGGCACTCTCTAGCTGCCAAGAGCACTTTTTACTATGCGCACCCAACCAGAGTGACGGGAGGAGCACATTTCAGAAAACGTGCTCAGCTCGTCGAGAAAATGCGATTTAAGCAATAAAATTAAAAATGCACCTAAAACCTAAACCAAACGTTGCAGGTGGTTATTTCTTCATGCGCAGTGGTCAACGCGGCACTCTCTAGCTGCCAAGTGCACTTTTTACTATGCGCACCAGACCAGAGTGACGGGAGGAGCACATTTCAAAAAACGTGCTCAGCTCGTTGAGAAAATGCGATTTAAGCAATAAAATTAAAAATGCACCCAAAACCTAAACCAAACGTTGCAGATTGTCATTTCTTCATGCGCAGTGGTCAACGCGGCACTCTCTAGCTGCCACGAGCACTTTTTACTATGCGCACCCAACCAGAGTGACGGGAGGAGCACATTTCAGAAAACGTGCTCAGCTCGACGAGAAAATGCGATTTAAGCAACAAAATTAAAAATGCACCCAAAACCTAAACCAAACGTTGCAGGTGGTTATTTCTTCATGCGCAGTGGTCAACGCGGCACTCTCTAGCTGCCAAGTGCACTTTTTACTATGCGCACCCAACCAGAGTGACGGGAGGAGCACATTTCAGAAAACGTGCTCAGCTCGTCGAGAAAATGCGATTTAAGCAATAAAATTAAAAATGCACCCAAAACCTAAACCAAACGTTGCAGATTGTCATTTCTTCATGCGCAGTGGTCAACGCGGCAGTCTCTAGCTGCCACGAGCACTTTTTACTATGCGCACCCAACCAGAGTGACGGGAGGAGCACATTTCAGAAAACGTGCTCAGCTCGACGAGAAAATGCGATTTAAGCAATAAAATTAAAAATGCACCCAAAACCTAAACCAAACGTTGCATGTGGTTCTTTATTCATGCGCAGTGGTCAACGCGGCACTCTCTAGCTGCCAAGAGCACTTTTTACTATGCGCACCCAACCAGAGTGACGGGAGGAGCACATTTCAGAAAACGTGCTCAGCTCGTCGAGAAAATGCGATTTAAGCAATAAAATTAAAAATGCACCTAAAACCTAAACCACACGTTGCAGGTGGTTATGTCTTCATGCTCAGTGGTCAACGTGGCACTCTCTAGCCTCCAAGAGCACTTTTTACCATGCGCACCCAACCAGAGTGACGGGAGGAGCACATTTCAGAAAACGTGCTCAGCTCGTCGAGAAAATGCGATTTAAGCAATAAAATTAAAAATGCACCTAAAACCTAAACCAAACGTTGCGGATGGTCATTTCTTCATGCGCAGTGGTCAACGCGGCACTCTCTAGCTGCCAAGAGCACTTTTTACTATGCGCACCCAACAAGAGTGACGGGAGGAGCACATTTCAGAAAACGTGCTCAGCTCGTCGAGAAAATTCGATTTAAGCAATAAAATTAAAAATGCACCCAAAACCTAAACCAAACGTTGCAGGTGGTTATTTCTTCATGCGCAGTGGTCAACGCGGCACTCTCTAGCTGCCAAGAGCACTTTTTACTATGCGCACCCAACCAGAGTGACGGGAGGAGCACATTTCAGAAAACGTGCTCAGCTCGTCCAGAAAATGCGATTTAAACAATAAAATTAAAAATGCACCTAAAACCTAAACCAAACGTTGCAGGTGGTTATTCCTTCATGCGCAGTGGCCAACGCGGCATTCTCTAGCTGCCAAGAGCACTTTTTACTATGCGCACCCAACCAGAGTGACGGGAGGAGTACATTTCAGAAAACGTGCTCAGCTCGTCTAGAAAATGCGATTTAAGCAATAAAATTAAAAATGCACCCAAAACCTAAACCAAACGTTGCAGGTGGTTATTTCTTCATGGCTAGTGGTCAACGCGGCACTCTCTGGCTGCCAAGAGCACTTTTTACTATGCGCACCCAACCAGAGTGACGGGAGGAGCACATTTCTGAAATCGTGCTCAGCTCGACGAGAAAATGCGATTTAAGCAATAAAATTAAAAATGCACCCAAAACCTAAACCAAACGTTGCAGATGGTCATTTCTTCATGCGCAGTGGTCAACGCGGCACTCTCTAGCTGCCAAGAGCACTTTTTACTATGCGCACCCAACCAGAGTGACGGGAGGAGCACATTTCAGAAAACGTGCTCAGCTCGACGAGAAAATGCGATTTAAGCAATAAAATTAAAAATGCACCCAAAACCTAAACCAAACGTTGCAGGTGGTTATTTCTTCATGCGCAGTGGTCAACGCGGCACTCTCTAGCTGCCAAGAGCACTTTTTACTATGCGCACCCAACAAGAGTGACGGGAGGAGCACATTTCAGAAAACGTGCTCAGCTCGTCGAGAAAATGCGATTAAAGCAATAAAATTTAAAATGCACCTAAAACCTAAACCAAACGTTGCAGGTGGTTATTTCTTCATGCGCAGTGGTCAACGCGGCACTCTCTAGCTGCCAAGAGCACTTTTTACTATGCGCACCCAACCAGAGTGACGGAAAGGAGCACATTTCAGAAAACGTGCTCGGCTCGTCGAGAAAATGCGATTTAAGCAATAAAATTAAAAATGCACATAAAACCTAAACCAAACGTTGCAGGTGGTTATTTCTTCTTGCGCAGTGGTCAACGCGGCACTCTCTAGCTGCCAAGAGCACTTTTTACTATGCGCACCAAACCAGAGTGACGGGAGGAGCACATTTCAGAAAACGTGCTCAGCTCGTCGAGAAAATGCGATTTAAGCAATAAAATTAAAAATGCACCCAAAACCTAAACCAAACGTTGCAGGTGGTTATTTCTTCATGCGCAGTGGCCAACGCGGGACTCTCTAGCTGCCAAGAGCACTTTTTACTATGCGCACGCAACCAGAGTGACGGGAGGAGCACATTTCAGAAAACGTGCTCAGCTCGTCGAGAAAATGCGATTTAAGCAATAAAATTAAAAATGCACCTAAAACCTAAACCAGACGTTGCAGGTGGTTATTTCTTCATGTGCAGCAGTCAACGCGGCACTCTCTAGCTGCCAAGAGCACTTTTTACTATGCGCACCCGACCAGAGTGACGGGAGGAGCACATTTCAGAAAACGTGCTCAGCTCGTCGAGAAAATACGATTTAAGCAATAAAATTAAAAATGCACCTAAAACCTAAACCAAACGTTGCAGGTGGTTATTTCTTCATGCGCAGTGGTCAACGCGGCACTCTCTAGCTGCCAAGAGCACTTTTTACTATGCGCACCCAACCAGAGTGACGGGAGGAGCACATTTCAGAAAACGTGCTCAGCTCGTCGAGAAAATGCGATTTAAGCAATAAAATTAAAAATGCACCTAAAACCTAAACCAAACGTTGCAGATGGTCATTTCTTCATGCGCAGTGGTCAACGCGGCACTCTCTAGCTGCCAAGAGCACTTTTTACTATGCGCACCCAACAAGAGTGACGGGAGGAGCACATTTCAGAAAACGTGCTCAGCTCGTCGAGAAAATGCGATTTAAGCAATAAAATTAAAAATGCACCTAAAACCTAAACCAAACGTTGCAGGTGGTTATTTCTTCATGCGCAGTGGTCAACGCGGCACTCTCTAGCTGCCAAGAGCACTTTTTCCTATGCGCACCCAACCAGAGTGACGGGAGGAGCACATTTCACAAAACGTGCTCAGCTCGTCGAGAAAATGCGATTTAAGCAATAAAATAAAAAATGCACCTAAAACCTAAACCAAACGTTGCAGATGGTCATTTCTTCATGCGCAGTCGTCAACGCGGCACTCTCTAGCTGCCAAGAGCACTTTTTACTATGCGCACCCAACCAGAGTGACGGGAGGAGCACATTTCAGAAAACGTGCTCAGCTTATCGAGAAAATGCGATTTAAGCAATAAAATTAAAAATGCACCTAAAACCTAAATCAAACGTTGCAGATGGTCATTTCTTCATACGCAGTGGTCAACGTGGCACTCTCTAGCTGCCAAGAGCACTTTTTACTATGCGCACCCAACCAGAGTGACGGGAGGAGCACATTTCAGAAAACGTGCTCAGCTCGTCGAGAAAATGCGATTTAAGCAATAAAATTAAAAATGCACCTAAAACCTAAACCAAACGTTGCAGGTGGTTATTTCTTCATGCGCAGTGGTCAACGCGGCACTCTCTAGCTGCCAAGTGCACTTTTTACTATGCGCACCAGACCAGAGTGACGGGAGGAGCACATTTCAAAAAACGTGCTCAGCTCGTTGAGAAAATGCGATTTAAGCAATAAAATTAAAAATGCACCCAAAACCTAAACCAAACGTTGCAGATTGTCATTTCTTCATGCGCAGTGGTCAACGCGGCACTCTCTAGCTGCCACGAGCACTTTTTACTATGCGCACCCAACCAGAGTGACGGGAGGAGCACATTTCAGAAAACGTGCTCAGCTCGACGAGAAAATGCGATTTAAGCAACAAAATTAAAAATGCACCCAAAACCTAAACCAAACGTTGCAGGTGGTTATTTCTTCATGCGCAGTGGTCAACGCGGCACTCTCTAGCTGCCAAGTGCACTTTTTACTATGCGCACCCAACCAGAGTGACGGGAGGAGCACATTTCAGAAAACGTGCTCAGCTCGTCGAGAAAATGCGATTTAAGCAATAAAATTAAAAATGCACCCAAAACCTAAACCAAACGTTGCAGATTGTCATTTCTTCATGCGCAGTGGTCAACGCGGCAGTCTCTAGCTGCCACGAGCACTTTTTACTATGCGCACCCAACCAGAGTGACGGGAGGAGCACATTTCAGAAAACGTGCTCAGCTCGACGAGAAAATGCGATTTAAGCAATAAAATTAAAAATGCACCCAAAACCTAAACCAAACGTTGCAGGCGGTTATTTCTTCATGCGCAGTGGTCAACGCGGCACTCTCTAGCTGCCAAGAGCACTTTTTACTATGCGCACCCAACCAGAGTGACGGGAGGAGCACATTTCAGAAAACGTGCTCAGCTCGTCGAGAAAATGCGATTTAAGCAATAAAATTAAAAATGCACCTAAAACCTAAACCAAACGTTGCAGATGGTCATTTCTTCATGCGCAGTGGTCAACGCGGCACTCTCTAGCTGCCAAGAGCACTTTTTACTATGCGCACCCAACCAGAGTGACGGGAGGAGCACATTTCAGAAAACGTGCTCAGCTCGTCCAGAAAATGCGATTTAAGCAATAAAATTAAAAATGCACCCAAAACCTAAACCAAACGTTGCATGTGGTTCTTTATTCATGCGCAGTGGTCAACGCGGCACTCTCTAGCTGCCAAGAGCACTTTTTACTATGCGCACCCAACCAGAGTGACGGGAGGAGCACATTTCAGAAAACGTGCTCAGCTCGTCGAGAAAATGCGATTTAAGCAATAAAATTAAAAATGCACCTAAAACCTAAACCACACGTTGCAGGTGGTTATGTCTTCATGCTCAGTGGTCAACGTGGCACTCTCTAGCCTCCAAGAGCACTTTTTACCATGCGCACCCAACCAGAGTGACGGGAGGAGCACATTTCAGAAAACGTGCTCAGCTCGTCGAGAAAATGCGATTTAAGCAATAAAATTAAAAATGCACCTAAAACCTAAACCAAACGTTGCGGATGGTCATTTCTTCATGCGCAGTGGTCAACGCGGCACTCTCTAGCTGCCAAGAGCACTTTTTACTATGCGCACCCAACAAGAGTGACGGGAGGAGCACATTTCAGAAAACGTGCTCAGCTCGTCGAGAAAATTCGATTTAAGCAATAAAATTAAAAATGCACCCAAAACCTAAACCAAACGTTGCAGGTGGTTATTTCTTCATGCGCAGTGGTCAACGCGGCACTCTCTAGCTGCCAAGAGCACTTTTTACTATGCGCACCCAACCAGAGTGACGGGAGGAGCACATTTCAGAAAACGTGCTCAGCTCGTCCAGAAAATGCGATTTAAACAATAAAATTAAAAATGCACCTAAAACCTAAACCAAACGTTGCAGGTGGTTATTCCTTCATGCGCAGTGGCCAACGCGGCATTCTCTAGCTGCCAAGAGCACTTTTTACTATGCGCACCCAACCAGAGTGACGGGAGGAGTACATTTCAGAAAACGTGCTCAGCTCGTCTAGAAAATGCGATTTAAGCAATAAAATTAAAAATGCACCCAAAACCTAAACCAAACGTTGCAGGTGGTTATTTCTTCATGGCTAGTGGTCAACGCGGCACTCTCTGGCTGCCAAGAGCACTTTTTACTATGCGCACCCAACCAGAGTGACGGGAGGAGCACATTTCTGAAATCGTGCTCAGCTCGACGAGAAAATGCGATTTAAGCAATAAAATTAAAAATGCACCCAAAACCTAAACCAAACGTTGCAGATGGTCATTTCTTCATGCGCAGTGGTCAACGCGGCACTCTCTAGCTGCCAAGAGCACTTTTTACTATGCGCACCCAACCAGAGTGACGGGAGGAGCACATTTCAGAAAACGTGCTCAGCTCGACGAGAAAATGCGATTTAAGCAATAAAATTAAAAATGCACCCAAAACCTAAACCAAACGTTGCAGGTGGTTATTTCTTCATGCGCATGTGGTCAACGCGGCACTCTCTAGCTGCCAAGAGCAGTTTTTACTATGCGCACCCAACCAGAGTGACGGGAGGAGCACATTTCAGAAAACGTGCTCAGCTCGTCGAGAAAATGCGATTTAAGCAATAAAATTAAAAATGCACCCAAAACCTAAACCAAACGTTGCAGATGGTCATTTCTTCATGCGCAGTGGTCAACGCGGCACTCTCTAGCTGCCAAGAGCACTTTTTACTATGCACACCCAACCAGAGTGACGGGAGGAGCACATTTCTGAAAACGTGCTCAGCTCGACGAGAAAATGCGATTTAAGCAATAAAATTAAAAATGCACCCAAAACCTAAACCAAACGTTGCAGATTGTCATTTCTTCATGCGCAGTGGTCAACGCGGCAGTCTCTAGCTGCCACGAGCACTTTTTACTATGCGCACCCAACCAGAGTGACGGGAGGAGCACATTTCAGAAAACGTGCTCAGCTCGACGAGAAAATGCGATTTAAGCAATAAAATTAAAAATGCACCCAAAACCTAAACCAAACGTTGCAGGCGGTTATTTCTTCATGCGCAGTGGTCAACGCGGCACTCTCTAGCTGCCAAGAGCACTTTTTACTATGCGCACCCAACCAGAGTGACGGGAGGAGCACATTTCAGAAAACGTGCTCAGCTCGTCGAGAAAATGCGATTTAAGCAATAAAATTAAAAATGCACCTAAAACCTAAACCAAACGTTGCAGATGGTCATTTCTTCATGCGCAGTGGTCAACGCGGCACTCTCTAGCTGCCAAGAGCACTTTTTACTATGCGCACCCAACCAGAGTGACGGGAGGAGCACATTTCAGAAAACGTGCTCAGCTCGTCGAGAAAATGCGATTTAAGCAATAAAATTAAAAATGCACCTAAAACCTAAACCAAACGTTGCAGATGGTCATTTCTTCATGCGCAGTGGTCAACGCGGCACTCTCTAGCTGCCAAGAGCACTTTTTACTATGCGCACCCAACCAGAGTGACGGGAGGAGCACATTTCAGAAAACGTGCTCAGCTCGTCCAGAAAATGCGATTTAAGCAATAAAATTAAAAATGCACCCAAAACCTAAACCAAACGTTGCATGTGGTTCTTTATTCATGCGCAGTGGTCAACGCGGCACTCTCTAGCTGCCAAGAGCACTTTTTACTATGCGCACCCAACCAGAGTGACGGGAGGAGCACATTTCAGAAAACGTGCTCAGCTCGTCGAGAAAATGCGATTTAAGCAATAAAATTAAAAATGCACCTAAAACCTAAACCACACGTTGCAGGTGGTTATGTCTTCATGCTCAGTGGTCAACGTGGCACTCTCTAGCCTCCAAGAGCACTTTTTACCATGCGCACCCAACCAGAGTGACGGGAGGAGCACATTTCAGAAAACGTGCTCAGCTCGTCGAGAAAATGCGATTTAAGCAATAAAATTAAAAATGCACCTAAAACCTAAACCAAACGTTGCAGATGGTTATTTCTTCATGCGCAGTGGTCAACGCGGCACTCTCTAGCTGCCAAGACCACTTTTTACTATGCGCACCTAACCAGAGTGACGGGAGGAGCACATTTCAGAAAACGTGCTCAGCTCGTCGAGAAAATGCGATTTAAGCAATAAAATTAAAAATGCACCTAAAACCTAAACCAAACGTTGCGGATGGTCATTTCTTCATGCGCAGTGGTCAACGCGGCACTCTCTAGCTGCCAAGAGCACTTTTTACTATGCGCACCCAACAAGAGTGACGGGAGGAGCACATTTCAGATAACGTGCTCAGCTCGTCGAGAAAATTCGATTTAAGCAATAAAATTAAAAATGCACCCAAAACCTAAACCAAACGTTGCAGGTGGTTATTTCTTCATGCGCAGTGGTCAACGCGGCACTCTCTAGCTGCCAAGAGCACTTTTTACTATGCGCACCCAACCAGAGTGACGGGAGGAGCACATTTCAGAAAACGTGCTCAGCTCGTCCAGAAAATGCGATTTAAACAATAAAATTAAAAATGCACCTAAAACCTAAACCAAACGTTGCAGGTGGTTATTCCTTCATGCGCAGTGGCCAACGCGGCATTCTCTAGCTGCCAAGAGCACTTTTTACTATGCGCACCCAACCAGAGTGACGGGAGGAGTACATTTCAGAAAACGTGCTCAGCTCGTCTAGAAAATGCGATTTAAGCAATAAAATTAAAAATGCACCCAAAACCTAAACCAAACGTTGCAGGTGGTTATTTCTTCATGGCTAGTGGTCAACGCGGCACTCTCTGGCTGTCAAGAGCACTTTTTACTATGCGCACCCAACCAGAGTGACGGGAGGAGCACATTTCTGAAATCGTGCTCAGCTCGACGAGAAAATGCGATTTAAGCAATAAAATTAAAAATGCACCCAAAACCTAAACCAAACGTTGCAGATGGTCATTTCTTCATGCGCAGTGGTCAACGCGGCACTCTCTAGCTGCCAAGAGCACTTTTTACTATGCGCACCCAACCAGAGTGACGGGAGGAGCACATTTCAGAAAACGTGCTCAGCTCGACGAGAAAATGCGATTTAAGCAATAAAATTAAAAATGCACCCAAAACCTAAACCAAACGTTGCAGGTGGTTATTTCTTCATGCGCAGTGGTCAACGCGGCACTCTCTAGCTGCCAAGAGCAGTTTTTACTATGCGCACCCAACCAGAGTGACGGGAGGAGCACATTTCAGAAAACGTGCTCAGCTCGTCGAGAAAATGCGATTTAAGCAATAAAATTAAAAATGCACCCAAAACCTAAACCAAACGTTGCAGATGGTCATTTCTTCATGCGCAGTGGTCAACGCGGCACTCTCTAGCTGCCAAGAGCACTTTTTACTATGCACACCCAACCAGAGTGACGGGAGGAGCACATTTCTGAAAACGTGCTCAGCTCGACGAGAAAATGCGATTTAAGCAATAAAATTAAAAATGCACCCAAAACCTAAAACAAACGTTGCAAGGTGGTTATTTCTTCATGCGCAGTGGTCAACGCGGCACTCTCTAGCTGCCAAGAGCACTTTTTACTATGCGCACCCAACCAGAGTGACGGGAGGAGCACATTTGAGAAAACGTGCTCAGCTCGTCGAGGAAATGCGATTTAAGCAATAAGATTAAAAATGCACCCAAAACCTAAACCAAACGTTGCAGGTGATTATTTCTTCATGCGCAGTGGTCAACGCGGCACTCTCTAGCTGCCAAGAGCACTTTTTACTATACGCACCCAACCAGAGTGACGGGAGGAGCACATTTCAGAAAACGTGCTCAGCTCGTCGAGAAAATGCGATTTAAGCAATAAGATTAAAAATGCACCCAAAACCTAAACCAACCGTTGCAGGTGGTTATTTCTTCATGCGCAGTGGTCAACGCGGCACTCTCTAGCTGCCAAGAGCACTTTTTACTATGCGCACCCAACCAGAGTGACGGGAGGAGCACATTTCAGAAAACGTGCTCAGCTCGTCGAGAAAATGCGATTTAAGCAATAAAATAAAAAATGCACCTAAAACCTAAACCAAACGTTGGGGGTGGTTATTTCTTCATGTGCAGCAGTCAACGCGGCACTCTCTACCTGCCAAGAGCACTTTTTACTATGCGCACCCGACCAGAGTGACGGGAGGAGCACATTTCAGAAAACGTGCTCAGCTCGTCGAGAAAATGCGATTTAAGCAATAAAATTAAAAATGCACCTAAAACCTAAAACAAACGTTGCACGTGGTTATTTCTTCATGCGCAGTGGTCAACGTGGCACTGTCTAGCTGCCAAGAGCACTTTTTACTATGCGCACCCAACCAGAGTGACGGGAGGAGCACATTTCAGAAAACGTGCTCAGCTCGTCGAGAAAATGCGATTTAAGCAATAAAATTAAAAATGCACCTAAAACCTAAACCAAACGTTGCAAATGGTCATTTCTTCATGCGCAGTGGTCAACGCGGCACTCTCTAGCTGCCAAGAGCACTTTTTACTATGCGCACCCAACCAGAGTGACGGGAGGAGCACATTTCAGAAAACGTGCTCAGCTCGTCGAGAAAATGCGATTTAAGCAATAAAATTAAAAATGCACCTAAAACCTAAACCACACGTTGCAGGTGGTTATGTCTTCATGCTCAGTGGTCAACGTGGCACTCTCTAGCCTCCAAGAGCACTTTTTACCATGCGCACCCAACCAGAGTGACGGGAGGAGCACATTTCAGAAAACGTGCTCAGCTCGTCGAGAAAATGCGATTTAAGCAATAAAATTAAAAATGCACCTAAAACCTAAACCAAACGTTGCGGATGGTCATTTCTTCATGCGCAGTGGTCAACGCGGCACTCTCTAGCTGCCAAGAGCACTTTTTACTATGCGCACCCAACAAGAGTGACGGGAGGAGCACATTTCAGAAAACGTGCTCAGCTCGTCGAGAAAATTCGATTTAAGCAATAAAATTAAAAATGCACCCAAAACCTAAACCAAACGTTGCAGGTGGTTATTTCTTCATGCGCAGTGGTCAACGCGGCACTCTCTAGCTGCCAAGAGCACTTTTTACTATGCGCACCCAACCAGAGTGACGGGAGGAGCACATTTCAGAAAACGTGCTCAGCTCGTCCAGAAAATGCGATTTAAACAATAAAATTAAAAATGCACCTAAAACCTAAACCAAACGTTGCAGGTGGTTATTCCTTCATGCGCAGTGGCCAACGCGGCATTCTCTAGCTGCCAAGAGCACTTTTTACTATGCGCACCCAACCAGAGTGACGGGAGGAGTACATTTCAGAAAACGTGCTCAGCTCGTCTAGAAAATGCGATTTAAGCAATAAAATTAAAAATGCACCCAAAACCTAAACCAAACGTTGCAGGTGGTTATTTCTTCATGGCTAGTGGTCAACGCGGCACTCTCTGGCTGCCAAGAGCACTTTTTACTATGCGCACCCAACCAGAGTGACGGGAGGAGCACATTTCTGAAATCGTGCTCAGCTCGACGAGAAAATGCGATTTAAGCAATAAAATTAAAAATGCACCCAAAACCTAAACCAAACGTTGCAGATGGTCATTTCTTCATGCGCAGTGGTCAACGCGGCACTCTCTAGCTGCCAAGAGCACTTTTTACTATGCGCACCCAACCAGAGTGACGGGAGGAGCACATTTCAGAAAACGTGCTCAGCTCGACGAGAAAATGCGATTTAAGCAATAAAATTAAAAATGCACCCAAAACCTAAACCAAACGTTGCAGGTGGTTATTTCTTCATGCGCAGTGGTCAACGCGGCACTCTCTAGCTGCCAAGAGCAGTTTTTACTATGCGCACCCAACCAGAGTGACGGGAGGAGCACATTTCAGAAAACGTGCTCAGCTCGTCGAGAAAATGCGATTTAAGCAATAAAATTAAAAATGCACCCAAAACCTAAACCAAACGTTGCAGATGGTCATTTCTTCATGCGCAGTGGTCAACGCGGCACTCTCTAGCTGCCAAGAGCACTTTTTACTATGCACACCCAACCAGAGTGACGGGAGGAGCACATTTCTGAAAACGTGCTCAGCTCGACGAGAAAATGCGATTTAAGCAATAAAATTAAAAATGCACCCAAAACCTAAACCAAACGTTGCAGATTGTCATTTCTTCATGCGCAGTGGTCAACGCGGCAGTCTCTAGCTGCCACGAGCACTTTTTACTATGCGCACCCAACCAGAGTGACGGGAGGAGCACATTTCAGAAAACGTGCTCAGCTCGACGAGAAAATGCGATTTAAGCAATAAAATTAAAAATGCACCCAAAACCTAAACCAAACGTTGCAGGCGGTTATTTCTTCATGCGCAGTGGTCAACGCGGCACTCTCTAGCTGCCAAGAGCACTTTTTACTATGCGCACCCAACCAGAGTGACGGGAGGAGCACATTTCAGAAAACGTGCTCAGCTCGTCGAGAAAATGCGATTTAAGCAATAAAATTAAAAATGCACCCAAAACCTAAACCAAACGTTGCAGGTGGTTATTTCTTCATGCGCAGTGGTCAACGCGGCACTCTCTAGCTGCCAAGAGCAGTTTTTACTATGCGCACCCAACCAGAGTGACGGGAGGAGCACATTTCAGAAAACGTGCTCAGCTCGTCGAGAAAATGCGATTTAAGCAATAAAATTAAAAATGCACCTACAACCTAAACCAAACGTTGCAGATGGTTATTTCTTTATGTGCAGTGGTCAACGCGGCACTCTCTAGCTGCCAAGAGCACTTTTTACTATGCGCACCCAACCAGAGTGACGGGAGGAGCACATTTCAGAAAACGTGCTCAGCTCGTCGAGAAAATGCGATTTAAGCAATAAAATTAAAAATGCACCCAAAACCTAAACCAAACGTTGCAGATGGTCATTTATTCATGCGCAGTGGTCAACGCGGCACTCTCTAGCTGCCAAGAGCACTTTTTACTATGCGCACCCAACAAGAGTGACGGGAGGAGCACATTTCAGAAAACGTGCTCAGCTCGTCGAGAAAATTCGATTTAAGCAATAAAATTAAAAATGCACCCAAAACCTAAACCAAACGTTGCAGGTGGTTATTTCTTCATGCGCAGTGGTCAACGCGGCACTCTCTAGCTGCCAAGAGCACTTTTTACTATGCGCACCCAACCAGAGTGACGGGAGGAGCACATTTCAGAAAACGTGCTCAGCTCGTCCAGAAAATGCGATTTAAACAATAAAATTAAAAATGCACCTACATTCTAAACCAAACGTTGCAGGTGGTTATTTCTTCATGCGCAATGGTCAACGCGGCGCTCTCTAGCTGCCAAGATCACTTTTTACTATGCGCACCCAACCAG
Source organism: Syngnathus scovelli (assembly GCF_024217435.2). NCBI lineage: Eukaryota > Metazoa > Chordata > Actinopteri > Syngnathiformes > Syngnathidae > Syngnathus > Syngnathus scovelli. The sequence goes on along the minus strand of NC_090850.1, from coordinate 4,560,588 downwards.
AGTGACGGGAGGAGCACATTTCAGAAAACGTGCTCAGCTCGACGAGAAAATGCGATTTAAGCAATAAAATTAAAAATGCACCCAAAACCTAAACCAAACGTTGCAGGTGGTTATTTCTTCATGCGCAGTGGTCAACGCGGCACTCTCTAGCTGCCAAGAGCAGTTTTTACTATGCGCACCCAACCAGAGTGACGGGAGGAGCACATTTCAGAAAACGTGCTCAGCTCGTCGAGAAAATGCGATTTAAGCAATAAAATTAAAAATGCACCCAAAACCTAAACCAAACGTTGCAGATGGTCATTTCTTCATGCGCAGTGGTCAACGCGGCACTCTCTAGCTGCCAAGAGCACTTTTTACTATGCACACCCAACCAGAGTGACGGGAGGAGCACATTTCTGAAAACGTGCTCAGCTCGACGAGAAAATGCGATTTAAGCAATAAAATTAAAAATGCACCCAAAACCTAAAACAAACGTTGCAAGGTGGTTATTTCTTCATGCGCAGTGGTCAACGCGGCACTCTCTAGCTGCCAAGAGCACTTTTTACTATGCGCACCCAACCAGAGTGACGGGAGGAGCACATTTGAGAAAACGTGCTCAGCTCGTCGAGGAAATGCGATTTAAGCAATAAGATTAAAAATGCACCCAAAACCTAAACCAAACGTTGCAGGTGATTATTTCTTTATGCGCAGTGGTCAACGCGGCACTCTCTAGCTGCCAAGAGCACTTTTTACTATGCGCACCCAACCAGAGTGACGGGAGGAGCACATTTCAGAAAACGTGCTCAGCTCGTCGAGAAAATGCGATTTAAGCAATAAAATAAAAAATGCACCTAAAACCTAAACCAAACGTTGGGGGTGGTTATTTCTTCATGTGCAGCAGTCAACGCGGCACTCTCTACCTGCCAAGAGCACTTTTTACTATGCGCACCCGACCAGAGTGACGGGAGGAGCACATTTCAGAAAACGTGCTCAGCTCGTCGAGAAAGTGCGATTTAAGCAATAAAAATAAAAATGCACCTAAAACCTAAAACAAACGTTGCACGTGGTTATTTCTTCATGCGCAGTGGTCAACGCGGCACTCTCTAGCTGCCAAGAGCAGTTTTTACTATGCTCACCCAACCAGAGTGACGGGAGGAGCACATTTCAGAAAACGTGCTCAGCTCGTCGAGAAAATGCGATTTAAGCAATAAAATTAAAAATGCACCCAAAACCTAAACCAAACGTTGCAGGTGGTTATTTCTTCATGCGCAGTGGTCAACGCGGCACTCTCTAGCTGCCAAGAGCCCTTTTTACTATGCGCACCCAACCAGAGTGACGGGAGGAGCACATTTCAGAAAACGTGCTCAGCTCGTCGAGAAAATGCGATTTAAGCAATAAAATTAAAAATGCACCTAAAACCTAAACCAGACGTTGCAGGTGGTTATTTCTTCATGTGCAGCAGTCAACGCGGCACTCTCTAGCTGCCAAGAGCACTTTTTACTATGCGCACCCAACCAGAGTGACGGGAGGAGCACATTTCAGAAAACGTGCTCAGCTCGTCGAGAAAATGCGATTTAAGCAATAAAATTAAAAATGCACCTAAAACCTAAAACAAACGTTGCACGTGGTTATTTCTTCATGCGCAGTGGTCAACGTGGCACTGTCTAGCTGCCAAGAGCACTTTTTACTATGCGCACCCAACCAGAGTGACGGGAGGAGCACATTTCAGAAAACGTGCTCAGCTCGTCGAGAAAATGCGATTTAAGCAATAAAATTAAAAATGCACCTAAAACCTAAACCAAACGTTGCAAATGGTCATTTCTTCATGCGCAGTGGTCAACGCGGCACTCTCTAGCTGCCAAGAGCACTTTTTACTATGCGCACCCAACCAGAGTGACGGGAGGAGCACATTTCAGAAAACGTGCTCAGCTCGTCGAGAAAATGCGATTTAAGCAATAAAATTAAAAATGCACCTAAAACCTAAACCACACGTTGCAGGTGGTTATGTCTTCATGCTCAGTGGTCAACGTGGCACTCTCTAGCCTCCAAGAGCACTTTTTACCATGCGCACCCAACCAGAGTGACGGGAGGAGCACATTTCAGAAAACGTGCTCAGCTCGTCGAGAAAATGCGATTTAAGCAATAAAATTAAAAATGCACCTAAAACCTAAACCAAACGTTGCGGATGGTCATTTCTTCATGCGCAGTGGTCAACGCGGCACTCTCTAGCTGCCAAGAGCACTTTTTACTATGCGCACCCAACCAGAGTGACGGGAGGAGCACATTTCAGAAAACGTGCTCAGCTCGTCCAGAAAATGCGATTTAAACAATAAAATTAAAAATGCACCTAAAACCTAAACCAAACGTTGCAGGTGGTTATTCCTTCATGCGCAGTGGCCAACGCGGCATTCTCTAGCTGCCAAGAGCACTTTTTACTATGCGCACCCAACCAGAGTGACGGGAGGAGTACATTTCAGAAAACGTGCTCAGCTCGTCTAGAAAATGCGATTTAAGCAATAAAATTAAAAATGCACCCAAAACCTAAACCAAACGTTGCAGGTGGTTATTTCTTCATGGCTAGTGGTCAACGCGGCACTCTCTGGCTGCCAAGAGCACTTTTTACTATGCGCACCCAACCAGAGTGACGGGAGGAGCACATTTCTGAAATCGTGCTCAGCTCGACGAGAAAATGCGATTTAAGCAATAAAATTAAAAATGCACCCAAAACCTAAACCAAACGTTGCAGATGGTCATTTCTTCATGCGCAGTGGTCAACGCGGCACTCTCTAGCTGCCAAGAGCACTTTTTACTATGCGCACCCAACCAGAGTGACGGGAGGAGCACATTTCAGAAAACGTGCTCAGCTCGACGAGAAAATGCGATTTAAGCAATAAAATTAAAAATGCACCCAAAACCTAAACCAAACGTTGCAGGTGGTTATTTCTTCATGCGCAGTGGTCAACGCGGCACTCTCTAGCTGCCAAGAGCAGTTTTTACTATGCGCACCCAACCAGAGTGACGGGAGGAGCACATTTCAGAAAACGTGCTCAGCTCGTCGAGAAAATGCGATTTAAGCAATAAAATTAAAAATGCACCCAAAACCTAAACCAAACGTTGCAGATGGTCATTTCTTCATGCGCAGTGGTCAACGCGGCACTCTCTAGCTGCCAAGAGCACTTTTTACTATGCACACCCAACCAGAGTGACGGGAGGAGCACATTTCTGAAAACGTGCTCAGCTCGACGAGAAAATGCGATTTAAGCAATAAAATTAAAAATGCACCCAAAACCTAAACCAAACGTTGCAGATTGTCATTTCTTCATGCGCAGTGGTCAACGCGGCAGTCTCTAGCTGCCACGAGCACTTTTTACTATGCGCACCCAACCAGAGTGACGGGAGGAGCACATTTCAGAAAACGTGCTCAGCTCGACGAGAAAATGCGATTTAAGCAATAAAATTAAAAATGCACCCAAAACCTAAACCAAACGTTGCAGGCGGTTATTTCTTCATGCGCAGTGGTCAACGCGGCACTCTCTAGCTGCCAAGAGCACTTTTTACTATGCGCACCCAACCAGAGTGACGGGAGGAGCACATTTCAGAAAACGTGCTCAGCTCGTCGAGAAAATGCGATTTAAGCAATAAAATTAAAAATGCACCCAAAACCTAAACCAAACGTTGCAGGTGGTTATTTCTTCATGCGCAGTGGTCAACGCGGCACTCTCTAGCTGCCAAGAGCAGTTTTTACTATGCGCACCCAACCAGAGTGACGGGAGGAGCACATTTCAGAAAACGTGCTCAGCTCGTCGAGAAAATGCGATTTAAGCAATAAAATTAAAAATGCACCTACAACCTAAACCAAACGTTGCAGATGGTTATTTCTTTATGTGCAGTGGTCAACGCGGCACTCTCTAGCTGCCAAGAGCACTTTTTACTATGCGCACCCAACCAGAGTGACGGGAGGAGCACATTTCAGAAAACGTGCTCAGCTCGTCGAGAAAATGCGATTTAAGCAATAAAATTAAAAATGCACCCAAAACCTAAACCAAACGTTGCAGATGGTCATTTATTCATGCGCAGTGGTCAACGCGGCACTCTCTAGCTGCCAAGAGCACTTTTTACTATGCGCACCCAACAAGAGTGACGGGAGGAGCACATTTCAGAAAACGTGCTCAGCTCGTCGAGAAAATTCGATTTAAGCAATAAAATTAAAAATGCACCCAAAACCTAAACCAAACGTTGCAGGTGGTTATTTCTTCATGCGCAGTGGTCAACGCGGCACTCTCTAGCTGCCAAGAGCACTTTTTACTATGCGCACCCAACCAGAGTGACGGGAGGAGCACATTTCAGAAAACGTGCTCAGCTCGTCCAGAAAATGCGATTTAAACAATAAAATTAAAAATGCACCTACATTCTAAACCAAACGTTGCAGGTGGTTATTTCTTCATGCGCAATGGTCAACGCGGCGCTCTCTAGCTGCCAAGATCACTTTTTACTATGCGCACCCAACCAGAGTGACGGGAGGAGCACATTTCAGAAAACGTGCTCAGCTCGACGAGAAAATGCGATTTAAGCAATAAAATTAAAAATGCACCCAAAACCTAAACCAAACGTTGCAGGTGGTTATTTCTTCATGCGCAGTGGTCAACGCGGCACTCTCTAGCTGCCAAGAGCAGTTTTTACTATGCGCACCCAACCAGAGTGACGGGAGGAGCACATTTCAGAAAACGTGCTCAGCTCGTCGAGAAAATGCGATTTAAGCAATAAAATTAAAAATGCACCCAAAACCTAAACCAAACGTTGCAGATGGTCATTTCTTCATGCGCAGTGGTCAACGCGGCACTCTCTAGCTGCCAAGAGCACTTTTTACTATGCACACCCAACCAGAGTGACGGGAGGAGCACATTTCTGAAAACGTGCTCAGCTCGACGAGAAAATGCGATTTAAGCAATAAAATTAAAAATGCACCCAAAACCTAAAACAAACGTTGCAAGGTGGTTATTTCTTCATGCGCAGTGGTCAACGCGGCACTCTCTAGCTGCCAAGAGCACTTTTTACTATGCGCACCCAACCAGAGTGACGGGAGGAGCACATTTGAGAAAACGTGCTCAGCTCGTCGAGGAAATGCGATTTAAGCAATAAGATTAAAAATGCACCCAAAACCTAAACCAAACGTTGCAGGTGATTATTTCTTTATGCGCAGTGGTCAACGCGGCACTCTCTAGCTGCCAAGAGCACTTTTTACTATGCGCACCCAACCAGAGTGACGGGAGGAGCACATTTCAGAAAACGTGCTCAGCTCGTCGAGAAAATGCGATTTAAGCAATAAAATAAAAAATGCACCTAAAACCTAAACCAAACGTTGGGGGTGGTTATTTCTTCATGTGCAGCAGTCAACGCGGCACTCTCTACCTGCCAAGAGCACTTTTTACTATGCGCACCCGACCAGAGTGACGGGAGGAGCACATTTCAGAAAACGTGCTCAGCTCGTCGAGAAAGTGCGATTTAAGCAATAAAAATAAAAATGCACCTAAAACCTAAAACAAACGTTGCACGTGGTTATTTCTTCATGCGCAGTGGTCAACGCGGCACTCTCTAGCTGCCAAGAGCAGTTTTTACTATGCTCACCCAACCAGAGTGACGGGAGGAGCACATTTCAGAAAACGTGCTCAGCTCGTCGAGAAAATGCGATTTAAGCAATAAAATTAAAAATGCACCCAAAACCTAAACCAAACGTTGCAGGTGGTTATTTCTTCATGCGCAGTGGTCAACGCGGCACTCTCTAGCTGCCAAGAGCCCTTTTTACTATGCGCACCCAACCAGAGTGACGGGAGGAGCACATTTCAGAAAACGTGCTCAGCTCGTCGAGAAAATGCGATTTAAGCAATAAAATTAAAAATGCACCTAAAACCTAAACCAGACGTTGCAGGTGGTTATTTCTTCATGTGCAGCAGTCAACGCGGCACTCTCTAGCTGCCAAGAGCACTTTTTACTATGCGCACCCGACCAGAGTGACGGGAGGAGCACATTTCAGAAAACGTGCTCAGCTCGTCGAGAAAATACGATTTAAGCAATAAAATTAAAAATGCACCTAAAACCTAAACCAAACGTTGCAGGTGGTTATTTCTTCATGCGCAGTGGTCAACGCGGCACTCTCTAGCTGCCAAGAGCACTTTTTACTATGCGCACCCAACCAGAGTGACGGGAGGAGCACATTTCAGAAAACGTGCTCAGCTCGTCGAGAAAATGCGATTTAAGCAATAAAAATAAAAATGCACCTAAAACCTAAAACAAACGTTGCACGTGGTTATTTCTTCATGCGCAGTGGTCAACGTGGCACTCTCTAGCTGCCAAGAGCACTTTTTACTATGCGCACCCAACCAGAGTGACGGGAGGAGCACATTTCAGAAAACGTGCTCAGCTCGTCGAGAAAATGCGATTTAAGCAATAAAATTAAAAATGCACCCAAAACCTAAACCAAACGTTGCAGATGGTCATTTCTTTATTCGCAGTGGTCAACGCGGCACTCTCTAGCTGCCAAGAGCACTTTTTACTATGCGCACCCAACCAGAGTGACGGGAGGAGCACATTTCAGAAAACGTGCTCAGCTCGACGAGAAAATGCGATTTAAGCAATGAAATTAAAAATGCACCCAAAACCTAAACCAAACGTTGCAGGTGGTTATTTCTTCATGCGCAGTGGTCAACGCGGCACTCTCTAGCTGCCAAGAGCAGTTTTTACTATGCGCACCCAACCAGAGTGACGGGAGGAGCACATTTCAGAAAACGTGCTCAGCTCCTCGAGAAAATGCGATTTAAGCAATAAAATTAAAAATGCACCTACAACCTAAACCAAACGTTGCAGGTGGTTATTTCTTCATGCGCAATGGTCAACGCGGCACTCTCTAGCTGCCAAGATCACTTTTTACTATGCGCACCCAACCAGAGTGACGGGAGGAGCACATTTCAGAAAACGTGCTCAGCTCGTCGAGAAAATGCGATTTAAGCAATAAAATTAAAAATGCACCTACAACCTAAAACAAACGTTGCACGTGGTTATTTCTTTATGTGCAGTGGTCAACGCGGCACTCTCTAGCTGCCAAGAGCACTTTTTACTATGCGCACCCAACCAGAGTGACGGGAGGAGCACATTTCAGAAAACGTGCTCAGCTCGTCGAGAAAATGCGATTTAAGCAATAAAATTAAAAATGCACCCAAAACCTAAACCAAACGTTGCAGATGGTCATTTATTCATGCGCAGTGGTCAACGCGGCACTCTCTAGCTGCCAAGAGCACTTTTTACTATGCGCACCCAACCAGAGTGACGGGAGGAGCACATTTCAGAAAACGTGCTCAGCTCGACGAGAAAATGCGATTTAAGCAATAAAATTAAAAATGCACCCAAAACCTAAACCAAACGTTGCAGGTGGTTATTTCTTCATGCGCAGTGGTCAACGCGGCACTCTCTAGCTGCCAAGAGCAGTTTTTAAAATGCGCACCCAACCAGAGTGACGGGAGGAGCACATTTCAGAAAACGTGCTCAGCTCCTCGAGAAAATGCGATTTAAGCAATACAATTAAAAATGCACCTACATTCTAAACCAAACGTTGCAGGTGGTTATTTCTTCATGCGCAATGGTCAACGCGGCGCTCTCTAGCTGCCAAGATCACTTTTTACTATGCGCACCCAACCAGAGTGACGGGAGGAGCACATTTCAGAAAACGTGCTCAGCTCGTCGAGAAAATGCGATTTAAGCAATAAAATTAAAAATGCACCTAAAACCTAAAACAAACGTTGCACGTGGTTATTTCTTCATGTGCAGTGGTCAACGCGGCACTCTCTAGCTGCCAAGAGCACTTTTTACTATGCGCACCCAACCAGAGTGACGGGAGGAGCACATTTCAGAAAACGTGCTCAGCTCGTCGAGAAAATGCGATTTAAGCAATAAAATTAAAAATGCACCTAAAACCTAAACCAAACGTTGCACGTGGTTATTTCTTCATGCGCAGTGGTCAACGCGGCACTCTCTAGCTGCCAAGAGCACTTTTTACTATGCGCACCCAACCAGAGTGACGGGAGGAGCACATTTCAGAAAACGTGCTCAGCTCGTCGAGAAAATGCGATTTAAGCAATAAAATTAAAAATGCACCCAAAACCTAAATCAAACGTCTCAGATGGTCATTTCTTCATGCGCAGTGGTCAACGCGGCACTCTCTAGCTGCCAAGAGCACTTTTTACTATGCGCACCCAACCAGAGTGACGGGAGGAGCACATTTCAGAAAACGTGCTCAGCTCGACGAGAAAATGCAATTTAAGCAATGAAATTAAAAATGCACCCAAAACAAAAACCAAACGTTGCAGGCGGTTATTTCTTCATGCGGAGTGGTCAACGTGGCACTCTCTAGCTGCCAAGAGCACTTTTTACCATGCACACCCAACCAGAGTGACGGGAGGAGCACATTTCAGAAAACGTGCTCTGCTCGTCGAGAAAATGCGATTTAAGCAATAAAATTAAAAATGCACCTAAAACCTAAACCAAACGTTGCAGGTGGTTATTTCTTCATGCGCAGCAGTCAACGCGACACTCTCTAGCTGCCAAGAGCACTTTTTACTATGCGCACCCAACCAGAGTGACGGGAGGAGCACATTTCAGAAAGCGTGCTCAGCTCGTCCAGAAAATGCGATTTAAGCAATAAAATTAAAAATGCACCAAAAACCTAAACCAAACGTTGCAGGTGGTTATTTCTTCATGCGCAGTGGTCAACGCGGCACTCTCTAGCTGCCAAGACCACTTTTTACTATGCGCACCCAACCAGAGTGACGGGACGAGCACATTTCAGAAAACGTGCTCAGCTCGTCGAGAAAATGCGATTTAAGCAATAAAATTAAAAATGCACCCAAAACCTAAACCAAACGTTGCAGGTGGTTATTTCTTCATGCGCAGTGGTCAACGCGGCACTCTCTAGCTGCCAAGAGCACTTTTTACTATGCGCACCCAACCAGAGTGACGGGAGGAGCACATTTCAGAAAACGTGCTCAGCTCGTCGAGAAAATTCGATTTAAGCAATAAAATTAAAAATGCACCCAAAACCTAAACCAAACGTTGCAGGTGGTTATTTCTTCATGCGCAGTGGTCAACGCGGCACTCTCTAGCTGCCAAGAGCAGTTTTTACTATGCGCACCCAACCAGAGTGACGGGAGGAGCACATTTCAGAAAACGTGCTCAGCTCGTCGAGAAAATGCGATTTAAGCAATAAAATTAAAAATGCACCTAAAACCTAAACCAAACGTTGCAGGTGGTTATTTCTTCATGCGCAATGGTCAACGCGGCACTCTCTAGCTGCCAAGAACACTTTTTACTATGCGCACCCAACCAGAGTGACGGGAGGAGCACATTTCAGAAAACGTGCTCAGCTCGTCGAGAAAATGCGATTTAAGCAATAAAATTAAAAATGCACCCAAAACCTAAACCAAACGTTGCAGATGGTCATTTCTTCATGCGCAGTGGTCAACGCGGCACTCTCTAGCTGCCAAGAGCACTTTTTACTATGCACACCCAACCAGAGTGACGGGAGGAGCACATTTCTGAAAACGTGCTCAGCTCGACGAGAAAATGCGATTTAAGCAATAAAATTAAAAATGCACCCAAAACCTAAAACAAACGTTGCACGTGGTTATTTCTTCATGCGCAGTGGTCAACGCGGCACTCTCTAGCTGCCAAGAGCACTTTTTACTATGCGCACCCAACCAGAGTGACGGGAGGAGCACATTTCAGAAAACGTGCTCAGCTCGTCGAGAAAATGCGATTTAAGCAATAAGATTAAAAATGCACCCAAAACCTAAACCAAACGTTGCAGGTGGTTATTTCTTCATGCGCAGTGGTCAACGCGGCACTCTCTAGCTGCCAAGAGCACTTTTTACTATGCGCACCCAACCAGAGTGACGGCAGGAGCACATTTCAGAAAACGTGCTCAGCTCGTCGAGAAAATGCGATTTAAGCAATAAAATAAAAAATGCACCTAAAACCTAAACCAAACGTTGGGGGTGGTTATTTCTTCATGTGCAGCAGTCAACGCGGCACTCTCTAGCTGCCAAGAGCACTATTTACTATGCGCACCCGACCAGAGTGACGGGAGGAGCACATTTCAGAAAACGTGCTCAGCTCGTCGAGAAAATGCGATTTAAGCAATAAAATTAAAAATGCACCTAAAACCTAAACCAAACGTTGCAGGTGGTTATTTCTTCATGCGCAGTGGTCAACGCGGCACTCTCTAGCTGCCAAGAGCACTTTTTACTATGCGCACCCAACCAGAGTGACGGGAGGAGCACATTTCAGAAAACGTGCTCAGCTCGTCGAGAAAATGCGATTTAAGCAATAAAATTAAAAATGCACCTAAAACCTAAACCAAACGTTGCAGGTGGTTATTTCTTCATGCGCAATGGTCAACGCGGCACTCTCTAGCTGCCAAGACCACTTTTCACTATGCGCACCCAACCAGAGTGACGGGAGGAGCACATTTCAGAAAACGTGCTCAGCTCGTCGAGAAAATGCGATTTAAGCAATAAAATTAAAAATGCACCCAAAACCTAAACCAAACGTTGCAGATGGTCATTTCTTCATGCGCAGTGGTCAACGCGGCACTCTCTAGCTGCCAAGAGCACTTTTTACTATGCACACCCAACCAGAGTGACGGGAGGAGCACATTTCTAAAAACGTGCTCAGCTGGACGAGAAAATGCGATATAAGCAATAAAATTAAAAATGCACCCAAAACCTAAAACAAACGTTGCACGTGGTTATTTCTTCATGCGCAGTGGTCAACGCGGCACTCTCTAGCTGCCAAGAGCACTTTTTACTATGCGCACCCAACCAGAGTGACGGGAGGAGCACATTTCAGAAAACGTGCTCAGCTCGTCGAGAAAATGTGATTTAAGCAATAAAATTAAAAATGCACCTAAAACCTAAACCAAACGATGCAGGTGGTTATTTCTTCATGCGCAGTGGTCAACGCGGCACTCTCTAGCTGCCAAGAGCACTTTTTACTATGCGCACCCAACCAGAGTGACGGGAGGAGCACATTTCAGAAAACGTGCTCAGCTTGTCGAGAAAATGCGATTTAAGCAATAAAATTAAAAATGCACCCATAACCTAAACCAAACGTTGCAGGTGGTTATTTCTTCATGCGCAGTGGTCAACGCGGCACTCTCTAGCTGCCAAGAGCACTTTTTACTATGCGCACCCAACCAGAGTGACGGGAGGAGCACATTTCAGAAAACGTGCTCGGCTCGTCGAGAAAATGCGATTTAAGCAATACAATTAAAAATGCACCTAAAACCTAAACCAAACGTTGCAGATGGTCATTTCTTCATGCGCAGTGGTCAACGCGGCACTCTCTAGCTGCCAAGAGCACTTTTTACTATGCGCACCCAACCAGAGTGACGGGAGGAGCACATTTCAGAAAACGTGCTCAGCTCGTCGAGAAAATGCGATTCAAGCAATAAAATTAAAAATGCACCTAAAACCTAAACCAAACGTTGCAGATGGTCATTTCTTCATGCGCAGTGGTCAACGCGGCACTCTCTAGCTGCCAAGAGCACTTTTTACTATGCGCACCCAACCAGAGTGACGGGAGGAGCACATTTCAGAAAACGTGCTCAGCTCGTCCAGAAAATGCAATTTAAGCAATAAATTTAAAAATGCACCTAAAACCTAAACCAAACGTTGCAAATGCTCATTTCTTCATGCGCAGTGGTCAACGCGGCACTCTCTAGCTGCCAAGAGCACTTTTTACTATGCGCACCCAACCAGAGTGACGGGAGGAGCACATTTCAGAAAACGTGCTCAGCTCGTCGAGAAAATGCGATTTAAGCAATAAAATTAAAAATGCACCTAAAACCTAAACTAAACGTTGCAGATGGTCATTTCTTCATGCGCAGTGGTCAACGCGGCACTCTCTAGCTGCCAAGAGCACTTTTTACTATGCACACCCAACCAGAGTGACGGGAGGAGCACATTTCAGAAAACGTGCTCAGCTTGTCCAGAAAATGCGATTTAAGCAATAAAATTAAAAATGCACCCAAAACCTAAACCAAACGTTGCAGGTGGTTGTTTCTTCATGCGCAGTGGTCAACGCGGCACTCTCTAGCTGCCAAGAGCACTTTTTACTATCCGCACCCAACCAGAGTGACGGGAGGAGCACATTTCAGAAAATGTGCTCAGCTCGTCGAGAAAATGCGATTTAAGCAATAAAATTAAAAATGCACCCAAAACCTAAACCAAACGTTGCAGATGGTAATTTCTTCATGCGCAGTGGTCAACGCGGCATTCTCTAGGTGCCAAGAGCACTTTTTACTATGCGCACCCAACCAGAGTGACGGGAGGAGCACATTTCAGAAAACGTGCTCAGCTCGTCGAAAAAATGCGATTCAAGCAATAAAATTAAAAATGCACCTAAAACCTAAACCAAACGTTGCAGGTGGTTATTTCTTCATGCGCAGTGGCCAACGCGGCACTCTCTAGCTGCCAAGAGCACTTTTTACTATGCGCACCCAACCAGAGTGACGGGAGGAGCACATTTCAGAAAACGTGCTCAGCTCGTCGAGAAAATGCGATTTAAGCAATAAAATTAAAAATGCACCTAAAACCTAAACCAAACGTTGCAGGTGGTTATTTCTTCATGGGCAGTGGTCAACGCGGCACTCTCTAGCTGCCAAGAGCACTTTTTACTATGCGCACCCAACCAGAGTGACGGGAGGAGCACATTTCAGAAAATGTGCTCAGCTCGTCCAGAAAATGCGATTTAAGCAATAAAATTAAAAATGCACCTAAAACCTAAACCAAACGTTGCAGATGGTCATTTCTTCATGCGCAGTGGTCAACGCGGCACTCTCTAGCTGCCAAGAGCACTTTTTACTATGCGCATCCAACAAGAGTGACGGGAGGAGCACATTTCAGAAAACGTGCTCAGCTCGTCCAGAAAATGCGATTTAAGCAATAAAATTAAAAATGCACCCAAAACCTAAACCAAACGTTTCAGGTGGTTATTTCTTCATGCGCAGTGGTCAACGCTGTCACGTGCTGGTGCCACCTGCGACGGGACCACGCCCCCCTGTCAGTGGGATCACCGTCACCTGCCACGGGTTCATGGCCAGCGCTATATCAGCGCCGCCAGCGCAGACCCGAGTGCCAGTCTGTCCCTTGATGCTGCTTCGCTCATCAATCCCGGAGAGAATTGACTCACTTGACTACTCGAAACCCTCGCAGAATCGTTGTCCTCTCCAGCCCGATCGCCGCTCCAGCGCCAGCTGTTCCCATCATCCCCTTCAAATAAAGTCCGTCGTTACGCACTTGGCTGTACTGTCCGATCCTTAACAGTACAGACTGGCCAACACGATGCAGTCAGCGAACGACGAGACGGCATTGGGCCGACTGGAGCGAGCCGAGACCGTCATCAGCAGCCTGTCCGCCGACATCCGGAACCTGATCGAGGTTGGTCAGCAACAACAGCTGCAGCAGCAGGAGATGGCCAAAGCCCTCCAGAGACTGTCGGTGGCTGCGTCCCCGGCTGTCACGGCACCCCCGCACCGCCCGTCTGCCGAGGCCAGGAGGCTCGTGGACGTCCCGGAGCCCCGCCTCGGCAACATTGAAAAGTTCAACGGCGATCCCAAGCACGTGAGGGCGTTTGTGACCAACTGTCGCATAATGTTCAGCCTCCAGCCCGTCACGTTTGCGTCAGAATCAGCCAAGGTCGGTTTCGTTCTAACCCACCTCACGGGCGAGGCGCGGCTATGGGGTTTGGCAGAGTATGAACGGATGGCCCCGGCATGCGATTCCTTCGACGCCTTCGCAGAGGAATTGCTCTTCCTGTTCGACCTGGGATCCGCCGCCGAAGACGCCGCCGAGGAACTGGCGACGCTGCGTCAGGGTAGCCGATCGGTCGCGGAGTACGCCCTTAAATTCCAGACGTTGGCCGGCAGCAGCGGATGGAACGCGCCAGCGCTCGTCAGCACGTTCCTAAATGGCCTCGCGGATTATATGAAGGACGAACTGGTGTCGTACGATCGTCCGCGAACCCTGAAGGGCGCGATGGACTTGGCGGCCCGAGTAGACCGGCGGATCCGGACGCGGCGGCGCGATCGGGAGAGGAGGTCCCCGCGGAATCCGCGTGGCCACATTCCTCCGTCTGCTGGGGACCCGCCCACCACTCCACCCGCCGAGCCCATGGATCTGGGAGGGGCTCGGGTCTCCTCGGAGGAGCACCGTCGACGCCTCTCGCTGGGCTTGTGTTTTTACTGTGGGGAGGGGGGGCCATCGGGTGGCGGGGTGCCCGCTAAAAGGCCGGAGCTCACGCGGCGTCGGGGGATCCGCGTGAGCTCGACCAGCACCGGCTCTCCCAGTCCCAGCACGCTCACGCTGCAGGCACGTGTCCGGCTTGCGGGGGGCGACCAGAACGTGGCAGCCTTGGTGGATTCCGGCGCGGAGGGGAACATCATGGACATTAGCCTGGCGCGTCGGTGGGGTGTCGGCTTCCTCCCTCTGAGCCCGCCCATTCCCGCGCGTGCCATTGATGGCCGCCTGATTGGCGAGGTGGCGTTCGTGACAGAACCGGTTAAGATACTGCTCTCCGGCAATCACCACGAGACCATCCAGTTTTTTCTTCTTTCCCTCCCAGGACAGCAGCTCATCCTGGGGCACCCTTGGTTGCGGCAGCACAACCCGGTGCTGGACTGGGAGGTGGGGGTTGTACGGCAGTGGAGCGAACGCTGCCATCGAGTGTGCCTGAAGGCGGCCACCAGCCCACTCGGCAGAGCCCCGCCGAGGTACAGTCCCGACATCTCCAATGTCCCAGCAGTTTATCACGAACTCAAGGAGGTTTTTAGTAAAGCCAGGGCCGCTTCTCTTCCTCCACACCGGTCCTACGATTGCGCCATCAACCTGTTGCCCGGCACCTTCCCTCCCAAGGGGCGCGTCTACTCCCTGTCCGCTCCTGAGCGCCGGGCTATGGAGGAGTACATCCGGGAGTCCCTGGCAGCCGGCATCATACGGCCGTCCTCTTCACCTGCGGGAGCGGGATTTTTCTTCGTGAAGAAGAAGGAGGGCACGCTCCGTCCGTGTATCGACTACCGGGGAATAAACGCAATCACCGTAAAGAACCGATACCCTCTGCCTCTTCTTTCTTCCGCCTTTGAGAGCCTTCAGGGTGCCACCATCTTCACCAAGCTGGATCTTCGCAACGCCTACCACCTGATCCGCATCCGGGAGGGAGACGAGTGGAAGACGGCTTTCAACACCCCGAGCGGACACTACGAGTACTTGGTGGTCCCGTTTGGGCTCACCAACGCCCCAGCAGTTTTCCAGTCATTGATAAACGACGTGTTACGAGACATGCTGGACAAATTTGTGTTCGTTTATTTGGACGACATCCTCATCTTCTCCCGCTCGCTTCCTGAACACATCAAGCATGTCCGGGCGGTGCTGCGACGCCTCCTAGAGAATTCGCTCTACGTGAAGGCAGAGAAGTGCGAGTTCCACGCCTCCTCTGTCAAATTCCTCGGCTACGTGGTGCGTGAGGGATCCATCGAAATGGACCCTGGGAAGGTGGAGGCGGTCACGTCATGGCCTGTTCCCGAGACACGCAAGCGGCTGCAACAATTCTTAGGTTTCGCGAACTTTTATCGCCGTTTTATCCGTGGGTACAGCACGGCGGCCGCGCCACTCACCGCCCTTACCAGCCCCGCCTCTCCATACAAATGGACAGAACGGGCAGAACAAGCATTTCAGGAGCTTAAGAGGAGGTTCACATCCGCTCCCATCCTCAGAGTTCCCGATCCCGACAGACAGTTCGTGGTCGAAGTGGACGCCTCGAACGTGGGTGTCGGGGCGGTGTTGTCTCAACGCAGCCGCCAGGACGATCGTCTCCATCCGTGCGCCTTCTTTTCTCGCCGTTTGTCAGCCTCAGAACGGAACTATGACATCGGTAATCGGGAGCTCCTCGCCGTCAAGTTGGCTTTGGAGGAGTGGCGACATTGGCTGGAGGGCGCCACCACTCCGTTCATTGTCTGGACCGACCACCGCAACTTGGAGTATCTGAGATCGGCCAAGAGACTGAACGCGAGACAGGCACGGTGGGCTCTGTTCTTTGACCGGTTTGAGTTCTCTCTTTCCTACAGACCGGGTTCCCGTAACGCGAAGGCGGACGCCCTGTCGCGTTTGTTTCCTGGTGGGGAGGAGGGACAGGGTCCGCCTCCCACTATCCTCCCGAGCTCGGTTCGGGTGGCGGCTCTTACATGGGAGATCGAACGCCAAGTGGAAGCCGCATCACGCGATCAACCCGGCCCCAGCAACTGCCCGGAGGGTCGCCTGTTCGTCCCGGAAGGCCTGCGATCGGCCGTGCTGCAATGGGCGCACGACTCACGCCTGGCCTGTCATCCCGGCGCTGCACGCACGAGGTACGTGGTGGCACAGCGTTTCTGGTGGCCCACCTGGCAAGTGGACACCAGCGACTACGTCAGAGCCTGCTCAATCTGTAACCGCTACAAGACGCCTACTCGTCCTCCGGCCGGGCTGCTTCAACCCTTGCCGGTTCCCCAGCGTCCCTGGTCTCACCTGTCGATCGACTTTGTCACGGGCCTCCCCCCCTCAGAGGGAAACACGGTGGTCCTCACGGTGGTAGACCGTTTTAGCAAGATGACGCATTTCATCCCTCTGCCTAGGCTCCCATCTGCAAAGCAGACAGCGTCCATCATGGTGCGGGAGGTGTTTCGTCACCACGGTCTCCCACGAGACATCGTGTCAGACCGAGGACCTCAATTCGCTTCCGCCTTCTGGACGGAGTTCTGCCGACTCCTCGGCGCCACGGCCAGCCTCTCCTCGGGGTTTCACCCTCAGTCCAACGGTCAAGCGGAGCGCCTGAACCAGGAACTGGGCAGGTCTCTCCGATGCATGGCCGCCGGAGACCAGCGCGGGTGGGTACAACAGCTTCCCTGGGTAGAGTACGCCCACAATTCCCTTCCCAGCTCGGCCACGGGACTTTCGCCTTTCCACTGCGTCTTCGGGTACCAGCCACCCTTGTTCGCCCACCAGGAGCGTGGTGCGGCGTGCCCGTCGGCCCAGGCTTGTGTCCGCCGTTGTCATCGTGCCTGGGCGAGGGGCCGGGCCACTCTTCTCCGCTCTGTTTCAGGCTACGCCCGCCAGGCGAACAAGCACCGGACGCCGGCTCCGGAGTACAGAGTGGGGCAGCGTGTGTGGCTCTCGACGCGGGATTTGCCGCTGCGAGCGGGATCCCGCAAACTGGCGCCCCGCTTTGTTGGACCGTTCCCTATCCAGAAGGTGATTGGCCCGGCCGCAGTCCGTCTGCTCCTTCCAGACTCCATGAAGGTTCATCCCACGTTCCACGTGTCCCGTGTGCGGCCCATCCATGAAAGCGCGTTGGCGCCGGCGCCCGTTCCGCCGCCGCCGCCCCAGCTCGTCGATGGGGGCCCGGCTTACGCTGTCCGCTCCCTGCTCCGATCGCGGCGGCGTGGTCGGGGCCTACAATACCTCGTGGACTGGGAGGGTTATGACGACGCGCACCGCTCCTGGATTCCGAGCCGCTGGATACTCGACCGTTCGCTCATCACGGAGTTCCATCGCTGTCATCCGGACCAACCGGGTCCTCGGCGCGGGCGCCCGAGGAGGGACGGGGGGGACCAGGGGTGAGGGTCCAGGGTGGTCTTGCCCACTGGTACCGGGGTCTTCTGCCCCCGCGCCCGTCGATCCTGCGTCTGGCGAAGTGTCGGACGTTTCAGCGGTGTGCTGACCCCTCCACCTGGCCACCCGGGGTAGTGCCTTCCTTTTAGTTTTTTTTTGTTTTGTTATTTTCGGTTCCTGGGGACGTCGGGAGCCGTCCCTTGTGGGGGGGGTTCTGTCACGTGCTGGTGCCACCTGCGACGGGACCACGCCCCCCTGTCAGTGGGATCACCGTCACCTGCCACGGGTTCATGGCCAGCGCTATATCAGCGCCGCCAGCGCAGACCCGAGTGCCAGTCTGTCCCTTGATGCTGCTTCGCTCATCAATCCCGGAGAGAATTGACTCACTTGACTACTCGAAACCCTCGCAGAATCGTTGTCCTCTCCAGCCCGATCGCCGCTCCAGCGCCAGCTGTTCCCATCATCCCCTTCAAATAAAGTCCGTCGTTACGCACTTGGCTGTACTGTCCGATCCTTAACAAACGCGGCACTCTCTAGCTGCCAAGAGCACTTTTTACTATGCGCATCCAACAAGAGTGACGGGAGGAGCACATTTCAGAAAACGACCTCAGCTCGACGAGAAAATGCGATTTAAGCAATAAAATTAAAAATGCACCCAAAACCTAAACCAAACGTTGCAGGTGGTTATTTCTTCATGCGCAGTGGTAAACGCGGCACTCTCTAGCTGCCAAGAGCACTTTTTACTATGCGCACCCAACCAGAGTGACGGGAGGAGCACATTTCAGAAAACGTGCTCAGCTCGTCGAGAAAATGCGATTTAAGCAATAAAATTAAAAATGCACCCAAAACCTAAACCAAACGTTGCAGGTGGTTATTTCTTCATGCGCAGTGGTCAACGCGGCACTCTCTAGCTGCCAAGAGCACTTTTTACTATGCGCACCCAACCAGAGTGACGGGAGGAGCACATTTCAGAAAACGTGCTCAGCTCGTCGAGAAAATGCGATTTAAGCAATAAAATTAAAAATGCACCTAAAACCTAAACCAAACGTTGCAGGTGGTTATTTCTTCATGCGCAGTGGTCAACACGGCACTCTCTAGCTGCCAAGAGCACTTTTTACTATGCGCACCCAAACAGAGTGACGGGAGGAGCACATTTCAGAAAACGTGCTCAGCTCGTCGAGAAAATGCGATTTAAGCAATAAAATTAAAAATGCACCTAAACCCTAAACCAAACGTTGCAGGTGGTTATTTCTTCATGCGCAATGGTCAACGCGGCACTCTCTAGCTGCCAAGAGCACTTTTCACTATGCACACCCAACCAGAGTGACGGGAGGAGCACATTTCAGAAAACGTGCTCAGCTCGTCGAGAAAATGCGATTTAAGCAATAAAATTAAAAATGCACCTAAAACCTAAAACAAACGTTGCACGTGGTTATTTCTTTACGTGCAGTGGTCAACGCGGCACTCTCTAGCTGCCAAGAGCACTTTTTACTATGCGCACCCAACCAGAGTGACGGGAGAAGCACATTTCAGAAAACGTGCTCTGCTCGTCGAGAAAATGCGATTTAAGCAATAAAATTAAAAATGCACCCAAAACCTAAACCAAACGTTGCAGATGGTCATTTCTTCATGCGCAATGGTCAACGCGGCACTCTCTAGCTGCCAAGAGCACTTTTTACTATGCGCACCCAACCAGAGTGACGGGAGGAGCACATTTCAGAAAATGTGCTCAGCTCGTCCAGAAAATGCGATTTAAGCAATAAAATTAAAAATGCACCTAAAACCTAAACCAAACGTTGCAGATGGTCATTTCTTCATGCGCAGTGGTCAACGCGGCACTCTCTAGCTGCCAAGAGCACTTTTTACTATGCGCATCCAACAAGAGTGACGGGAGGAGCACATTTCAGAAAACGTGCTCAGCTCGTCCAGAAAATGCGATTTAAGCAATAAAATTAAAAATGCACCCAAAACCTAAACCAAACGTTTCAGGTGGTTATTTCTTCATGCGCAGTGGTCAACGCGGCACTCTCTAGCTGCCAAGAGCACTTTTTACTATGCGCACCCAACCAGAGTGACGGGGAGGAGCACATTTCAGAAAACGTACTGAGCTCGTCGAGAAAATGCGATTTAAGCAATAAAATTAAAAATGCACCTAAAACCTAAACCAAACGTTGCAGGTGGTCATTTCTTCATGCGCAGTGGTCAACGCGGCACTCTCTAGCTGCCAAGAGCACTTTTTACTATGCGCACCCAACCAGAGTGACGGGAGGAGCACATTTCAGAAAACGTGCTCAGCTCGTCGAGAAAATGCGATTTAAGCAATAAAAATAAAAATGCACCTAAAACCTAAAACAAACGTTGCACGTGGTTATTTCTTCATGCGCAGTGGTCAACGTGGCACTCTCTAGCTGCCAAGAGCACTTTTTACTATGCGCACCCAACCAGAGTGACGGGAGGAGCACATTTCAGAAAACGTGCTCAGCTCGTCGAGAAAATGCGATTTAAGCAATAAAATTAAAAATGCACCCAAAACCTAAACCAAACGTTGCAGGTGGTTATTTCTTCATGCGCAGTGGTCAACGCGGCACTCTCTAGCTGCCAAGAGCCCTTTTTACTATGCGCACCCAACCAGAGTGACGGGAGGAGCACATTTCAGAAAACGTGCTCAGCTCGTCGAGAAAATGCGATTTAAGCAATAAAATTAAAAATGCACCTAAAACCTAAACCAGACGTTGCAGGTGGTTATTTCTTCATGTGCAGCAGTCAACGCGGCACTCTCTAGCTGCCAAGAGCACTTTTTACTATGCGCACCCGACCAGAGTGACGGGAGGAGCACATTTCAGAAAACGTGCTCAGCTCGTCGAGAAAATACGATTTAAGCAATAAAATTAAAAATGCACCTAAAACCTAAACCAAACGTTGCAGGTGGTTATTTCTTCATGCGCAGTG
This sequence comes from Syngnathus scovelli, assembly GCF_024217435.2. Taxonomy (NCBI): domain Eukaryota; kingdom Metazoa; phylum Chordata; class Actinopteri; order Syngnathiformes; family Syngnathidae; genus Syngnathus; species Syngnathus scovelli. Next base: position 4,539,976 of record NC_090850.1, on the reverse strand, counting down.
GTCAACGCGGCACTCTCTAGCTGCCAAGAGCACTTTTTACTATGCGCACCCAACCAGAGTGACGGGAGGAGCACATTTCAGAAAACGTGCTCAGCTCGTCGAGAAAATGCGATTTAAGCAATAAAAATAAAAATGCACCTAAAACCTAAAACAAACGTTGCACGTGGTTATTTCTTCATGCGCAGTGGTCAACGTGGCACTCTCTAGCTGCCAAGAGCACTTTTTACTATGCGCACCCAACCAGAGTGACGGGAGGAGCACATTTCAGAAAACGTGCTCAGCTCGTCGAGAAAATGCGATTTAAGCAATAAAATTAAAAATGCACCCAAAACCTAAACCAAACGTTGCAGATGGTCATTTCTTTATTCGCAGTGGTCAACGCGGCACTCTCTAGCTGCCAAGAGCACTTTTTACTATGCGCACCCAACCAGAGTGACGGGAGGAGCACATTTCAGAAAACGTGCTCAGCTCGACGAGAAAATGCGATTTAAGCAATGAAATTAAAAATGCACCCAAAACCTAAACCAAACGTTGCAGGTGGTTATTTCTTCATGCGCAGTGGTCAACGCGGCACTCTCTAGCTGCCAAGAGCAGTTTTTACTATGCGCACCCAACCAGAGTGACGGGAGGAGCACATTTCAGAAAACGTGCTCAGCTCCTCGAGAAAATGCGATTTAAGCAATAAAATTAAAAATGCACCTACAACCTAAACCAAACGTTGCAGGTGGTTATTTCTTCATGCGCAATGGTCAACGCGGCACTCTCTAGCTGCCAAGATCACTTTTTACTATGCGCACCCAACCAGAGTGACGGGAGGAGCACATTTCAGAAAACGTGCTCAGCTCGTCGAGAAAATGCGATTTAAGCAATAAAATTAAAAATGCACCTACAACCTAAAACAAACGTTGCACGTGGTTATTTCTTTATGTGCAGTGGTCAACGCGGCACTCTCTAGCTGCCAAGAGCACTTTTTACTATGCGCACCCAACCAGAGTGACGGGAGGAGCACATTTCAGAAAACGTGCTCAGCTCGTCGAGAAAATGCGATTTAAGCAATAAAATTAAAAATGCACCCAAAACCTAAACCAAACGTTGCAGATGGTCATTTATTCATGCGCAGTGGTCAACGCGGCACTCTCTAGCTGCCAAGAGCACTTTTTACTATGCGCACCCAACCAGAGTGACGGGAGGAGCACATTTCAGAAAACGTGCTCAGCTCGACGAGAAAATGCGATTTAAGCAATAAAATTAAAAATGCACCCAAAACCTAAACCAAACGTTGCAGGTGGTTATTTCTTCATGCGCAGTGGTCAACGCGGCACTCTCTAGCTGCCAAGAGCAGTTTTTAAAATGCGCACCCAACCAGAGTGACGGGAGGAGCACATTTCAGAAAACGTGCTCAGCTCCTCGAGAAAATGCGATTTAAGCAATACAATTAAAAATGCACCTACATTCTAAACCAAACGTTGCAGGTGGTTATTTCTTCATGCGCAATGGTCAACGCGGCGCTCTCTAGCTGCCAAGATCACTTTTTACTATGCGCACCCAACCAGAGTGACGGGAGGAGCACATTTCAGAAAACGTGCTCAGCTCGTCGATAAAATGCGATTTAAGCAATAAAATTAAAAATGCACCTAAAACCTAAAACAAACGTTGCACGTGGTTATTTCTTCATGTGCAGTGGTCAACGCGGCACTCTCTAGCTGCCAAGAGCACTTTTTACTATGCGCACCCAACCAGAGTGACGGGAGGAGCACATTTCAGAAAACGTGCTCAGCTCGTCGAGAAAATGCGATTTAAGCAATAAAATTAAAAATGCACCTAAAACCTAAACCAAACGTTGCACGTGGTTATTTCTTCATGCGCAGTGGTCAACGCGGCACTCTCTAGCTGCCAAGAGCACTTTTTACTATGCGCACCCAACCAGAGTGACGGGAGGAGCACATTTCAGAAAACGTGCTCAGCTCGTCGAGAAAATGCGATTTAAGCAATAAAATTAAAAATGCACCCAAAACCTAAATCAAACGTCTCAGATGGTCATTTCTTCATGCGCAGTGGTCAACGCGGCACTCTCTAGCTGCCAAGAGCACTTTTTACTATGCGCACCCAACCAGAGTGACGGGAGGAGCACATTTCAGAAAACGTGCTCAGCTCGACGAGAAAATGCAATTTAAGCAATGAAATTAAAAATGCACCCAAAACAAAAACCAAACGTTGCAGGCGGTTATTTCTTCATGCGGAGTGGTCAACGTGGCACTCTCTAGCTGCCAAGAGCACTTTTTACCATGCACACCCAACCAGAGTGACGGGAGGAGCACATTTCAGAAAACGTGCTCTGCTCGTCGAGAAAATGCGATTTAAGCAATAAAATTAAAAATGCACCTAAAACCTAAACCAAACGTTGCAGGTGGTTATTTCTTCATGCGCAGCAGTCAACGCGACACTCTCTAGCTGCCAAGAGCACTTTTTACTATGCGCACCCAACCAGAGTGACGGGAGGAGCACATTTCAGAAAGCGTGCTCAGCTCGTCCAGAAAATGCGATTTAAGCAATAAAATTAAAAATGCACCAAAAACCTAAACCAAACGTTGCAGGTGGTTATTTCTTCATGCGCAGTGGTCAACGCGGCACTCTCTAGCTGCCAAGACCACTTTTTACTATGCGCACCCAACCAGAGTGACGGGACGAGCACATTTCAGAAAACGTGCTCAGCTCGTCGAGAAAATGCGATTTAAGCAATAAAATTAAAAATGCACCCAAAACCTAAACCAAACGTTGCAGGTGGTTATTTCTTCATGCGCAGTGGTCAACGCGGCACTCTCTAGCTGCCAAGAGCACTTTTTACTATGCGCACCCAACCAGAGTGACGGGAGGAGCACATTTCAGAAAACGTGCTCAGCTCGTCGAGAAAATTCGATTTAAGCAATAAAATTAAAAATGCACCCAAAACCTAAAACAAACGTTGCACGTGGTTATTTCTTCATGCGCAGTGGTCAACGCGGCACTCTCTAGCTGCCAAGAGCAGTTTTTACTATGCGCACCCAACCAGAGTGACGGGAGGAGCACATTTCAGAAAACGTGCTCAGCTCGTCGAGAAAATGCGATTTAAGCAATAAAATTAAAAATGCACCTAAAACCTAAACCAAACGTTGCAGGTGGTTATTTCTTCATGCGCAATGGTCAACGCGGCACTCTCTAGCTGCCAAGAACACTTTTTACTATGCGCACCCAACCAGAGTGACGGGAGGAGCACATTTCAGAAAACGTGCTCAGCTCGTCGAGAAAATGCGATTTAAGCAATAAAATTAAAAATGCACCCAAAACCTAAACCAAACGTTGCAGATGGTCATTTCTTCATGCGCAGTGGTCAACGCGGCACTCTCTAGCTGCCAAGAGCACTTTTTACTATGCACACCCAACCAGAGTGACGGGAGGAGCACATTTCTGAAAACGTGCTCAGCTCGACGAGAAAATGCGATTTAAGCAATAAAATTAAAAATGCACCCAAAACCTAAAACAAACGTTGCACGTGGTTATTTCTTCATGCGCAGTGGTCAACGCGGCACTCTCTAGCTGCCAAGAGCACTTTTTACTATGCGCACCCAACCAGAGTGACGGGAGGAGCACATTTCAGAAAACGTGCTCAGCTCGTCGAGAAAATGCGATTTAAGCAATAAGATTAAAAATGCACCCAAAACCTAAACCAAACGTTGCAGGTGGTTATTTCTTCATGCGCAGTGGTCAACGCGGCACTCTCTAGCTGCCAAGAGCACTTTTTACTATGCGCACCCAACCAGAGTGACGGCAGGAGCACATTTCAGAAAACGTGCTCAGCTCGTCGAGAAAATGCGATTTAAGCAATAAAATAAAAAATGCACCTAAAACCTAAACCAAACGTTGGGGGTGGTTATTTCTTCATGTGCAGCAGTCAACGCGGCACTCTCTAGCTGCCAAGAGCACTATTTACTATGCGCACCCGACCAGAGTGACGGGAGGAGCACATTTCAGAAAACGTGCTCAGCTCGTCGAGAAAATGCGATTTAAGCAATAAAATTAAAAATGCACCTAAAACCTAAACCAAACGTTGCAGGTGGTTATTTCTTCATGCGCAGTGGTCAACGCGGCACTCTCTAGCTGCCAAGAGCACTTTTTACTATGCGCACCCAACCAGAGTGACGGGAGGAGCACATTTCAGAAAACGTGCTCAGCTCGTCGAGAAAATGCGATTTAAGCAATAAAATTAAAAATGCACCTAAAACCTAAACCAAACGTTGCAGGTGGTTATTTCTTCATGCGCAATGGTCAACGCGGCACTCTCTAGCTGCCAAGACCACTTTTCACTATGCGCACCCAACCAGAGTGACGGGAGGAGCACATTTCAGAAAACGTGCTCAGCTCGTCGAGAAAATGCGATTTAAGCAATAAAATTAAAAATGCACCCAAAACCTAAACCAAACGTTGCAGATGGTCATTTCTTCATGCGCAGTGGTCAACGCGGCACTCTCTAGCTGCCAAGAGCACTTTTTACTATGCACACCCAACCAGAGTGACGGGAGGAGCACATTTCTAAAAACGTGCTCAGCTGGACGAGAAAATGCGATATAAGCAATAAAATTAAAAATGCACCCAAAACCTAAAACAAACGTTGCACGTGGTTATTTCTTCATGCGCAGTGGTCAACGCGGCACTCTCTAGCTGCCAAGAGCACTTTTTACTATGCGCACCCAACCAGAGTGACGGGAGGAGCACATTTCAGAAAACGTGCTCAGCTCGTCGAGAAAATGTGATTTAAGCAATAAAATTAAAAATGCACCTAAAACCTAAACCAAACGATGCAGGTGGTTATTTCTTCATGCGCAGTGGTCAACGCGGCACTCTCTAGCTGCCAAGAGCACTTTTTACTATGCGCACCCAACCAGAGTGACGGGAGGAGCACATTTCAGAAAACGTGCTCAGCTTGTCGAGAAAATGCGATTTAAGCAATAAAATTAAAAATGCACCCATAACCTAAACCAAACGTTGCAGGTGGTTATTTCTTCATGCGCAGTGGTCAACGCGGCACTCTCTAGCTGCCAAGAGCACTTTTTACTATGCGCACCCAACCAGAGTGACGGGAGGAGCACATTTCAGAAAACGTGCTCGGCTCGACGAGAAAATGCGATTTAAGCAATAAAATTAAAAATGCACCTAAAACCTAAACCAAACGTTGCAGGTGGTTATTTCTTCATGCGCAGTGGTCAACGCGGCACTCTCTAGCTGCCAAGAGCACTTTTTACTATGCGCACCCAACCAGAGTGACGGGAGGAGCACATTTCAGAAAACGTGCTCAGCTCGTCGAGAAAATGCGATTCAAGCAATAAAATTAAAAATGCACCTAAAACCTAAACCAAACGTTGCAGGTGGTTATTTCTTCATGCGCAGTGGTCAACGCGGCACTCTCTAGCTGCCAAGAGCACTTTTTACTATGCGCACCCAACCAGAGTGACGGGAGGAGCACATTTCAGAAAACGTGCTCAGCTCGTCGAGAAAATGCGATTTAAGCAATAAAATTAAAAATGCACCCAAAACCTAAACCAAACGTTGCAGATGGTCATTTCTTCATGCGCAGTGGTCAACGCGGCACTCTCTAGCTGCCAAGAGCACTTTTTACTATGCACACCCAACCAGAGTGACGGGAGGAGCACATTTCTGAAAACGTGCTCAGCTCGACGAGAAAATGCGATTTAAGCAATAAAATTAAAAATGCACCCAAAACCTAAAACAAACGTTGCACGTGGTTATTTCTTCATGCGCAGTGGTCAACGCGGCACTCTCTAGCTGCCAAGAGCACTTTTTACTATGCGCACCCAACCAGAGTGACGGGAGGAGCACATTTCAGAAAACGTGCTCAGCTCGTCGAGAAAATGCGATTTAAGCAATAAGATTAAAAATGCACCCAAAACCTAAACCAAACGTTGCAGGTGGTTATTTCTTCATGCGCAGTGGTCAACGCGGCACTCTCTAGCTGCCAAGAGCACTTTTTACTATGCGCACCCAACCAGAGTGACGGCAGGAGCACATTTCAGAAAACGTGCTCAGCTCGTCGAGAAAATGCGATTTAAGCAATAAAATAAAAAATGCACCTAAAACCTAAACCAAACGTTGGGGGTGGTTATTTCTTCATGTGCAGCAGTCAACGCGGCACTCTCTAGCTGCCAAGAGCACTATTTACTATGCGCACCCGACCAGAGTGACGGGAGGAGCACATTTCAGAAAACGTGCTCAGCTCGTCGAGAAAATGCGATTTAAGCAATAAAATTAAAAATGCACCTAAAACCTAAACCAAACGTTGCAGGTGGTTATTTCTTCATGCGCAGTGGTCAACGCGGCACTCTCTAGCTGCCAAGAGCACTTTTTACTATGCGCACCCAACCAGAGTGACGGGAGGAGCACATTTCAGAAAACGTGCTCAGCTCGTCGAGAAAATGCGATTTAAGCAATAAAATTAAAAATGCACCTAAAACCTAAACCAAACGTTGCAGGTGGTTATTTCTTCATGCGCAATGGTCAACGCGGCACTCTCTAGCTGCCAAGACCACTTTTCACTATGCGCACCCAACCAGAGTGACGGGAGGAGCACATTTCAGAAAACGTGCTCAGCTCGTCGAGAAAATGCGATTTAAGCAATAAAATTAAAAATGCACCCAAAACCTAAACCAAACGTTGCAGATGGTCATTTCTTCATGCGCAGTGGTCAACGCGGCACTCTCTAGCTGCCAAGAGCACTTTTTACTATGCACACCCAACCAGAGTGACGGGAGGAGCACATTTCTAAAAACGTGCTCAGCTGGACGAGAAAATGCGATATAAGCAATAAAATTAAAAATGCACCCAAAACCTAAAACAAACGTTGCACGTGGTTATTTCTTCATGCGCAGTGGTCAACGCGGCACTCTCTAGCTGCCAAGAGCACTTTTTACTATGCGCACCCAACCAGAGTGACGGGAGGAGCACATTTCAGAAAACGTGCTCAGCTCGTCGAGAAAATGTGATTTAAGCAATAAAATTAAAAATGCACCTAAAACCTAAACCAAACGATGCAGGTGGTTATTTCTTCATGCGCAGTGGTCAACGCGGCACTCTCTAGCTGCCAAGAGCACTTTTTACTATGCGCACCCAACCAGAGTGACGGGAGGAGCACATTTCAGAAAACGTGCTCAGCTTGTCGAGAAAATGCGATTTAAGCAATAAAATTAAAAATGCACCCATAACCTAAACCAAACGTTGCAGGTGGTTATTTCTTCATGCGCAGTGGTCAACGCGGCACTCTCTAGCTGCCAAGAGCACTTTTTACTATGCGCACCCAACCAGAGTGACGGGAGGAGCACATTTCAGAAAACGTGCTCGGCTCGTCGAGAAAATGCGATTTAAGCAATACAATTAAAAATGCACCTAAAACCTAAACCAAACGTTGCAGATGGTCATTTCTTCATGCGCAGTGGTCAACGCGGCACTCTCTAGCTGCCAAGAGCACTTTTTACTATGCGCACCCAACCAGAGTGACGGGAGGAGCACATTTCAGAAAACGTGCTCAGCTCGTCGAGAAAATGCGATTCAAGCAATAAAATTAAAAATGCACCTAAAACCTAAACCAAACGTTGCAGATGGTCATTTCTTCATGCGCAGTGGTCAACGCGGCACTCTCTAGCTGCCAAGAGCACTTTTTACTATGCGCACCCAACCAGAGTGACGGGAGGAGCACATTTCAGAAAACGTGCTCAGCTCGTCCAGAAAATGCAATTTAAGCAATAAATTTAAAAATGCACCTAAAACCTAAACCAAACGTTGCAAATGCTCATTTCTTCATGCGCAGTGGTCAACGCGGCACTCTCTAGCTGCCAAGAGCACTTTTTACTATGCGCACCCAACCAGAGTGACGGGAGGAGCACATTTCAGAAAACGTGCTCAGCTCGTCGAGAAAATGCGATTTAAGCAATAAAATTAAAAATGCACCTAAAACCTAAACTAAACGTTGCAGATGGTCATTTCTTCATGCGCAGTGGTCAACGCGGCACTCTCTAGCTGCCAAGAGCACTTTTTACTATGCACACCCAACCAGAGTGACGGGAGGAGCACATTTCAGAAAACGTGCTCAGCTTGTCCAGAAAATGCGATTTAAGCAATAAAATTAAAAATGCACCCAAAACCTAAACCAAACGTTGCAGGTGGTTGTTTCTTCATGCGCAGTGGTCAACGCGGCACTCTCTAGCTGCCAAGAGCACTTTTTACTATCCGCACCCAACCAGAGTGACGGGAGGAGCACATTTCAGAAAATGTGCTCAGCTCGTCGAGAAAATGCGATTTAAGCAATAAAATTAAAAATGCACCCAAAACCTAAACCAAACGTTGCAGATGGTAATTTCTTCATGCGCAGTGGTCAACGCGGCATTCTCTAGGTGCCAAGAGCACTTTTTACTATGCGCACCCAACCAGAGTGACGGGAGGAGCACATTTCAGAAAACGTGCTCAGCTCGTCGAAAAAATGCGATTCAAGCAATAAAATTAAAAATGCACCTAAAACCTAAACCAAACGTTGCAGGTGGTTATTTCTTCATGCGCAGTGGCCAACGCGGCACTCTCTAGCTGCCAAGAGCACTTTTTACTATGCGCACCCAACCAGAGTGACGGGAGGAGCACATTTCAGAAAACGTGCTCAGCTCGTCGAGAAAATGCGATTTAAGCAATAAAATTAAAAATGCACCTAAAACCTAAACCAAACGTTGCAGGTGGTTATTTCTTAATGGGCAGTGGTCAACGCGGCACTCTCTAGCTGCCAAGAGCACTTTTTACTATGCGCACCCAACCAGAGTGACGGGAGGAGCACATTTCAGAAAATGTGCTCAGCTCGTCCAGAAAATGCGATTTAAGCAATAAAATTAAAAATGCACCTAAAACCTAAACCAAACGTTGCAGATGGTCATTTCTTCATGCGCAGTGGTCAACGCGGCACTCTCTAGCTGCCAAGAGCACTTTTTACTATGCGCATCCAACAAGAGTGACGGGAGGAGCACATTTCAGAAAACGTGCTCAGCTCGTCCAGAAAATGCGATTTAAGCAATAAAATTAAAAATGCACCCAAAACCTAAACCAAACGTTTCAGGTGGTTATTTCTTCATGCGCAGTGGTCAACGCTGTCACGTGCTGGTGCCACCTGCGACGGGACCACGCCCCCCTGTCAGTGGGATCACCGTCACCTGCCACGGGTTCATGGCCAGCGCTATATCAGCGCCGCCAGCGCAGACCCGAGTGCCAGTCTGTCCCTTGATGCTGCTTCGCTCATCAATCCCGGAGAGAATTGACTCACTTGACTACTCGAAACCCTCGCAGAATCGTTGTCCTCTCCAGCCCGATCGCCGCTCCAGCGCCAGCTGTTCCCATCATCCCCTTCAAATAAAGTCCGTCGTTACGCACTTGGCTGTACTGTCCGATCCTTAACAGTACAGACTGGCCAACACGATGCAGTCAGCGAACGACGAGACGGCATTGGGCCGACTGGAGCGAGCCGAGACCGTCATCAGCAGCCTGTCCGCCGACATCCGGAACCTGATCGAGGTTGGTCAGCAACAACAGCTGCAGCAGCAGGAGATGGCCAAAGCCCTCCAGAGACTGTCGGTGGCTGCGTCCCCGGCTGTCACGGCACCCCCGCACCGCCCGTCTGCCGAGGCCAGGAGGCTCGTGGACGTCCCGGAGCCCCGCCTCGGCAACATTGAAAAGTTCAACGGCGATCCCAAGCACGTGAGGGCGTTTGTGACCAACTGTCGCATAATGTTCAGCCTCCAGCCCGTCACGTTTGCGTCAGAATCAGCCAAGGTCGGTTTCGTTCTAACCCACCTCACGGGCGAGGCGCGGCTATGGGGTTTGGCAGAGTATGAACGGATGGCCCCGGCATGCGATTCCTTCGACGCCTTCGCAGAGGAATTGCTCTTCCTGTTCGACCTGGGATCCGCCGCCGAAGACGCCGCCGAGGAACTGGCGACGCTGCGTCAGGGTAGCCGATCGGTCGCGGAGTACGCCCTTAAATTCCAGACGTTGGCCGGCAGCAGCGGATGGAACGCGCCAGCGCTCGTCAGCACGTTCCTAAATGGCCTCGCGGATTATATGAAGGACGAACTGGTGTCGTACGATCGTCCGCGAACCCTGAAGGGCGCGATGGACTTGGCGGCCCGAGTAGACCGGCGGATCCGGACGCGGCGGCGCGATCGGGAGAGGAGGTCCCCGCGGAATCCGCGTGGCCACATTCCTCCGTCTGCTGGGGACCCGCCCACCACTCCACCCGCCGAGCCCATGGATCTGGGAGGGGCTCGGGTCTCCTCGGAGGAGCACCGTCGACGCCTCTCGCTGGGCTTGTGTTTTTACTGTGGGGAGGGGGGGCCATCGGGTGGCGGGGTGCCCGCTAAAAGGCCGGAGCTCACGCGGCGTCGGGGGATCCGCGTGAGCTCGACCAGCACCGGCTCTCCCAGTCCCAGCACGCTCACGCTGCAGGCACGTGTCCGGCTTGCGGGGGGCGACCAGAACGTGGCAGCCTTGGTGGATTCCGGCGCGGAGGGGAACATCATGGACATTAGCCTGGCGCGTCGGTAGGGTGTCGGCTTCCTCCCTCTGAGCCCGCCCATTCCCGCGCGTGCCATTGATGGCCGCCTGATTGGCGAGGTGGCGTTCGTGACAGAACCGGTTAAGATACTGCTCTCCGGCAATCACCACGAGACCATCCAGTTTTTTCTTCTTTCCCTCCCAGGACAGCAGCTCATCCTGGGGCACCCTTGGTTGCGGCAGCACAACCCGGTGCTGGACTGGGAGGTGGGGGTTGTACGGCAGTGGAGCGAACGCTGCCATCGAGTGTGCCTGAAGGCGGCCACCAGCCCACTCGGCAGAGCCCCGCCGAGGTACAGTCCCGACATCTCCAATGTCCCAGCAGTTTATCACGAACTCAAGGAGGTTTTTAGTAAAGCCAGGGCCGCTTCTCTTCCTCCACACCGGTCCTACGATTGCGCCATCAACCTGTTGCCCGGCACCTTCCCTCCCAAGGGGCGCGTCTACTCCCTGTCCGCTCCTGAGCGCCGGGCTATGGAGGAGTACATCCGGGAGTCCCTGGCAGCCGGCATCATACGGCCGTCCTCTTCACCTGCGGGAGCGGGATTTTTCTTCGTGAAGAAGAAGGAGGGCACGCTCCGTCCGTGTATCGACTACCGGGGAATAAACGCAATCACCGTAAAGAACCGATACCCTCTGCCTCTTCTTTCTTCCGCCTTTGAGAGCCTTCAGGGTGCCACCATCTTCACCAAGCTGGATCTTCGCAACGCCTACCACCTGATCCGCATCCGGGAGGGAGACGAGTGGAAGACGGCTTTCAACACCCCGAGCGGACACTACGAGTACTTGGTGGTCCCGTTTGGGCTCACCAACGCCCCAGCAGTTTTCCAGTCATTGATAAACGACGTGTTACGAGACATGCTGGACAAATTTGTGTTCGTTTATTTGGACGACATCCTCATCTTCTCCCGCTCGCTTCCTGAACACATCAAGCATGTCCGGGCGGTGCTGCGACGCCTCCTAGAGAATTCGCTCTACGTGAAGGCAGAGAAGTGCGAGTTCCACGCCTCCTCTGTCAAATTCCTCGGCTACGTGGTGCGTGAGGGATCCATCGAAATGGACCCTGGGAAGGTGGAGGCGGTCACGTCATGGCCTGTTCCCGAGACACGCAAGCGGCTGCAACAATTCTTAGGTTTCGCGAACTTTTATCGCCGTTTTATCCGTGGGTACAGCACGGCGGCCGCGCCACTCACCGCCCTTACCAGCCCCGCCTCTCCATACAAATGGACAGAACGGGCAGAACAAGCATTTCAGGAGCTTAAGAGGAGGTTCACATCCGCTCCCATCCTCAGAGTTCCCGATCCCGACAGACAGTTCGTGGTCGAAGTGGACGCCTCGAACGTGGGTGTCGGGGCGGTGTTGTCTCAACGCAGCCGCCAGGACGATCGTCTCCATCCGTGCGCCTTCTTTTCTCGCCGTTTGTCAGCCTCAGAACGGAACTATGACATCGGTAATCGGGAGCTCCTCGCCGTCAAGTTGGCTTTGGAGGAGTGGCGACATTGGCTGGAGGGCGCCACCACTCCGTTCATTGTCTGGACCGACCACCGCAACTTGGAGTATCTGAGATCGGCCAAGAGACTGAACGCGAGACAGGCACGGTGGGCTCTGTTCTTTGACCGGTTTGAGTTCTCTCTTTCCTACAGACCGGGTTCCCGTAACGCGAAGGCGGACGCCCTGTCGCGTTTGTTTCCTGGTGGGGAGGAGGGACAGGGTCCGCCTCCCACTATCCTCCCGAGCTCGGTTCGGGTGGCGGCTCTTACATGGGAGATCGAACGCCAAGTGGAAGCCGCATCACGCGATCAACCCGGCCCCAGCAACTGCCCGGAGGGTCGCCTGTTCGTCCCGGAAGGCCTGCGATCGGCCGTGCTGCAATGGGCGCACGACTCACGCCTGGCCTGTCATCCCGGCGCTGCACGCACGAGGTACGTGGTGGCACAGCGTTTCTGGTGGCCCACCTGGCAAGTGGACACCAGCGACTACGTCAGAGCCTGCTCAATCTGTAACCGCTACAAGACGCCTACTCGTCCTCCGGCCGGGCTGCTTCAACCCTTGCCGGTTCCCCAGCGTCCCTGGTCTCACCTGTCGATCGACTTTGTCACGGGCCTCCCCCCCTCAGAGGGAAACACGGTGGTCCTCACGGTGGTAGACCGTTTTAGCAAGATGACGCATTTCATCCCTCTGCCTAGGCTCCCATCTGCAAAGCAGACAGCGTCCATCATGGTGCGGGAGGTGTTTCGTCACCACGGTCTCCCACGAGACATCGTGTCAGACCGAGGACCTCAATTCGCTTCCGCCTTCTGGACGGAGTTCTGCCGACTCCTCGGCGCCACGGCCAGCCTCTCCTCGGGGTTTCACCCTCAGTCCAACGGTCAAGCGGAGCGCCTGAACCAGGAACTGGGCAGGTCTCTCCGATGCATGGCCGCCGGAGACCAGCGCGGGTGGGTACAACAGCTTCCCTGGGTAGAGTACGCCCACAATTCCCTTCCCAGCTCGGCCACGGGACTTTCGCCTTTCCACTGCGTCTTCGGGTACCAGCCACCCTTGTTCGCCCACCAGGAGCGTGGTGCGGCGTGCCCGTCGGCCCAGGCTTGTGTCCGCCGTTGTCATCGTGCCTGGGCGAGGGGCCGGGCCACTCTTCTCCGCTCTGTTTCAGGCTACGCCCGCCAGGCGAACAAGCACCGGACGCCGGCTCCGGAGTACAGAGTGGGGCAGCGTGTGTGGCTCTCGACGCGGGATTTGCCGCTGCGAGCGGGATCCCGCAAACTGGCGCCCCGCTTTGTTGGACCGTTCCCTATCCAGAAGGTGATTGGCCCGGCCGCAGTCCGTCTGCTCCTTCCAGACTCCATGAAGGTTCATCCCACGTTCCACGTGTCCCGTGTGCGGCCCATCCATGAAAGCGCGTTGGCGCCGGCGCCCGTTCCGCCGCCGCCGCCCCAGCTCGTCGATGGGGGCCCGGCTTACGCTGTCCGCTCCCTGCTCCGATCGCGGCGGCGTGGTCGGGGCCTACAATACCTCGTGGACTGGGAGGGTTATGACGACGCGCACCGCTCCTGGATTCCGAGCCGCTGGATACTCGACCGTTCGCTCATCACGGAGTTCCATCGCTGTCATCCGGACCAACCGGGTCCTCGGCGCGGGCGCCCGAGGAGGGACGGGGGGGACCAGGGGTGAGGGTCCAGGGTGGTCTTGCCCACTGGTACCGGGGTCTTCTGCCCCCGCGCCCGTCGATCCTGCGTCTGGCGAAGTGTCGGACGTTTCAGCGGTGTGCTGACCCCTCCACCTGGCCACCCGGGGTAGTGCCTTCCTTTTAGTTTTTTTTTGTTTTGTTATTTTCGGTTCCTGGGGACGTCGGGAGCCGTCCCTTGTGGGGGGGGTTCTGTCACGTGCTGGTGCCACCTGCGACGGGACCACGCCCCCCTGTCAGTGGGATCACCGTCACCTGCCACGGGTTCATGGCCAGCGCTATATCAGCGCCGCCAGCGCAGACCCGAGTGCCAGTCTGTCCCTTGATGCTGCTTCGCTCATCAATCCCGGAGAGAATTGACTCACTTGACTACTCGAAACCCTCGCAGAATCGTTGTCCTCTCCAGCCCGATCGCCGCTCCAGCGCCAGCTGTTCCCATCATCCCCTTCAAATAAAGTCCGTCGTTACGCACTTGGCTGTACTGTCCGATCCTTAACAAACGCGGCACTCTCTAGCTGCCAAGAGCACTTTTTACTATGCGCATCCAACAAGAGTGACGGGAGGAGCACATTTCAGAAAACGACCTCAGCTCGACGAGAAAATGCGATTTAAGCAATAAAATTAAAAATGCACCCAAAACCTAAACCAAACGTTGCAGGTGGTTATTTCTTCATGCGCAGTGGTAAACGCGGCACTCTCTAGCTGCCAAGAGCACTTTTTACTATGCGCACCCAACCAGAGTGACGGGAGGAGCACATTTCAGAAAACGTGCTCAGCTCGTCGAGAAAATGCGATTTAAGCAATAAAATTAAAAATGCACCCAAAACCTAAACCAAACGTTGCAGGTGGTTATTTCTTCATGCGCAGTGGTCAACGCGGCACTCTCTAGCTGCCAAGAGCACTTTTTACTATGCGCACCCAACCAGAGTGACGGGAGGAGCACATTTCAGAAAACGTGCTCAGCTCGTCGAGAAAATGCGATTTAAGCAATAAAATTAAAAATGCACCTAAAACCTAAACCAAACGTTGCAGGTGGTTATTTCTTCATGCGCAGTGGTCAACACGGCACTCTCTAGCTGCCAAGAGCACTTTTTACTATGCGCACCCAAACAGAGTGACGGGAGGAGCACATTTCAGAAAACGTGCTCAGCTCGTCGAGAAAATGCGATTTAAGCAATAAAATTAAAAATGCACCTAAACCCTAAACCAAACGTTGCAGGTGGTTATTTCTTCATGCGCAATGGTCAACGCGGCACTCTCTAGCTGCCAAGAGCACTTTTCACTATGCACACCCAACCAGAGTGACGGGAGGAGCACATTTCAGAAAACGTGCTCAGCTCGTCGAGAAAATGCGATTTAAGCAATAAAATTAAAAATGCACCTAAAACCTAAAACAAACGTTGCACGTGGTTATTTCTTTACGTGCAGTGGTCAACGCGGCACTCTCTAGCTGCCAAGAGCACTTTTTACTATGCGCACCCAACCAGAGTGACGGGAGAAGCACATTTCAGAAAACGTGCTCTGCTCGTCGAGAAAATGCGATTTAAGCAATAAAATTAAAAATGCACCCAAAACCTAAACCAAACGTTGCAGATGGTCATTTCTTCATGCGCAATGGTCAACGCGGCACTCTCTAGCTGCCAAGAGCACTTTTTACTATGCGCACCCAACCAGAGTGACGGGAGGAGCACATTTCAGAAAATGTGCTCAGCTCGTCCAGAAAATGCGATTTAAGCAATAAAATTAAAAATGCACCTAAAACCTAAACCAAACGTTGCAGATGGTCATTTCTTCATGCGCAGTGGTCAACGCGGCACTCTCTAGCTGCCAAGAGCACTTTTTACTATGCGCATCCAACAAGAGTGACGGGAGGAGCACATTTCAGAAAACGTGCTCAGCTCGTCCAGAAAATGCGATTTAAGCAATAAAATTAAAAATGCACCCAAAACCTAAACCAAACGTTTCAGGTGGTTATTTCTTCATGCGCAGTGGTCAACGCGGCACTCTCTAGCTGCCAAGAGCACTTTTTACTATGCGCACCCAACCAGAGTGACGGGGAGGAGCACATTTCAGAAAACGTACTGAGCTCGTCGAGAAAATGCGATTTAAGCAATAAAATTAAAAATGCACCTAAAACCTAAACCAAACGTTGCAGGTGGTCATTTCTTCATGCGCAGTGGTCAACGCGGCACTCTCTAGCTGCCAAGAGCACTTTTTACTATGCGCACCCAACCAGAGTGACGGGAGGAGCACATTTCAGAAAACGTGCTCAGCTCGTCGAGAAAATGCGATTTAAGCAATAAAAATAAAAATGCACCTAAAACCTAAAACAAACGTTGCACGTGGTTATTTCTTCATGCGCAGTGGTCAACGTGGCACTCTCTAGCTGCCAAGAGCACTTTTTACTATGCGCACCCAACCAGAGTGACGGGAGGAGCACATTTCAGAAAACGTGCTCAGCTCGTCGAGAAAATGCGATTTAAGCAATAAAATTAAAAATGCACCCAAAACCTAAAAAAAACGTTGCAGATGGTCATTTCTTCATGCGCAGTGGTCAACGCTGCACTCTCTAGCTGCCAAGAGCACTTTTTACTATGCGCACCCAACCAGAGTGACGGGAGGAGCACATTTCAGAAAACGTGCTCAGCTTGTCCAGAAAATGCGATTTAAGCAATAAAATTAAAAATGCACCCAAAACCTAAACCAAACGTTGCAGGTGGTTATTTCTTCATGCGCAGTGGTCAACGCGGCACTCTCTAGCTGCCAAGAGCAGTTTTTACTATGCGCACCCAACCAGAGTGACGGGAGGAGCACATTTCAGAAAACGTGCTCAGCTCGTCGAGAAAATGCGATTTAAGCAATAAAATTAAAAATGCACCCAAAACCTAAACCAAACGTTGCAGGTGGTTATTTCTTCATGCGCAGTGGTCAACGCGGCACTCTCTAGCTGCCAAGAGCAGTTTTTACTATGCGCACCCAACCAGAGTGACGGGAGGAGCACATTTCAGAAAACGTGCTCAGCTCCTCGAGAAAATGCGATTTAAGCAATAAAATTAAAAATGCACCTAAAACCTAAACCAAACGTTGCAGGTGGTTATTTCTTCATGCGCAATGGTCAACGCGGCACTCTCTAGCTGCCAAGATCACTTTTTACTATGCGCACCCAACCAGAGTGACGGGAGGAGCACATTTCAGAAAACGTGCTCAGCTCGTCGAGAAAATGCGATTTAAGCAATAAAATTAAAAATGCACATAAAACCTAAAACAAACGTTGCACGTGGTTATTTCTTTATGTGCAGTGGTCAACGCGGCACTCTCTAGCTGCCAAGAGCACTTTTTACTATGCGCACCCAACCAGAGTGACGGGAGGAGCACATTTCAGAAAACGTGCTCAGCTCGTCGAGTAAATGCGATTTAAGCAATAAAATTAAAAATGCACCCAAAACCTAAACCAAACGTTGCAGATGGTCATTTCTTCATGCGCAGTGGTCAACGCGGCACTCTCTAGCTGCCAAGAGCACTTTTTACTATGCGCACCCAACCAGAGTGACGGGAGGAGCACATTTCAGAAAACGTGCTCAGCTCGACGAGAAAATGCGATTTAAGCAATAAAATTAAAAATGCACCTAAAACCTAAACCAAACGTTGCAGGTGGTTATTTCTTCATGCGCAGTGGTCAACGCGGCACTCTCTAGCTGCCAAGAGCACTTTTTACTATGCGCACCCAACCAGAGTGACGGGAGGAGCACATTTCAGAAAACGTGCTCAGCTCGTCGAGAAAATGCGATTTAAGCAATAAAATTAAAAATGCACCCAAAACCTAAACCAAACGTTGCAGATGGTCATTTCTTCATGCGCAGTGGTCAACGCGGCACTCTCTAGCTGCCAAGAGCACTTTTTACTATGCGCACCCAACCAGAGTGACGGGAGGAGCACATTTCAGAAAACGTGCTCAGCTCGACGAGAAAATGCGATTTAAGCAATGAAATTAAAAATGCACCCAAAACAAAAACCAAACGTTGCAGGCGGTTATTTCTTCATGCGCAGTGGTCAACGTGGCACTCTCTAGCTGCCAAGAGCACTTTTTACCATGCGCACCCAACCAGAGTGACGGGAGGAGCACATTTCAGAAAACGTGCTCTGCTCGTCGAGAAAATGCGATTTACGCAATAAAATTAAAAATGCACCTAAAACCTAAACCAAACGTTGCAGGTGGTTATTTCTTCATGCGCAGCAGTCAACGCGACACTCTCTAGCTGCCAAGAGCACTTTTTACTATGCGCACCCAACCAGAGTGACGGGAGGAGCACATTTCAGAAAGCGTGCTCAGCTCGTCCAGAAAATGCGATTTAAGCAATAAAATTAAAAATACACCAAAAACCTAAACCAAACGTTGCAGGTGGTTATTTCTTCATGCGCAGTGGTCAACGCGGCACTCTCTAGCTGCCAAGAGCACTTTTTACTATGCGCACCCAACCAGAGTGACGGGACGAGCACATTTCAGAAAACGTGCTCAGCTCGTCGAGAAAATGCGATTTAAGCAATAAAATTAAAAATGCACCCAAAACCTAAACCAAACGTTGCAGATGGTCATTTCTTCATGCGCAGTGGTCAACGCGGCACTCTCTAGCTGCCAAGAGCACTTTTTACTATGCGCACCCAACCAGAGTGACGGGAGGAGCACATTTCAGAAAACGTGCTCAGCTCGTCGAGAAAATGCGATTTAAGCAATAAAATTAAAAATGCACCCAAAACCTAAACCAAACGTTGCAGGTGGTTACTTCTTCATGCGCAGTGGTCAACGCGGCACTCTCTAGCTGCCAAGAGCACTTTTTACTATGCGCACCCAACCAGAGTTACGGGAGGAGCACATTTCAGAAAACGTGCTCAGCTCGACGAGAAAATGCGATTTAAGCAATAAAATTAAAAATGCACCCAAAACCTAAACGAAACGTTGCAGGCGGTTATTTCTTCATGCGCAGTGGTCAACGCGGCACTCTCTAGCTGCCAAGAGCACTTTTTACCATGCGCACCCAACCAGAATGACGGGAGGAGCACATGTCAGAAAACGTGCTCAGCTCGTCGAGAAAATGCGATTTAAGCAATAAAATTAAAAATGCACCTAAAACCTAAACCAAACGTTGCAGGTGGTTATTTCTTCATGCGCAGCAGTCAACGCGGCACTCTCTAGCTGCCAAGAGCACTTTTTACTATGCGCACCCAACCAGAGTGACGGGAGGAGCACGTTTCAGAAAACGTGCTCAGCTCGTCGAGAAAATGCGATTTAAGCATAAAAAATAAAAATGCACCTAAAACCTAAAACAAACGTTGCACGTGGTTATTTCTTCATGCGCAGTGGTCAACGTGGCACTCTCTAGCTGCCAAGAGCACTTTTTACTATGCGCACCCAACCAGAGTGACGGGAGGAGCACATTTCAGAAAACGTGCTCAGCTCGTCGAGAAAATGCGATTTAAGCAATAAAATTAAAAATGCAACCAAAACCTAAACCAAACGTTGCAGATGGTCATTTCTTCATGCGCAGTGGTCAACGCGGCACTCTCTAGCTGCCTAGAGCACTTTTAACTATGCGCACCCAACCAGAGTGACGGGAGGACCACATTTCAGAAAACGTGCTCAGCTCGTCGAGAAAATGCGATTTAAGCAATAAAATTAAAAATGCACCCAAAACCTAAACCAAACGTTGCAGATGGTCATTTCTTTATTCGCAGTGGTCAACGCGGCACTCTCTAGCTGCCAAGAGCACTTTTTACTATGCGCACCCAACCAGAGTGACGGGAGGAGCACATTTCAGAAAACGTGCTCAGCTCGACGAGAAAATGCGATTTAAGCAATAAAATTAAAAATGCACCCAAAACCTAAACCAAACGTTGCAGGTGGTTATTTCTTCATGCGCAGTGGTCAACGCGGCACTCTCTAGCTGCCAAGAGCAGTTTTTACTATGCGCACCCAACCAGAGTGACGGGAGGAGCACATTTCAGAAAACGTGCTCAGCTCCTCGAGAAAATGCGATTTAAGCAATAAAATTAAAAATGCACCTACAACCTAAACCAAACGTTGCAGGTGGTTATTTCTTCATGCGCAATGGTCAACGCGGCACTCTCTAGCTGCCAAGATCACTTTTTACTATGCGCACCCAACCAGAGTGACGGGAGGAGCACATTTCAGAAAACGTGCTCAGCTCGTCGAGAAAATGCGATTTAAGCAATAAAATTAAAAATGCACCTACAACCTAAAACAAACGTTGCACGTGGTTATTTCTTTATGTGCAGTGGTCAACGCGGCACTCTCTAGCTGCCAAGAGCACTTTTTACTATGCGCACCCAACCAGAGTGACGGGAGGAGCACATTTCAGAAAACGTGCTCAGCTCGTCGACAAAATGCGATTTAAGCAATAAAATTAAAAATGCACCCAAAACCTAAACCAAACGTTGCAGATGGTCATTTATTCATGCGCAGTGGTCAACGCGGCACTCTCTAGCTGCCAAGAGCACTTTTTACTATGCGCACCCAACCAGAGTGACGGGAGGAGCACATTTCAGAAAACGTGCTCAGCTCGACGAGAAAATGCGATTTAGTAAGCAATAAAATTAAAAATGCACCCAAAACCTAAACCAAACGTTGCAGGTGGTTATTTCTTCATGCGCAGTGGTCAACGCGGCACTCTCTAGCTGCCAAGAGCAGTTTTTAAAATGCGCACCCAACCAGAGTGACGGGAGGAGCACATTTCAGAAAACGTGCTCAGCTCCTCGAGAAAATGCGATTTAAGCAATACAATTAAAAATGCACCTAAAACCTAAAACAAATGTTGCAGGTGGTTATTTCTTCATGCGCAATGGTCAACGCGGCGCTCTCTAGCTGCCAAGATCACTTTTTACTATGCGCACCCAACCAGAGTGACGGGAGGAGCACATTTCAGAAAACGTGCTCAGCTCGTCGAGAAAATGCGATTTAAGCAATAAAATTAAAAATGCACCTAAAACCTAAACCAAACGTTGCACGTGGTTATTTCTTCATGCGCAGTGGTCAACGCGGCACTCTCTAGCTGCCAAGAGCACTTTTTACTATGCGCACCCAACCAGAGTGACGGGAGGAGCACATTTCAGAAAACGTGCTCAGCTCGTCGAGAAAATGCGATTTAAGCAATAAAATTAAAAATACACCCAAAACCTAAATCAAACGTCTCAGATGGTCATTTCTTCATGCGCAGTGGTCAACGCGGCACTCTCTAGCTGCCAAGAGCAGTTTTTACTATGCGCACCCAACCAGAGTGACGGGAGGAGCACATTTCAGAAAACGTGCTCAGCTCGACGAGAAAATGCAATTTAAGCAATGAAATTAAAAATGCACCCAAAACAAAAACCAAACGTTGCAGGCGGTTATTTCTTCATGCGGAGTGGTCAACGTGGCACTCTCTAGCTGCCAAGAGCACTTTTTACCATGCACACCCAACCAGAGTGACGGGAGGAGCACATTTCAGAAAACGTGCTCTGCTCGTCGAGAAAATGCGATTTAAGCAATAAAATTAAAAATGCACCTAAAACCTAAACCAAACGTTGCAGGTGGTTATTTCTTCATGCGCAGCAGTCAACGCGACACTCTCTAGCTGCCAAGAGCACTTTTTACTATGCGCACCCAACCAGAGTGACGGGAGGAGCACATTTCAGAAAGCGTGCTCAGCTCGTCCAGAAAATGCGATTTAAGCAATAAAATTAAAAATGCACCAAAAACCTAAACCAAACGTTGCAGGTGGTTATTTCTTCATGCGCAGTGGTCAACGCGGCACTCTCTAGCTGCCAAGACCACTTTTTACTATGCGCACCCAACCAGAGTGACGGGACGAGCACATTTCAGAAAACGTGCTCAGCTCGTCGAGAAAATGCGATTTAAGCAATAAAATTAAAAATGCACCCAAAACCTAAACCAAACGTTGCAGGTGGTTATTTCTTCATGCGCAGTGGTCAACGCGGCACTCTCTAGCTGCCAAGAGCACTTTTTACTATGCGCACCCAACCAGAGTGACGGGAGGAGCACATTTCAGAAAACGTGCTCAGCTCGTCGAGAAAATTCGATTTAAGCAATAAAATTAAAAATGCACCCAAAACCTAAACCAAACGTTGCAGGTGGTTATTTCTTCATGCGCAGTGGTCAACGCGGCACTCTCTAGCTGCCAAGAGCAGTTTTTACTATGCGCACCCAACCAGAGTGACGGGAGGAGCACATTTCAGAAAACGTGCTCAGCTCGTCGAGAAAATGCGATTTAAGCAATAAAATTAAAAATGCACCTAAAACCTAAACCAAACGTTGCAGGTGGTTATTTCTTCATGCGCAATGGTCAACGCGGCACTCTCTAGCTGCCAAGAACACTTTTTACTATGCGCACCCAACCAGAGTGACGGGAGGAGCACATTTCAGAAAACGTGCTCAGCTCGTCGAGAAAATGCGATTTAAGCAATAAAATTAAAAATGCACCCAAAACCTAAACCAAACGTTGCAGATGGTCATTTCTTCATGCGCAGTGGTCAACGCGGCACTCTCTAGCTGCCAAGAGCACTTTTTACTATGCACACCCAACCAGAGTGACGGGAGGAGCACATTTCTGAAAACGTGCTCAGCTCGACGAGAAAATGCGATTTAAGCAATAAAATTAAAAATGCACCCAAAACCTAAAACAAACGTTGCACGTGGTTATTTCTTCATGCGCAGTGGTCAACGCGGCACTCTCTAGCTGCCAAGAGCACTTTTTACTATGCGCACCCAACCAGAGTGACGGGAGGAGCACATTTCAGAAAACGTGCTCAGCTCGTCGAGAAAATGCGATTTAAGCAATAAGATTAAAAATGCACCCAAAACCTAAACCAAACGTTGCAGGTGGTTATTTCTTCATGCGCAGTGGTCAACGCGGCACTCTCTAGCTGCCAAGAGCACTTTTTACTATGCGCACCCAACCAGAGTGACGGCAGGAGCACATTTCAGAAAACGTGCTCAGCTCGTCGAGAAAATGCGATTTAAGCAATAAAATAAAAAATGCACCTAAAACCTAAACCAAACGTTGGGGGTGGTTATTTCTTCATGTGCAGCAGTCAACGCGGCACTCTCTAGCTGCCAAGAGCACTATTTACTATGCGCACCCGACCAGAGTGACGGGAGGAGCACATTTCAGAAAACGTGCTCAGCTCGTCGAGAAAATGCGATTTAAGCAATAAAATTAAAAATGCACCTAAAACCTAAACCAAACGTTGCAGGTGGTTATTTCTTCATGCGCAGTGGTCAACGCGGCACTCTCTAGCTGCCAAGAGCACTTTTTACTATGCGCACCCAACCAGAGTGACGGGAGGAGCACATTTCAGAAAACGTGCTCAGCTCGTCGAGAAAATGCGATTTAAGCAATAAAATTAAAAATGCACCTAAAACCTAAACCAAACGTTGCAGGTGGTTATTTCTTCATGCGCAATGGTCAACGCGGCACTCTCTAGCTGCCAAGACCACTTTTCACTATGCGCACCCAACCAGAGTGACGGGAGGAGCACATTTCAGAAAACGTGCTCAGCTCGTCGAGAAAATGCGATTTAAGCAATAAAATTAAAAATGCACCCAAAACCTAAACCAAACGTTGCAGATGGTCATTTCTTCATGCGCAGTGGTCAACGCGGCACTCTCTAGCTGCCAAGAGCACTTTTTACTATGCACACCCAACCAGAGTGACGGGAGGAGCACATTTCTAAAAACGTGCTCAGCTGGACGAGAAAATGCGATATAAGCAATAAAATTAAAAATGCACCCAAAACCTAAAACAAACGTTGCACGTGGTTATTTCTTCATGCGCAGTGGTCAACGCGGCACTCTCTAGCTGCCAAGAGCACTTTTTACTATGCGCACCCAACCAGAGTGACGGGAGGAGCACATTTCAGAAAACGTGCTCAGCTCGTCGAGAAAATGTGATTTAAGCAATAAAATTAAAAATGCACCTAAAACCTAAACCAAACGATGCAGGTGGTTATTTCTTCATGCGCAGTGGTCAACGCGGCACTCTCTAGCTGCCAAGAGCACTTTTTACTATGCGCACCCAACCAGAGTGACGGGAGGAGCACATTTCAGAAAACGTGCTCAGCTTGTCGAGAAAATGCGATTTAAGCAATAAAATTAAAAATGCACCCATAACCTAAACCAAACGTTGCAGGTGGTTATTTCTTCATGCACAGTGGTCAACGCGGCACTCTCTAGCTGCCAAGAGCACTTTTTACTATGCGCACCCAACCAGAGTGACGGGAGGAGAACATTTCAGAAAACGTGCTCGGCTCGTCGAGAAAATGCGATTTAAGCAATACAATTAAAAATGCACCTAAAACCTAAACCAAACGTTGCAGATGGTCATTTCTTCATGCGCAGTGGTCAACGCGGCACTCTCTAGCTGCCAAGAGCACTTTTTACTATGCGCACCCAACCAGAGTGACGGGAGGAGCACATTTCAGAAAACGTGCTCAGCTCGTCGAGAAAATGCGATTCAAGCAATAAAATTAAAAATGCACCTAAAACCTAAACCAAACGTTGCAGATGGTCATTTCTTCATGCGCAGTGGTCAACGCGGCACTCTCTAGCTGCCAAGAGCACTTTTTACTATGCGCACCCAACCAGAGTGACGGGAGGAGCACATTTCAGAAAACGTGCTCAGCTCGTCCAGAAAATGCAATTTAAGCAATAAATTTAAAAATGCACCTAAAACCTAAACCAAACGTTGCAAATGCTCATTTCTTCATGCGCAGTGGTCAACGCGGCACTCTCTAGCTGCCAAGAGCACTTTTTACTATGCGCACCCAACCAGAGTGACGGGAGGAGCACATTTCAGAAAACGTGCTCAGCTCGTCGAGAAAATGCGATTTAAGCAATAAAATTAAAAATGCACCTAAAACCTAAACTAAACGTTGCAGATGGTCATTTCTTCATGCGCAGTGGTCAACGCGGCACTCTCTAGCTGCCAAGAGCACTTTTTACTATGCACACCCAACCAGAGTGACGGGAGGAGCACATTTCAGAAAACGTGCTCAGCTTGTCCAGAAAATGCGATTTAAGCAATAAAATTAAAAATGCACCCAAAACCTAAACCAAACGTTGCAGGTGGTTGTTTCTTCATGCGCAGTGGTCAACGCGGCACTCTCTAGCTGCCAAGAGCACTTTTTACTATCCGCACCCAACCAGAGTGACGGGAGGAGCACATTTCAGAAAATGTGCTCAGCTCGTCGAGAAAATGCGATTTAAGCAATAAAATTAAAAATGCACCCAAAACCTAAACCAAACGTTGCAGATGGTAATTTCTTCATGCGCAGTGGTCAACGCGGCATTCTCTAGGTGCCAAGAGCACTTTTTACTATGCGCACCCAACCAGAGTGACGGGAGGAGCACATTTCAGAAAACGTGCTCAGCTCGTCGAAAAAATGCGATTCAAGCAATAAAATTAAAAATGCACCTAAAACCTAAACCAAACGTTGCAGGTGGTTATTTCTTCATGCGCAGTGGCCAACGCGGCACTCTCTAGCTGCCAAGAGCACTTTTTACTATGCGCACCCAACCAGAGTGACGGGAGGAGCACATTTCAGAAAACGTGCTCAGCTCGTCGAGAAAATGCGATTTAAGCAATAAAATTAAAAATGCACCTAAAACCTAAACCAAACGTTGCAGGTGGTTATTTCTTCATGGGCAGTGGTCAACGCGGCACTCTCTAGCTGCCAAGAGCACTTTTTACTATGCGCACCCAACCAGAGTGACGGGAGGAGCACATTTCAGAAAATGTGCTCAGCTCGTCCAGAAAATGCGATTTAAGCAATAAAATTAAAAATGCACCTAAAACCTAAACCAAACGTTGCAGATGGTCATTTCTTCATGCGCAGTGGTCAACGCGGCACTCTCTAGCTGCCAAGAGCACTTTTTACTATGCGCATCCAACAAGAGTGACGGGAGGAGCACATTTCAGAAAACGTGCTCAGCTCGTCCAGAAAATGCGATTTAAGCAATAAAATTAAAAATGCACCCAAAACCTAAACCAAACGTTTCAGGTGGTTATTTCTTCATGCGCAGTGGTCAACGCGGCACTCTCTAGCTGCCAAGAGCACTTTTTACTATGCGCATCCAACAAGAGTGACGGGAGGAGCACATTTCAGAAAACGACCTCAGCTCGACGAGAAAATGCGATTTAAGCAATAAAATTAAAAATGCACCCAAAACCTAAACCAAACGTTGCAGGTGGTTATTTCTTCATGCGCAGTGGTAAACGCGGCACTCTCTAGCTGCCAAGAGCACTTTTTACTATGCGCACCCAACCAGAGTGACGGGAGGAGCACATTTCAGAAAACGTGCTCAGCTCGTCGAGAAAATGCGATTTAAGCAATAAAATTAAAAATGCACCCAAAACCTAAACCAAACGTTGCAGGTGGTTATTTCTTCATGCGCAGTGGTCAACGCGGCACTCTCTAGCTGCCAAGAGCACTTTTTACTATGCGCACCCAACCAGAGTGACGGGAGGAGCACATTTCAGAAAACGTGCTCAGCTCGTCGAGAAAATGCGATTTAAGCAATAAAATTAAAAATGCACCTAAAACCTAAACCAAACGTTGCAGGTGGTTATTTCTTCATGCGCAGTGGTCAACACGGCACTCTCTAGCTGCCAAGAGCACTTTTTACTATGCGCACCCAAACAGAGTGACGGGAGGAGCACATTTCAGAAAACGTGCTCAGCTCGTCGAGAAAATGCGATTTAAGCAATAAAATTAAAAATGCACCTAAACCCTAAACCAAACGTTGCAGGTGGTTATTTCTTCATGCGCAATGGTCAACGCGGCACTCTCTAGCTGCCAAGAGCACTTTTCACTATGCACACCCAACCAGAGTGACGGGAGGAGCACATTTCAGAAAACGTGCTCAGCTCGTCGAGAAAATGCGATTTAAGCAATAAAATTAAAAATGCACCTAAAACCTAAAACAAACGTTGCACGTGGTTATTTCTTTACGTGCAGTGGTCAACGCGGCACTCTCTAGCTGCCAAGAGCACTTTTTACTATGCGCACCCAACCAGAGTGACGGGAGAAGCACATTTCAGAAAACGTGCTCTGCTCGTCGAGAAAATGCGATTTAAGCAATAAAATTAAAAATGCACCCAAAACCTAAACCAAACGTTGCAGATGGTCATTTCTTCATGCGCAATGGTCAACGCGGCACTCTCTAGCTGCCAAGAGCACTTTTTACTATGCGCACCCAACCAGAGTGACGGGAGGAGCACATTTCAGAAAATGTGCTCAGCTCGTCCAGAAAATGCGATTTAAGCAATAAAATTAAAAATGCACCTAAAACCTAAACCAAACGTTGCAGATGGTCATTTCTTCATGCGCAGTGGTCAACGCGGCACTCTCTAGCTGCCAAGAGCACTTTTTACTATGCGCATCCAACAAGAGTGACGGGAGGAGCACATTTCAGAAAACGTGCTCAGCTCGTCCAGAAAATGCGATTTAAGCAATAAAATTAAAAACGCACCCAAAACCTAAACCAAACGTTTCAGGTGGTTATTTCTTCATGCGCAGTGGTCAACGCGGCACTCTCTAGCTGCCAAGAGCACTTTTTACTATGCGCACCCAACCAGAGTGACGGGGAGGAGCACATTTCAGAAAACGTACTGAGCTCGTCGAGAAAATGCGATTTAAGCAATAAAATTAAAAATGCACCTAAAACCTAAACCAAACGTTGCAGGTGGTCATTTCTTCATGCGCAGTGGTCAACGCGGCACTCTCTAGCTGCCAAGAGCACTTTTTACTATGCGCACCCAACCAGAGTGACGGGAGGAGCACATTTCAGAAAACGTGCTCAGCTCGTCGAGAAAATGCGATTTAAGCAATAAAAATAAAAATGCACCTAAAACCTAAAACAAACGTTGCACGTGGTTATTTCTTCATGCGCAGTGGTCAACGTGGCACTCTCTAGCTGCCAAGAGCACTTTTTACTATGCGCACCCAACCAGAGTGACGGGAGGAGCACATTTCAGAAAACGTGCTCAGCTCGTCGAGAAAATGCGATTTAAGCAATAAAATTAAAAATGCACCCAAAACCTAAAAAAAACGTTGCAGATGGTCATTTCTTCATGCGCAGTGGTCAACGCTGCACTCTCTAGCTGCCAAGAGCACTTTTTACTATGCGCACCCAACCAGAGTGACGGGAGGAGCACATTTCAGAAAACGTGCTCAGCTTGTCCAGAAAATGCGATTTAAGCAATAAAATTAAAAATGCACCCAAAACCTAAACCAAACGTTGCAGGTGGTTATTTCTTCATGCGCAGTGGTCAACGCGGCACTCTCTAGCTGCCAAGAGCAGTTTTTACTATGCGCACCCAACCAGAGTGACGGGAGGAGCACATTTCAGAAAACGTGCTCAGCTCGTCGAGAAAATGCGATTTAAGCAATAAAATTAAAAATGCACCCAAAACCTAAACCAAACGTTGCAGGTGGTTATTTCTTCATGCGCAGTGGTCAACGCGGCACTCTCTAGCTGCCAAGAGCAGTTTTTACTATGCGCACCCAACCAGAGTGACGGGAGGAGCACATTTCAGAAAACGTGCTCAGCTCCTCGAGAAAATGCGATTTAAGCAATAAAATTAAAAATGCACCTAAAACCTAAACCAAACGTTGCAGGTGGTTATTTCTTCATGCGCAATGGTCAACGCGGCACTCTCTAGCTGCCAAGATCACTTTTTACTATGCGCACCCAACCAGAGTGACGGGAGGAGCACATTTCAGAAAACGTGCTCAGCTCGTCGAGAAAATGCGATTTAAGCAATAAAATTAAAAATGCACATAAAACCTAAAACAAACGTTGCACGTAGTTATTTCTTTATGTGCAGTGGTCAACGCGGCACTCTCTAGCTGCCAAGAGCACTTTTTACTATGCGCACCCAACCAGAGTGACGGGAGGAGCACATTTCAGAAAACGTGCTCAGCTCGTCGAGTAAATGCGATTTAAGCAATAAAATTAAAAATGCACCCAAAACCTAAACCAAACGTTGCAGGCTGTCATTTCTTCATGCGCAGTGGTCAACGCGGCACTCTCTAGCTGCCAAGAGCACTTTTTACTATGCGCACCCAACCAGAGTGACGGGAGGAGCACATTTCAGAAAACGTGCTCAGCTCGACGAGAAAATGCGATTTAAGCAATAAAATTAAAAATGCACCTAAAACCTAAACCAAACGTTGCAGGTGGTTATTTCTTCATGCGCAGTGGTCAACGCGGCACTCTCTAGCTGCCAAGAGCACTTTTTACTATGCGCACCCAACCAGAGTGACGGGAGGAGCACATTTCAGAAAACGTGCTCAGCTCGTCGAGAAAATGCGATTTAAGCAATAAAATTAAAAATGCACCCAAAACCTAAACCAAACGTTGCAGATGGTCATTTCTTCATGCGCAGTGGTCAACGCGGCACTCTCTAGCTGCCAAGAGCACTTTTTACTATGCGCACCCAACCAGAGTGACGGGAGGAGCACATTTCAGAAAACGTGCTCAGCTCGACGAGAAAATGCGATTTAAGCAATGAAATTAAAAATGCACCCAAAACAAAAACCAAACGTTGCAGGCGGTTATTTCTTCATGCGCAGTGGTCAACGTGGCACTCTCTAGCTGCCAAGAGCACTTTTTACCATGCGCACCCAACCAGAGTGACGGGAGGAGCACATTTCAGAAAACGTGCTCTGCTCGTCGAGAAAATGCGATTTACGCAATAAAATTAAAAATGCACCTAAAACCTAAACCAAACGTTGCAGGTGGTTATTTCTTCATGCGCAGCAGTCAACGCGACACTCTCTAGCTGCCAAGAGCACTTTTTACTATGCGCACCCAACCAGAGTGACGGGAGGAGCACATTTCAGAAAGCGTGCTCAGCTCGTCCAGAAAATGCGATTTAAGCAATAAAATTAAAAATACACCAAAAACCTAAACCAAACGTTGCAGGTGGTTATTTCTTCATGCGCAGTGGTCAACGCGGCACTCTCTAGCTGCCAAGAGCACTTTTTACTATGCGCACCCAACCAGAGTGACGGGACGAGCACATTTCAGAAAACGTGCTCAGCTCGTCGAGAAAATGCGATTTAAGCAATAAAATTAAAAATGCACCCAAAACCTAAACCAAACGTTGCAGATGGTCATTTCTTCATGCGCAGTGGTCAACGCGGCACTCTCTAGCTGCCAAGAGCACTTTTTACTATGCGCACCCAACCAGAGTGACGGGAGGAGCACATTTCAGAAAACGTGCTCAGCTCGTCGAGAAAATGCGATTTAAGCAATAAAATTAAAAATGCACCCAAAACCTAAACCAAACGTTGCAGGTGGTTACTTCTTCATGCGCAGTGGTCAACGCGGCACTCTCTAGCTGCCAAGAGCACTTTTTACTATGCGCACCCAACCAGAGTGACGGGAGGAGCACATTTCAGAAAACGTGCTCAGCTCGTCGAGAAAATGCGATTTAAGCAATAAAATTAAAAATGCACCTAAAACCTAAACCAAAGGTTGCAGATGGTCAGTTCTTCATGCGCAGTGGTCAACGCGGCACTCTCTAGCTGCCAAGAGCACTTTTTACTATGCTCACCCAACTAGAGTGACGGGAGGAGCACATTTCAGAAAACGTGCTCAGCTCGTCCAGAAAATGCGATTTAAGCAATAAAATTAAAAATTCACCTAAAACCTAAACCAAACGTTGCAGGTGGTTATTTCTTCATGCGCAGTGGTCAACGCGGCACTCTCTAGCTGCCAAGAGCACTTTTTACTATGCCCACCCAACCAGAGTGACGGGAGAGCACATTTCAGAAAACGTGCTCAGCTCGTCGAGAAAATGCGATTTAAGCAATAAAATTAAAAATGCACCTAAAACCTAAACCAAACGTTGCAGGTGGTTATTTCTTCATGCGCAGCAGTCAACGCGGCACTCTCTAGCTGCCAAGAGCACTTTTTACTATGCGCCCCCAACCAGAGTGACGGGAGGAGCACATTTCAGAAAACGTGCTCATCTCGTCGAGAAAATGCGATTTAAGCAATTAAATTAAAAATGCACCTAAAACCTAAACCAAACGTTGCAGATGGTCATTTCTTCATGCGCAGTGGTCAACGCGGCACTCTATAGCTGCCAAAAGCACTTTTTACTATGCGCACCCAACCAGAGTGACGGGAGGAGCACATTTCAGAAAACGTGCTCAGCTTGTCGAGAAAATGCGATTTAAGCAATAAAATTAAAAATGCACCTAAAACCTAAACCAAACGTTGCAGATGGTCATTTCTTCATGCGCAGTGGTCAACGTGGCACTCTCTAGCTGCCAAGAGCACTTTTTACTATGCGCACCCAACCAGAGTGACGGGAGGAGCACATTTCAGAAAACGTGCTCAGCTCGTCGAGAAAATGCGATTTAAGCAATAAAATTAAAAATACACCTAAAACCTAAACCAAACGTTGCAGGTGGTTATTTCTCCATGCGCAGCAGTCAACGCGGCACTCTCTAGCTGCCAAGAGCACTTTTTACTATGCACACCCAACCAGAGTGACGGGAGGAGCACATTTCAGAAAACGTGCTCAGCTTGTGGAGAAAATGCGATTCAAGCAATAAAATTAAAAATGCACCTAAAACCTAAACCAAACGTTGCAGATGGTCATTTCTTCATGCGCAGTGGTCAACGTGGCACTCTCTAGCTGCCAAGAGCACTTTTTACTATGCGCACCCAACCAGAGTGACGGGAGGAGCACATTTCAGAAAACGTGCTCAGCTCGTCGAGAAAATGCGATTTAAGCAATAAAATTAAAAATGCACCTAAAACCTAAACCAAACGTTGCAGGTGGTTATTTCTTCATGCGCAGCAGTCAACGCGGCACTCTCTAGCTGCCAAGAGCACTTTTTACTATGCACACCCAACCAGAGTGACGGGAGGAGCACATTTCAGAAAACGTGCTCAGCTCGTCGAGAAAATGCGATTTAAGCAATAAAATTAAAAATGCACCTAAAACCTAAACCAAACGTTGCAGGTGGTTATTTCTTCATGCGCAGCGGTCAACGCGGCACTCTCTAGCTGCCAAGAGCACTTTTTACTATGCGCACCCAACCAGAGTGACGGGAGGAGCACATTTCAGAAAACGTGCTCAGCTCGTCGAGAAAATGCGATTTAAGCAATAAAATTAAAAATGCACCTAAAACCTAAAACAAACGTTGCACGTGGTTATTTCTTCATGCGCAGTGGTCAACGCGGCACTCTCTAGCTGCCAAGAGCACTTTTTACTATGCGCACCCAACCAGAGTGACGGGAGGAGCACATTTCAGAAAACGTGCTCAGCTCGTCGAGAAAATGCGATTTAAGCAATAAAATTAAAAATGCACCTAAAACCTAAACTAAACGTTGCAGATGGTCATTTCTTCATGCGCAGTGGTCAACGCGGCACTCTCTAGCTGCCAAGAGCACTTTTTACTATGCGCACCCAACCAGAGTGACGGGAGGAGCACATTTCAGAAAACGTGCTCAGCTTGTCCAGAAAATGCGATTTAAGCAATAAAATTAAAAATGCACCCAAAACCTAAACCAAACGTTGCAGGTGGTTATTTCTTCATGCGCAGTGGTCAACGCGGCACTCTCTAGCTGCCAAGAGCACTTTTTACTATCCGCACCCAACCAGAGTGACGGGAGGAGCACATTTCAGAAAATGTGCTCAGCTCGTCGAGAAAATGCGATTTAAGCAATAAAATTAAAAATGCACCCAAAACCTAAACCAAACGTTGCAGATGGTCATTTCTTCATGCGCAGTGGTCAACGCGGCATTCTCTAGGTGCCAAGAGCACTTTTTACTATGCGCACCCAACCAGAGTGACGGGAGGAGCACATTTCAGAAAACGTGCTCAGCTCGTCGAAAAAATGCGATTCAAGCAATAAAATTAAAAATGCATCTAAAACCTAAACCAAACGTTGCAGGTGGTTATTTCTTCATGCGCAGTGGCCAACGCGGCACTCTCTAGCTGCCAAGAGCACTTTTTACTATGCGCACCCAACCAGAGTGACGGGAGGAGCACATTTCAGAAAACGTGCTCAGCTCGTCGAGAAAATGCGATTTAAGCAATAAAATTAAAAATGCACCTAAAACCTAAACCAAACGTTGAAGGTGGTTATTTCTTCATGGGCAGTGGTCAACGCGGCACTCTCTAGCTGCCAAGAGCACTTTTCACTATGCGCACCCAACCAGAGTCACGGGAGGAGCACATTTCAGAAAACGTGCTTAGCTCGTCGAGAAAATGCGATTTAAGCAATAAAATTAAAAATGCACCCAAAACCTAAACCAAACGTTGCAGATGGTCATTTCTTCATGCGCAGTGGTCAACGCGGCACTCTCTAGCTGCCAAGAGCACTTTTTACTATGCGCACCCAACCAGAGTGACGGAGGAGCACATTTCAGAAAACGTGCTCAGCTCGACGAGAAAATGCGATTTAAGCAATAAAATTAAAAATGCACCCAAAACCTAAACCAAACGTTGCAGGTGGTTATTTCTTCATGCGCAGTGGTCAACGCGGCACTCTCTAGCTGCCAAGAGCACTTTTTACTATGCGCACCCAACCAGAGTGACGTGAGGAGCACATTTCAGACAACGTGCTCAGCTCGTCGAGAAAATGCGATTTAAGCAATAAAATTAAAAATGCACCTAAAACCTAAACCAAACGTTGCAGGTGGTTATTTCTTCATGCGCAATGGTCAACGCGGCACTCTCTAGCTGCCAAGAGCACTTTTCACTATGCGCACCCAACCAGAGTGACGGGAGGAGCACATTTCAGAAAACGTGCTCAGCTCGTCGAGAAAATGCGATTTAAGCAATAAAATTAAAAATGCACCCAAAACCTAAACCAAACGTTGCAGATGGTCATTTCTTCATGCGCAGTGGTCAACGCGGCACTCTCTAGCTGCCAAGAGCACTTTTTACTATGAACACCCAACCAGAGTGACGGGAGGAGCACATTTCTAAAAACGTGCTCAGCTCGACGAGAAAATGCGATTTAAGGAATAAAATTAAAAATGCACCCAAAACCTAAAACAAACGTTGCACGTGGTTATTTCTTCATGCGCAGTGGTCAACGCGGCACTCTCTAGCTGCCAAGAGCACTTTTTACTATGCGCACCCAACCAGAGTGACGGGAGGAGCACATTTCAGAAAACGTGCTCAGCTCGTCGAGAAAATGTGATTTAAGCAATACAATTAAAAATGCACCTAAAACCTAAACCAAACGATGCAGGTGGTTATTTCTTCATGCGCAGTGGTCAACGCGGCACTCTCTAGCTGCCAAGAGCACTTTTTACTATGCGCACCCAACCAGAGTGACGGGAGGAGCACATTTCAGAAAACGTGCTCAGCTCGTCGAGAAAATGCGATTTAAGCAATAAAATTAAAAATGCACCCTTAACCTAAACCAAACGTTGCAGGTGGTTATTTCTTCATGCGCAGTGGTCAACGCGGCACTCTCTAGCTGCCAAGAGCACTTTTTACTATGCGCACCCAACCAGAGTGACAGGAGGAGCACATTTCAGAAAACGTGCTCAGCTCGTCGAGAAAATGCGATTTAAGCAATAAAATTAAAAATGCACCTAAAACCTAAACCAAACGTTGCAGATGGTCATTTCTTCATGCGCAGTGGTCAACGCGGCACTCTCTAGCTGCCAAGAGCACTTTTTACTATGCACACCCAATCAGAGTGACGGGAGGAGCACATTTCTAAAAACGTGCTCAGCTCGACGAGAAAATGCGATTTAAGCAATAAAATTAAAAATGCACCCAAAACCTAAAACAAACGTTGCACGTGGTTATTTCTTCATGCGCAGTGGTCAACGCGGCACTCTCTAGCTGCCAAGAGCACTTTTTACTATGCGCACCCAACCAGAGTGACGGGAGGAGCACATTTCAGAAAACGTGCTCAGCTCGTCGAGAAAATGCGATTTAAGCAATAAAATTAAAAATGCACCTAAAACCTAAACCAAACGATGCAGGTGGTTATTTCTTCATGCGCAGTGGTCAACGCGGCACTCTCTAGCTGCCAAGAGCACTTTTTACTATGCGCACCCAACCAGAGTGACGGGAGGAGCACATTTCAGAAAACGTGCTCAGCTCGTCGAGAAAATGCGATTTAAGCAATAAAATTAAAAATGCACCCAAAACCTAAACCAAACGTTGCAGGTGGTTATTTCTTCATGCGCAGTGGTCAACGCGGCACTCTCTAGCTGCCAAGAGCACTTTTTACTATGCGCACCCAACCAGAGTGACGGGAGGAGCACATTTCAGAAAACGTGCTCAGCTCGTCGAGAAAATGCGATTTAAGCAATAAAATTAAAAATGCACCTAAAACCTAAACCAAACGTTGCAGATGGTCATTTCTTCATGCGCAGTGGTCAACGCGGCACTCTCTAGCTGCCAAGAGCACTTTTTACTATGCACACCCAATCAGAGTGACGGGAGGAGCACATTTCTAAAAACGTGCTCAGCTCGACGAGAAAATGCGATTTAAGCAATAAAATTAAAAATGCACCCAAAACCTAAACCAAACGTTGCACGTGGTTATTTCTTCATGCGCAGTGGTCAACGCGGCACTCTCTAGCTGCCAAGAGCACTTTTTACTATGCGCACCCAACCAGAGTGACGGGAGGAGCACATTTCAGAAAACGTGCTCAGCTCGTCGAGAAAATGCGATTTAAGCAATAAAATTAAAAATGCACCCAAAACCTAAACCAAACGTTGCAGATGGTTATTTCTTCATGCGCAGTGGTCAACGCGGCACTCTCTAGCTGCCAAGAGCACTTTTTACTATGCGCACCCAACCAGAGTGACGGGAGGAGCACATTTCAGAAAACGTGCTCAGCTCGTCGAGAAAATGCAATTTAAGCAATAAAATTAAAAATGCACCTAAAACCTAAAACAAACGTTGCACGTGGTTATTTCTTTATGTGCAGTGGTCAACGCGGCACTCTCTAGCTGCCAAGAGCACTTTTTACTATGCGCACCCAACCAGAGTGACGGGAGAAGCACATTTCAGAAAACGTGCTCTGCTCGTCGAGAAAATGCGATTTAAGCAATAAAATTAAAAATGCACCCAAAACCTAAACCAAACGTTGCAGATGGTCATTTCTTCATGCGCAGTGGTCAACGCGGCACTCTCTAGCTGCCAAGAGCACTTTTTACTATGCGCACCGACCAGAGTGACGGGAGGAGCACATTTCAGAACACGTGCTCAGCTCGACGAGAAAATGCAATTTAAGCAATAAAATTAAAAATGCACCCAAAACCTAAACCAAACGTTGCAGGCTGTTATTTCTTCATGTGCAGCCGTCAACGCGGCACTCTCTAGCTGCCAAGAGCACTTTTTACTATGCGCACCCAACCAGAGTGACGGGAGGAGCACATTTCAGAAAACGTGCTCAGCTCGTCGAGAAAATGCGATTTAAGCAATAAAATTAAAAATGCACCTAAAACCTAAACCAAACGTTGCAGGTGGTTATTTCTTCATGCGCAGTGGTCAACGCGGCACTCTCTAGCTGCCAAGAGCACTTTTTACTATGCGCACCCAACCAGAGTGACGGGAGGAGCACATTTCAGAAAACGTGCTCAGCTCGTCCAGAAAATGCGATTTAAGCAATAAAATTAAAAATGCACCTAAAACCTAAACCAAACGTTGCAGGTGATTATTTCTTCATGCGCAGTGGTCAACGCGGCACTCTCTAGCTGCCAAGAGCACTTTTTACTATGCGCACCCAACCAGAGTGACGGGAGGAGCACATTTCAGAAAACGTGCTCAGCTCGTCGAGAAAATGCGATTTAAGCAATAAAATAAAAAATGCACCTAAAACCTAAACCAAACGTTGGGGGTGGTTATTTCTTCATGTGCAGCAGTCAACGCGGCACTCTCTAGCTGCCAAGAGCACTTTTTACTATGCGCACCCGACCAGAGTGACGGGAGGAGCACATTTCAGAAAACGTGCTCAGCTCGTCGAGGAAATGCGATTTAAGCAATAAAATTAAAAATGCACCTAAAACCTAAACCAAACGTTGCAGGTGGTTATTTCTTCATGCGCAGTGGTCAACGCGGCACTCTCTAGCTGCCAAGAGCACTTTTTACTATGCGCACCCAACCAGAGTGACGGGAGGAGCACATTTCAGAAAACGTGCTCAGCTCGTCGAAAAAATGCGATTTAAGCAATAAAATTAAAAATGCACCTAAAACCTAAACCAAACGTTGCAGGTGGTTATTTCTTCATGCGCAGCAGTCAACGCGGCACTCTCTACCTGCCAAGACCACTTTTTACTATGCGCACCCAACCAGAGTGACGGGAGGAGCACGTTTCAGAAAACGTGCTCAGCTCGTCGAGAAAATGCGATTTAAGCAATAAAAATAAAAATGCACCTAAAACCTAAAACAAACGTTGAACGTTATTTCTTCATGCGCAGTGGTCAACGTGGCACTCTCTAGCTGCCAAGAGCAGTTTTTACTATGCGCACCCAACCAGAGTGACGGGAGGAGCACATTTCAGAAAACGTGCTCAGCTCGTCGAGAAAATGCGATTTAAGTAATGAAATTAAAAATGCAACCAAAACCTAAACCAAACGTTGCAGATGGTCATTTCTTCATGCGCAGTGGTCAACGCGGCACTCTCTAGCTGCCAAGAGCACTTTTGACTATGCGCACCCAACCAGAGTGACGGGAGGAGCACATTTCAGAAAACGTGCTCAGCTCGTCGAGAAAATGCGATTTAAGCAATAAAATTAAAAATGCACCCAAAACCTAAACCAAACGTTGCAGATGGTCATTTCTTCATGCGCAGTGGTCAACGCGGCACTCTCTAGCTGCCAAGAGCACTTTTTACTATGCGCACCCAACCAGAGTGACGGGAGGAGCACATTTCAGAAAACGTGCTCAGCTCGTCGAGAAAATGCGATTTAAGCAATAAAATTAAAAATGCACCCAAAACCTAAACCAAACGTTGCAGGTGGTTACTTCTTCATGCGCAGTGGTCAACGCGGCACTCTCTAGCTGCCAAGAGCACTTTTTACTATGCGCACCCAACCAGAGTGACGGGAGGAGCACATTTCAGAAAACGTGCTCAGCTCGTCGAGAAAATGCGATTTAAGCAATAAAATTAAAAATGCACCTAAAACCTAAACCAAAGGTTGCAGATGGTCATTTCTTCATGCGCAGTGGTCAACGCGGCACTCTCTAGCTGCCAAGAGCACTTTTTACTATGCTCACCCAACCAGAGTGACGGGAGGAGCACATTTCAGAAAACGTGCTCAGCTCGTCCAGAAAATGCGATTTAAGCAATAAAATTAAAAATGCACCTAAAACCTAAACCAAACGTTGCAGGTGGTTATTTCTTCATGCGCAGTGGTCAACGCGGGACTCTCTAGCTGCCAACAGCACTTTTTACTATGCGCACCCAACCAGAGTGACGGGAGGAGCACATTTCAGAAAACGTGCTCAGCTCGTCGAGAAAATGCGATTTAAGCAATAAAATTAAAAATGCACCCAAAACCTAAACCAAACGTTGCAAGTGGTTATTTCTTCATGCGCAGTGGTCAACGCGGCACTCTCTAGCTGCCAAGAGCACTTTTTACTATGCGCAACCAACCAGAGTGACGGGAGGAGCACATTTCAGAAAACGTGCTCAGCTCGTCGAGAAAATGCGATTTAAGCAATAAAATTAAAAATGCACCTAAAACCTAAACCAAACGTTGCAGGTGGTTATTTCTTCATGTGCAATGGTCAACGCGGCACTCTCTAGCTGCCAAGAACACTTTTTACTATGCGCACCCAACCAGAGTGACGGGAGGAGCACATTTCAGAAAACGTGCTCAGCTCGTCGAGAAAATGCGATTTAAGCAATAAAATTAAAAATGCACCTAAAACCTAAACCAAACGTTGCAGATGGTCATTTTTTCATGCGCAGTGGTCAACGCGGCACTCTCTAGCTGCCAAGAGCACTTTTTACTATGCGCACCCAACCAGAGTGACGGGAGGAGCACATTTCAGAAAACGTGCTCAGCTCGTCCAGAAAATGCGATTTAAGCAATAAAATTAAAAATGCACCTAAAACCTAAACCAAACGTTGCAGATGGTCATTTCTTCATGCGCAGTGGTCAACGTGGCACTCTCTAGCTGCCAAGAGCACTTTTTACTATGCGCACCCAACCAGAGTGACGGGAGGAGCACATTTCAGAAAACGTGCTCAGCTTGTCGAGAAAATGCGATTTAAGCAATAAAATTAAAAATGCACCTAAAACCTAAACCAAACGTTGCAGATGGTCATTTCTTCATGCGCAGTGGTCAACGTGGCACTCTCTAGCTGCCAAGAGCACTTTTTACTATGCGCACCCAACCAGAAAGACGGGAGGAGCACATTTCAGAAAACGTGCTCAGCTCGTCGAGAAAATGCGATTTAAGCAATAAAATTAAAAATGCACCCAAAACCTAAACCAAACATTGCAGGTGGTTATTTCTTCATGCGCAGTGTTTAACGCGGCACTCTCTAGCTGCCAAGAGCACTTTTTACTATGCGCACCCAACCAGAGTGACGGGAGGAGCACATTTCAGAAAACGTGCTCAGCTCGACGAGAAAATGCGATTTAAGCAATAAAATTAAAAATGCACCTAAAACCTAAACCAAACGTTGCAGGTGGTTATTTCTTCATGCGCAGTGGTCAACGCGGCACTCTCTAGCTGCCAAGAGCACTTTTTACTATGCGCACCCAACCAGAGTGACGGGAGGAGCACATTTCAGAAAACGTGCTCAGCTCGTCGAGAAAATGCGATTTAAGCAATAAAATTAAAAATGCACCCAAAACCTAAACCAAACGTTGCAGATGGTCATTTCTTCATGCGCAGTGGTCAACGCGGCACTCTCTAGCTGCCAAGAGCACTTTTTACTATGCGCACCCAACCAGAGTGACGGGAGGAGCACATTTCAGAAAACGTGCTCAGCTCGACGAGAAAATGCGATTTAAGCAATGAAATTAAAAATGCACCCAAAACAAAAACCAAACGTTGCAGGCGGTTATTTCTTCATGCGCAGTGGTCAACGTGGCACTCTCTAGCTGCCAAGAGCACTTTTTACCATGCGCACCCAACCAGAGTGACGGGAGGAGCACATTTCAGAAAACGTGCTCTGCTCGTCGAGAAAATGCGATTTAAGCAATAAAATTAAAAATGCACCTAAAACCTAAACCAAACGTTGCAGGTGGTTATTTCTTCATGCGCAGCAGTCAACGCGACACTCTCTAGCTGCCAAGAGCACTTTTTACTATGCGCACCCAACCAGAGTGACGGGAGGAGCACATTTCAGAAAGCGTGCTCAGCTCGTCCAGAAAATGCGATTTAAGCAATAAAATTAAAAATGCACCAAAAACCTAAACCAAACGTTGCAGGTGGTTATTTCTTCATGCGCAGTGGTCAACGCGGCACTCTCTAGCTGCCAAGAGCACTTTTTACTATGCGCACCCAACCAGAGTGACGGGACGAGCACATTTCAGAAAACGTGCTCAGCTCGTCGAGAAAATGCGATTTAAGCAATAAAATTAAAAATGCACCCAAAACCTAAACCAAACGTTGCAGATGGTCATTTCTTCATGCGCAGTGGTCAACGCGGCACTCTCTAGCTGCCAAGAGCACTTTTTACTATGCGCACCCAACCAGAGTGACGGGAGGAGCACATTTCAGAAAACGTGCTCAGCTCGTCGAGAAAATGCGATTTAAGCAATAAAATTAAAAATGCACCCAAAACCTAAACCAAACGTTGCAGGTGGTTACTTCTTCATGCGCAGTGGTCAACGCGGCACTCTCTAGCTGCCAAGAGCACTTTTTACTATGCGCACCCAACCAGAGTGACGGGAGGAGCACATTTCAGAAAACGTGCTCAGCTCGTCGAGAAAATGCGATTTAAGCAATAAAATTAAAAATGCACCTAAAACCTAAACCAAAGGTTGCAGATGGTCATTTCTTCATGCGCA
This sequence comes from Syngnathus scovelli, assembly GCF_024217435.2. Classification (NCBI taxonomy): domain Eukaryota; kingdom Metazoa; phylum Chordata; class Actinopteri; order Syngnathiformes; family Syngnathidae; genus Syngnathus; species Syngnathus scovelli. Next base: position 4,499,118 of record NC_090850.1, on the reverse strand, counting down.
GTGGTCAACGCGGCACTCTCTAGCTGCCAAGAGCACTTTTTACTATGCTCACCCAACCAGAGTGACGGGAGGAGCACATTTCAGAAAACGTGCTCAGCTCGTCCAGAAAATGCGATTTAAGCAATAAAATTAAAAATTCACCTAAAACCTAAACCAAACGTTGCAGGTGGTTATTTCTTCATGCGCAGTGGTCAACGCGGCACTCTCTAGCTGCCAAGAGCACTTTTTACTATGCCCACCCAACCAGAGTGACGGGAGAGCACATTTCAGAAAACGTGCTCAGCTCGTCGAGAAAATGCGATTTAAGCAATAAAATTAAAAATGCACCTAAAACCTAAACCAAACGTTGCAGATGGTTATTTCTTCATGCGCAGCAGTCAACGCGGCACTCTCTAGCTGCCAAGAGCACTTTTTACTATGCGCACCCAACCAGAGTGACGGGAGGAGCACATTTCAGAAAACGTGCTCAGCTCGTCTAGAAAATGCGATTTAAGCAATAAAATTAAAAATGCACATAAAACCTAAAACAAACGTTGCACGTGGTTATTTCTTTATGTGCAGTGGTCAACGCGGCACTCTCTAGCTGCCAAGAGCACTTTTTACTATGCGCACCCAACCAGAGTGACGGGAGGAGCACATTTCAGAAAACGTGCTCAGCTCGTCGAGTAAATGCAATTTAAGCAATAAAATTAAAAATGCACCCAAAACCTAAACCAAACGTTCCAGATGGTCATTTCTTCATGCGCAGTGGTCAACGCAGCACTCTCTAGCTGCCAAGAGCACTTTTTACTATGCGCACCCAACCAGAGTGACGGGAGGAGCACATTTCAGAAAACGTGCTCAGCTCGACGAGAAAATGCGATTTAAGCAATAAAATTAAAAATGCACCTAAAACCTAAACCAAACGTTGCAGGTGGTTATTTCTTCATGCGCAGTGGTCAACGCGGCACTCTCTAGCTGCCAAGAGCACTTTTTACTATGCGCACCCAACCAGAGTGACGGGAGGAGCACATTTCAGAAAACGTGCTCAGCTCGTCGAGAAAATGCGATTTAAGCAATAAAATTAAAAATGCACCTAAAACCTAAACCAAACGTTGCAGATGGTTATTTCTTCATGCGCAGCAGTCAACGCGGCACTCTCTAGCTGCCAAGAGCACTTTTTACTATGCGCACCCAACCAGAGTGACGGGAGGAGCACATTTCAGAAAACGTGCTCAGCTCGTCGAGAAAATGCGATTTAAGCAATAAAATTAAAAATGCACATAAAACCTAAAACAAACGTTGCACGTGGTTATTTCTTTATGTGCAGTGGTCAACGCGGCACTCTCTAGCTGCCAAGAGCACTTTTTACTATGCGCACCCAACCAGAGTGACGGGAGGAGCACATTTCAGAAAACGTGCTCAGCTCGTCGAGTAAATGCGATTTAAGCAATAAAATTAAAAATGCACCCAAAACCTAAACCAAACGTTCCAGATGGTCATTTCTTCATGCGCAGTGGTCAACGCAGCACTCTCTAGCTGCCAAGAGCACTTTTTACTATGCGCACCCAACCAGAGTGACGGGAGGAGCACATTTCAGAAAACGTGCTCAGCTCGGCGAGAAAATGCGATTTAAGCAATAAAATTAAAAATGCACCTAAAACCTAAACCAAACGTTGCAGGTGGTTATTTCTTCATGCGCAGTGGTCAACGCGGCACTCTCTAGCTGCCAAGAGCACTTTTTACTATGCGCACCCAACCAGAGTGACGGGAGGAGCACATTTCAGAAAACGTGCTCAGCTCGTCGAGAAAATGCGATTTAAGCAATAAAATTAAAAATGCACCCAAAACCTAAACCAAACGTTGCAGATGGTCATTTCTTCATGCGCAGTGGTCAACGCGGCACTCTCTAGCTGCCAAGAGCACTTTTTACTATGCGCACCCAACCAGAGTGACGGGAGGAGCACATTTCAGAAAACGTGCTCAGCTCGACGAGAAAATGCGATTTAAGCAATGAAATTAAAAATGCACCCAAAACAAAAACCAAACGTTGCAGGCGGTTATTTCTTCATGCGCAGTGGTCAACGTGGCACTCTCTAGCTGCCAAGAGCACTTTTTACCATGCGCACCCAACCAGAGTGACGGGAGGAGCACATTTCAGAAAACGTGCTCTGCTCGTCGAGAAAATGCGATTTAAGCAATAAAATTAAAAATGCACCTAAAATCTAAACCAAACGCTGCAGGTGGTTATTTCTTCATGCGCAGCAGTCAACGCGACACTCTCTAGCTGCCAAGAGCACTTTTTACTATGCGCACCCAACCAGAGTGACGGGAGGAGCACATTTCAGAAAGCGTGCTCAGCTCGTCCAGAAAATGCGATTTAAGCAATAAAATTAAAAATGCACCAAAAACCTAAACCAAACGTTGCAGGTGGTTATTTCTTCATGCGCAGTGGTCAACGCGGCACTCTCTAGCTGCCAAGAGCACTTTTTACTATGCGCACCCAACCAGAGTGACGGGACGAGCACATTTCAGAAAACGTGCTCAGCTCGTCGAGAAAATGCGATTTAAGCAATAAAATTAAAAATGCACCCAAAACCTAAACCAAACGTTGCAGATGGTCATTTCTTCATGCGCAGTGGTCAACGCGGCACTCTCTAGAAGCCAAGAGCACTTTTTACTATGCGCACCCAACCAGAGTGACGGGAGGAGCACATTTCAGAAAACGTGCTCAGCTCGTCGAGAAAATGCGATTTAAGCAATAAAATTAAAAATGCACCCAAAACCTAAACCAAACGTTGCAGGTGGTTACTTCTTCATGCGCAGTGGTCAACGCGGCACTCTCTAGCTGCCAAGAGCACTTTTTACTATGCGCACCCAACCAGAGTGACGGGAGGAGCACATTTCAGAAAACGTGCTCAGCTCGTCGAGAAAATGCGATTTAAGCAATAAAATTAAAAATGCACCCAAAACCTAAACCAAACGTTGCAGGTGGTTATTTCTTCATGCGCAGTGGTCAACGCGGCACTCTCTAGCTGCCAAGAGCACTTTTTACTATGCGCACCCAACCAGAGTGACGGGAGGAGCACATTTCAGAAAACGTGCTCAGCTTGTCGAGAAAATGCGATTTAAGCAATAAAATTAAAAATGCACCTAAAACCTAAAACAAACGTTGCACGTGGTTATTTCTTCATGCGCAGTGGTCAACGCGGCACTCTCTAGCTGCCAAGAGCACTTTTTACTATGCGCACCCAACCAGAGTGACGGGAGGAGCACATTTCAGAAAACGTGCTCAGCTCGTCCAGAAAATGCGATTTAAGCAATAAAATTAAAAATGCACCTAAAACCTAAACCAAACGTTGCAGGTGGTTATTTCTTCATGCGCAGTGGTCAACGCGGCACTCTCTAGCTGCCAAGAGCACTTTTTACTATGCGCACCCAACCAGAGTGACGGGAGGAGCACATTTCAGAAAACGTGCTCAGCTCGTCGAGAAAATGCGATTTAAGCAATAAAATTAAAAATGCACCTAAAACCTAAACCGAACGTTGCAGGTGGTTATTTCTTCATGCGCAGCAGTCAACGCGGCACTCTCTAGCTGCCAAGAGCACTTTTTACCATGCACACCCAACCAGAGTGACGGGAGGAGCACATTTCAGAAAACGTGCTCAGCTCGTCGAGAAAATGCCATTTAAGCAATAAAATTAAAAATGCACCTAAAACCTAAACCAAACGTTGCAGGTGGTTATTTCTTCATGCGCAGCGGTCAACGCGGCACTCTCTAGCTGCCAAGAGCACTTTTTACTATGCGCACCCAACCAGAGTGACGGGAGGAGCACATTTCAGAAAACGTGCTCAGCTCGTCGAGAAAATGCGATTTAAGCAATAAAATTAAAAATGCACCCAAAACCTAAACCAAACGTTGCAGGTGGTTATTTCTTCATGCGCAGTGGTCAACGCGGCACTCTCTAGCTGCCAAGAGCACTTTTTACTATGCGCACCCAACCAGAGTGACGGGAGGAGCACATTTCAGAAAACGTGCTCAGCTCGTCGAGAAAATGTGATTTAAGCAATAAAATTAAAAATGCACCTAAAACCTAAACCAAACGATGCAGGTGGTTATTTCTTCATGCGCAGTGGTCAACGCGGCACTCTCTAGCTGCCAAGAGCACTTTTTACTATGCGCACCCAACCAGAGTGACGGGAGGAGCACATTTCAGAAAACGTGCTCAGCTCGTCGAGAAAATGCGATTTAAGCAATAAAATTAAAAATGCACCCAAAACCTAAACCAAACGTTGCAGGTGGTTATTTCTTCATGCGCAGTGGTCAACGCGGCACTCTCTAGCTGCCAAGAGCACTTTTTACTATGCGCACCCAACCAGAGTGACGGGAGGAGCACATTTCAGAAAACGTGCTCAGCTCGTCGAGAAAATGCGATTTAAGCAATAAAATTAAAAATGCACCTAAAACCTAAACCAAACGTTGCAGGTGGTTATTTCTCCATGCGCAGCAGTCAACGCGGCACTCTCTAGCTGCCAAGAGCACTTTTTACTATGCGCACCCAACCAGAGTGACGGAAGGAGCACATTTCAGAAAACGTGCTCAGCTCGTCGAGAAAATGCGATTTAAGCAATAAAATTAAAAATGCACCCAAAACCTAAACCAAACGTTGCAGGTGGTTATTTCTTCATGCGCAGTGGTCAACGCGGCACTCTCTAGCTGCCAAGAGCACTTTTTAATATGCGCACCCAACCAGAGTGACGGGAGGAGCACATTTCAGAAAACATGCTCAGCTCGTCGAGAAAATGTGATTTAAGCAATAAAATTAAAAATGCACCTAAAACCTAAACCAAACGATGCAGGTAGTTATTTCTTCATGCGCAGTGGTCAACGCGGCACTCTCTAGCTGCCAAGAGCACTTTTTACTATGCGCACCCAACCAGAGTGACGGGAGGAGCACATTTCAGAAAACGTGCTCAGCTCGTCGAGAAAATGTGATTTAAGCAATAAAATTAAAAATGCACCTAAAACCTAAACCAAACGATGCAGGTGGTTATTTCTTCATGCGCAGTGGTCAACGCGGCACTCTCTAGCTGCCAAGAGCACTTTTTACTATGCGCACCCAACCAGAGTGACGGGAGGAGCACATTTCAGAAAACGTGCTCAGCTCGTCGAGAAAATGCGATTTAAGCAATAAAATTAAAAATGCACCCAAAACCTAAACCAAACGTTGCAGGTGGTTATTTCTTCATGCGCAGTGGTCAACGCGGCACTCTCTAGCTGCCAAGAGCACTTTTTACTATGCGCACCCAACCAGAGTGACGGGAGGAGCACATTTCAGAAAACGTGCTCAGCTCGTCGAGAAAATGCGATTTAAGCAATAAAATTAAAAATGCACCTAAAACCTAAACCAAACGTTGCAGATGGTCATTTCTTCATGCGCAGTGGTCAACGCGGCACTCTCTAGCTGCCAAGAGCACTTTTTACTATGCACACCCAATCACAGTGACGGGAGGAGCACATTTCTAAAAACGTGCTCAGCTCGACGAGAAAATGCGATTTAAGCAATAAAATTAAAAATGCACCCAAAACTTAAAACAAACGTTGCACGTGGTTATTTCTTCATGCGCAGTGGTCAACGCGGCACTCTCTAGCTGCCAAGAGCACTTTTTACTATGCGCACCCAACCAGAGTGAGGGGAGGAGCACATTTCAGAAAACGTGCTCAGCTCGTCGAGAAAATGTGATTTAAGCAATCAAATTAAAAATGCACCTAAAACCTAAACCAAACGATGCAGGTGGTTATTTCTTCATGCGCAGTGGTCAACGCGGCACTCTCTAGCTGCCAAGAGCACTTTTTACTATGCGCACCCAACCAGAGTGACGGGAGGAGCACATTTCAGAAAACGTGCTCAGCTCGTCGAGAAAATGCGATTTAAGCAATAAAATTAAAAATGCACCTAAAACCTAAACCAAACGTTGCAGGTGGTTATTTCTTCATGCGCAGTGGTCAACGCGGCACTCTCTAGCTGCCAAGAGCACTTTTTACTATGCGCCCCCAACCAGAGTGACGGGAGGAGCACATTTCAGAAAACGTGCTCAGCTCGTCGAGAAAATGCGATTTAAGCAATAAAATTAAAAATGCACCCAAAACCTAAACCAAACGTTGCAAGTGGTTATTTCTTCATGCGCAGTGGTCAACGCGGCACTCTCAAGCTGCCAAGAGCACTTTTTACTATGCGCAACCAACCAGAGTGACGGGAGGAGCACATTTTAGAAAACGTGCTCAGCTCGTCGAGAAAATGCGATTTAAGCAATAAAATTAAAAATGCACCCAAAACCTAAACCAAACGTTGCAAGTGGTTATTTCTTCATGCGCAGTGGTCAACGCGGCACTCTCAAGCTGCCAAGAGCACTTTTTACTATGCGCAACCAACCAGAGTGACGGGAGGAGCACATTTTAGAAAACGTGGTCAGCTCGTCGAGAAAATGCGATTTAAGCAATAAAATTAAAAATGCACCTAAAACCTAAACCAAACGATGCAGGTGGTTATTTCTTCACGCGCAGTGGTCAACGCGGCACTCTCTAGCTGCCAAGAGCACTTTTTACTATGCGCACCCAACCAGAGTGACGGGAGGAGCACATTTCAGAAAACGTGCTCAGCTCGTCGAGAAAATGTGATTTAAGCAATAAAATTAAACATGCACCTAAAACCTAAACCAAACGATGCAGGTGGTTATTTCTTCATGCGCAGTGGTCAACGCGGCACTCTCTAGCTGCCAAGAGCACTTTTTACTATGCGCACCCAACCAGAGTGACGGGAGGAGCACATTTCAGAAAACGTGCTCAGCTCGTCGAGAAAATGCGATTTAAGCAATAAAATTAAAAATGCACCTAAAACCTAAACCAAACGTTGCAGATGGTTATTTCTTCATGCGCAGCAGTCAACGCGGCACTCTCTAGCTGCCAAGAGCACTTTTTACTATGCGCACCCAACCAGAGTGACGGGAGGAGCACATTTCAGAAAACGTGCTCAGCTCGTCGAGAAAATGCGATTTAAGCAATAAAATTAAAAATGCACCTAAAACCTAAACCAAACGTTGCAGATGGTCATTTCTTCATGCGCAGTGGTCAACGCGGCACTCTCTAGCTGCCAAGAGCACTTTTTACTAAGCGCACCTAACCAGAGTGACGGGAGGAGCACATTTCAGAAAACGTGCTCAGCTCGTCGAGAAAATGCGATTTAAGCAATAAAATTAAAAATGCACCTAAAACCTAAACCAAACGTTGCAGATGGTCATTTCTTCATGCGCAGTGGTCAACACGGCCCTCTCTAGCTGCCAAGAGCACTTTTTACTATGCGCACCCAACCAGAGTGACGGGAGGAGCACATTTCAGAAAACGTGCTCAGCTCGTCGAGAAAATGCGATTTAAGCAATAAAATTAAAAATGCACCTAAAACCTAAACCAAACGTTACAGGTGGTTATTTCTTCATGCGCAGCAGTCAACGCGGCACTCTCTAGCTGCCAAGAGCACTTTTTACTATGCGCACCCAACCAGAGTGACGGGAGGAGCACATTTCAGAAAACGTGCTCAGCTCGTCGAGAAAATTCGATTTAAGCAATAAAATTAAAAATGCACCTAAAACCTAAACCAAACGTTGCAGGTGGTTATTTCTTCATGCGCAGTGGTCAACGCGGCACTCTCTAGCTGCCAAGAGCACTTTTTACTATGCGCACCCAACCAGAGTGACGGGAGGAGCACATTTCAGAAAACGTGCTCAAGCTCGTCGAGAAAATGCGATTTAAGCAATAAAATTAAAAACGCACCTAAAACCTAAACCAAACGTTGCAGGTGGTTATTTCTTCATGTGCAGCGGTCAACGCGGCACTCTCTAGCTGCCAAGAGCACTTTTTACTATGCGCACCCAAACAGAGTGACGGGAGGAGCACATTTCAGAAAACGTGCTCAGCTCGTCGAGAAAATGCGATTTAAGCAATAAAATTAAAAATGCACCTAAAACCTAAAACAAACGTTGCACGTGGTTATTTCTTCATGCGCAGTGGTCAACGCGGCACTCTCTAGCTGCCAAGAGCACTTTTTCCTATGCGCACCCAACCAGAGTGACGGGAGGAGCACATTTCAGAAAACGTGCTCAGCTCGTCGAGAAAATTCGATTTAAGCAATAAAATTAAAAATGCACCTAAAACCTAAACCAAACGTTGCAGGTGGTTATTTCTTCATGCGCAGTGGTCAACGCGGCACTCTCTAGCTGCCAAGAGCACTTTTTACTATGCGCACCCAACCAGAGTGACGGGAGGAGCACATTTCAGAAAACGTGCTCAGCTCGTCGAGAAAATGCGATTTAAGCAATAAAATTAAAAATGCACCTAAAACCTAAACCAAACGTTGCAGGTGGTTATTTCTTCATGTGCAGCGGTCAACGCGGCACTCTCTAGCTGCCAAGAGCACTTTTTACTATGCGCACCCAAACAGAGTGACGGGAGGAGCACATTTCAGAAAACGTGCTCAGCTCGTCGAGAAAATGCGATTTAAGCAATAAAATTAAAAATGCACCTAAAACCTAAAACAAACGTTGCACGTGGTTATTTCTTCATGCGCAGTGGTCAACGCGGCACTCTCTAGCTGCCAAGAGCACTTTTTCCTATGCGCACCCAACCAGAGTGACGGGAGGAGCACATTTCAGAAAACGTGCTCAGCTCGTCGAGAAAATGCGATTTAAGCAATAAAATTAAAAATGCACCTAAAACCTAAACCAAACGTTGCAGGTGGTTATTTCTTCATGCGCAGTGGTCAACGCGGCACTCTCTAGCTGCCAAGAGCACTTTTTACTATGCGCACCCAACCAGAGTGACGGGAGGAGCACATTTCAGAAAACGTGCTCAGCTCGTCGAGAAAATGCGATTTAAGCAATAAAATTAAAAATGCACCTAAAACCTAAAACAAACGTTGCACGTGGTTATTTCTTTATGTGCAGTGGTCAACGCGGCACTCTCTAGCTGCCAAGAGCACTTTTTACTATGCGCACCCAACCAGAGTGACGGGAGGAGTACATTTCAGAAAACGTGCTCAGCTCGTCGAGAAAATGTGATTTAAGCAATAAAATTAAAAATGCACCTAAAACCTAAACCAAACGATGCAGGTGGTTATTTCTTCATGCGCAGTGGTCAACGCGGCACTCTCTAGCTGCCAAGAGCACTTTTTACTATGCGCACCCAACCAGAGTGACGGGAGGAGCACATTTCAGAAAACGTGCTCAGCTCGTCGAGAAAATGCGATTTAAGCAATAAAATTAAAAATGCACCCAAAACCTAAAAAAAACGTTGCAGATGGTCATTTGTTCATGCGCAGTGGTCAACGCTGCACTCTCTAGCTGCCAAGAGCACTTTTTACTATGCGCACCCAACCAGAGTGACGGGAGGAGCACATTTCAGAAAACGTGCTCAGCTTGTCGAGAAAATGCGATTTAAGCAATAAAATTAAAAATGCACCTAAGACCTAAACCAAACGTTGCAGATGGTCATTTCTTCATGCGCAGTGGTCAACGTGGCACTCTCTAGCTGCCAAGAGCACTTTTTACTATGCGCACCCAACCAGAGTGACGGGAGGAGCACATTTCAGAAAACGTGCTCAGCTCGTCGAGAAAATGCGATTTAAGCAATAAAATTAAAAATGCACCCAAAACCTAAACCAAACATTGCAGGTGGTTATTTCTTCATGCGCAGCAGTCAACGCGGCACTCTCTAGCTGCCAAGAGCACTTTTTACTATCCGCACCCAACCAGAGTGACGAGAGGAGCACATTTCAGAAAATGTGCTCAGCTCGTCGAGAAAATGCGATTTAAGCAATAAAATTAAAAATGCACCCAAAACCTAAACCAAACGTTGCAGATGGTCATTTCTTCATGCGCAGTGGTCAACGCGGCATTCTCTAGGTGCCAGGAGCACTTTTTACTATGCGCACCCAACCAGAGTGACGGGAGGAGCACATTTCAGAAAACGTGCTCAGCTCGTCGAAAAAATGCGATTCAAGCAATAAAATTAAAAATGCACCTAAAACCTAAACCAAACGTTGCAGGTGGTTATTTCTTCATGCGCAGTGGCCAACGCGGCACTCTCTAGATGCCAAGAGCACTTTTTACAATGCGCACCCAACCAGAGTGACGGGAGGAGCACATTTCAGAAAACGTGCTCAGCTCGTCGAGAAAATGCGATTTAAGCAATAAAATTAAAAATGCACCTAAAACCTAAACCAAACGTTGCAGGTGGTTATTTCTTCATGGGCAGTGGTCAACGCGGCACTCTCTAGCTGCCAAGAGCACTTTTTACTATGCGCACCCAACCAGAGTGACGGGAGGAGCACATTTCAGAAAACGTGCTTAGCTCGTCGAGAAAATGCGGTTTAAGCAATAAAATTAAAAATGCACCCAAAACCTAAACCAAACGTTGCAGATGGTCATTTCTTCATGCGCAGTGGTCAACGCGGCACTCTCTAGCTGCCAAGAGCACTTTTTACTATGCGCACCCAACCAGAGTGACGGGAGGAGCACATTTCAGAAAACGTGCTCAGCTCGACGAGAAAATGCGATTTAAGCAATAAAATTAAAAATGCACCCAAAACCTAAACCAAACGTTGCAGGTGGTTATTTCTTCATGCGCAGTGGTCAACGCGGCACTCTCTAGCTGCCAAGAGCACTTTTTACTATGCGCACCCAACCAGAGTGACGGGAGGGGCACATTTCAGAAAACGTGCTCAGCTCGTCGAGAAAATGCGATTTAAGCAATAAAATTAAAAATGCACCTAAAACCTAAACCAAACGTTGCAGGTGGTTATTTCTTCATGCGCAATGGTCAACGCGGCACTCTCTAGCTGCCAAGAGCACTTTTCACTATGCGCACCCAACCAGAGTGACGGGAGGAGCACATTTCAGAAAACGTGCTCAGCTCGTCGAGAAAATGCGATTTAAGCAATAAAATTAAAAATGCACCCAAAACCTAAACCAAACGTTGCAGGTGGTTATTTCTTCATGCGCAGTGGTCAAAGCGGCACTCTCTAGCTGCCAAGAGCACTTTTTACTATGCACACCCAACCAGAGTGACGGGAGGAGCACATTTCAGAAAACGTGCTCAGCTTGTCGAGAAAATGCGATTTAAGCAATAAAATTAAAAATGCACCTAAAACCTAAAACAAACGTTGCAGGTGGTTATTTCTTCATGCGCAGTGGTCAACGCGGCACTCTCTAGCTGCCAAGAGCACTTTTTACTATGCGCACCCAACCAGAGTGACGGGAGGAGTACATTTCAGAAAACGTGCTCAGCTCGTCCAGAAAATGCGATTTAAGCAATAAAATTAAAAATGCACCTAAAACCTAAACCAAACGTTGCAGGTGGTTATTTCTTCATGCGCAGTGGTCAACGTGGCACTCTATAGCTGCCAAGAGCACTTTTTACTATGCGCACCCAACCAGAGTGACGGGAGGAGCACATTTCAGAAAACGTGCTCAGCTCGTCGAGAAAATGCGATTTAAGCAATAAAATTAAAAATGCAACCAAAACCTAAACCAAACGTTGCAGGTGGTTATTTCTTCATGCGCAGTGGTCAACGCGGCACTCTCTAGCTGCCAACACCACTTTTTACTATGCGCACCCAACCAGAGTGACGGGAGGAGCACATTTCAGAAAACGTGCTCAGCTCGTCGAGAAAATGCGATTTAAGCAATAAAATTAAAAATGCACCCAAAACCTAAACCAAACGTTGCAGGTGGTTACTTCTTCATGCGCAGTGGTTAACGCGGCACTCTCTAGCTGCCAAGAGCACTTTTTACTATGCGCACCCAACCAGAGTGACGGGAGGAGCACATTTCAGAAAACGTGCTCAGCTCGTCGAGAAAATGCGATTTAAGCAATGAAATTAAAAATGCACATAAAACCTAAACCAAACGTTGCAGATGGTCATTTCTTCATGCGCAGTGGTCAACGCGGTACTCTCGAGCTGCCAAGAGCATTTTTTACTATGCACACCCAACCGGAGTGACGGGAGGAGCACATTTCAGAAAACGTGCTCAGCTCGTCGAGAAAATGCGATTTAAGCAATAAAATTAAAAATGCACCCAAAACCTAAACCAAACATTGCAGGTGGTTATTTCTTCATGCGCAGTGTTTAACGCGGAACTCTCTAGCTGCCAAGAGCACTTTTTACTCTGCGCACCCAACCAGAGTGACGGGAGGAGCACATTTCAGAAAACGTGCTCAGCTCGTCCAGAAAATGCAATTTAAGCAATAAAATTAAAAATACACCTAAAACCTAAACCAAACGTTGCAAATGGTCATTTCTTCATGCGCAGTGGTCAACGCGGCACTCTCTAGCTGCCAAGAGCACTTTTTACTATGCGCACCCAACCAGAGTGACGGGAGGAGCACATTTCAGAAAACGTGCTCAGCTCGTTGACAAAATGCGATTTAAGCAATAAAATTAAAGATGCACCTAAAACCTAAACCAAACGTTGCAGGTGGTTATTTCTTCATGCGCAATGGTCAACGCGGCACTCTCTAGCTGCCAAGAGCACTTTTTACTATGCGCACCCAACCAGAGTGACGGGAGGAGCACATTTCAGAAAACGTGCTCAGCTCGTCGAGAAAATGCAATTTAAGCAATAAAATATAAATGCACCTAAAACCTAAACCAAACGTTGCAAATGGTCATTTCTTCATGCGCAGTGGTCAACGCGGCACTCTCTAGCTGCCAAGAGCACTTTTTACTATGCGCACCCAACCAGAGTGACGGGAGGAGCACATTTCAGAAAACGTGCTCAGCTCGTCGAGAAAATGCGATTTAAGCAATAAAATTAAAAATGCACCTAAAACCTAAACTAAACGTTGCAGATGGTCATTTCTTCATGCGCAGTAATCAACGCGGCACTCTCTAGCTGCCAAGAGCACTTTTTACTATGCGCACCCAACCAGAGTGACGGGAGGAGCACATTTCAGAAAACGTGCTCAGCTCGTCGAGAAAATGCAATTTAAGCAATAAAATTAAAAATGCACCTAAAACCTAAACCCAACGTTGCAGGTGGTTATTTCTTCATGCGCAGTGGTCAACGCGGCACTCTCTAGCTGCCAAGAGCACTTTTTACTATGCGCACCCAACCAGAGAGACGGGAGGAGCACATTTCAGAAAACGTGCTCAGCTCGTCGAGAAAATGCTATTTAAGCAATAAAATTAAAAATGCACCTAAAACCTGAACCAAACGTTACAGGTGGTTATGTCTTCATGCGCAGTGGTCAACGCGGCACTCTAGCTGCCAAGAGCACTTTTTGCTATGCGCACCCAACCAGAGTGACGGGAGGAGCACATTTCAGAAAACGTGCTCAGCTCGTCGAGAAAATGCGATTTAAGCAATAAAATTAAAAATGCACCCAAAACCTAAACCAAACGTTTGCAGATGGTCATTTCTTCATGCGCAGTGGTCAACGCGGCACTCTCTAGCTGCCAAGAGCACTTTTTACTATGCACACCCAACCAGAGTGACGGGAGGAGCACATTTCAGAAAACGTGCTCAGCTCGTCGAGAAAATGCGATTTAAGCAATAAAATTAAAACTGCACCTAAAACCTAAACCAAACGTTGCAGGTGGTTATTTCTTCATGCGCAATGGTCAACGCGGCACTCTCTAGCTGCCAAGAGCACTTTTTACTATGCGCACCCAACCAGAGTGACGGGAGGAGCATATTTCAGAAAACGTGCTCAGCTCGTCGAGAAAATGCGATTTAAGCAATAAAATTAAAAATGCACCTAAAACCTAAACCAAACGCTGCAGATGGTTATTTCTTCATGCGCAGTGGTCAACGCGGCACTCTCTAGCTGCCAAGAGCACTTTTTACTATGCGCACCCAACCAGAGTGACGGGAGGAGCACATTTCAGAAAACGTGCTCAGCTCGTCCAGAAAATGCGATTTAAGCAATAAAATTAAAAATGCCCCCAAAACCTAAACCAAACGTTGCAGGTGGTTATTTCTTCATGTGCAGTGGTCAACGCGGCACTCTCTAGCTGCCAAGAGAACTTTTTACTATGCGCACCCAACCAGAGTGACGGGAGGAGCACATTTCAGAAAACGTGCTCAGCTCGTCGACAAAATGCGATTTAAGCAATAATATTAAAAATGCACCTAAAACCTAAACCAAACGTTGCACGTGGTTATTTCTTCATGCGCAGTGGCCAACGCGGCACTCTCTAGCTGCCAAGAGCACTTTTTACTATGCGCACCCAACCAGAGTGACGGGAGGAGCACATTTCAGAAAACGTGCTCAGCTCGTCGAGAAAATGCGATTTAAGCATTAAAATTAAAAATGGACCTAAAACCTAAACCAAACGTTGCAGGTGGTTATTTCTTCATGGGCAGTGGTCAACGCGGCACTCTCTAGCTGCCAAGAGCACTTTTTACTATGCGCACCCAACCAGAGTGACGGGAGGAGCACATTTCAGAAAACGTGCTCAGCTCGTCGAGAAAATGCGATTTAAGCAATAAAATTAAAAATGCACCTAAAACCTAAACCAAACGTTGCAGGTGGTTATTTCTTCATGCGCAGTGGTCAACGCGGGACTCTCTAGCTGCCAACAGCACTTTTAACTATGCGCACCCAACCAGAGTGACGGGAGGAGCACATTTCAGAAAACGTGCTCAGTTCGTCGAGAAAATGCGATTTAAGCAATAAAATTAAAAATGCACCCAAAACCTAAACCAAACGTTGCAAGTGGTTATTTCTTCATGCGCAGTGGTCAACGCGGCACTCTCTAGCTGCCAAGAGCACTTTTTACTATGCGCAACCAACCAGAGTGACGGGAGGAGCACATTTCAGAAAACGTGCTCAGCTCGTCGAGAAAATGCGATTTAAGCAATAAAATTAAAAATGCACCTTAAACCTAAACAAAACGTTGCAGGTGGTTATTTCTTCATGTGCAGCCGTCAACGCGGCACGCTCTAGCTGCCAAGAGCACTTTTTACTATGCGCACCCAACCAGAGTGACGGGAGGAGCACATTTCAGAAAACGTGCTCAGCTCGTCGAGAAAATGCGATTTAAGCAATAAAATTAAAAATGCACCTTAAACCTAAACCAAACGTTGCAGGTGGTTATTTCTTCATGCGCAGTGGTCAACGCGGCACTCTCTAGCTGCCAAGAGCACTTTTTACTATGCGCACCCAACCAGAGTGACGGGAGGAGCACATTTCAGAAAACGTGCTCAGCTCGTCCAGAAAATGCGATTTAAGCAATAAAATTAAAAATGCACCCAAAACCTAAACCAAACGTTGCAGATGGTCATTTCTTCATGCGCAGTGGTCAACGCGGCACTCTCTAGCTGCCAAGAGCACTTTTTACTATGCGCACCCAACCAGAGTGACGGGAGGAGCACATTTCAGAAAACATGCTCAGCTCGTCGAGAAAATGCGATTTAAGCAATAAAATTAAAAATGCACCTAAAACCTAAACCGAACGTTGCAGATGGTCATTTCTTCATGCGCAGTGGTCAACGCGGCACTCTCTAGCTACCAAGAGCACTTTTTACTATGCGCACCCAACCAGAGTGACGGGAGGAGCACATTTTAGAAAACGTGCTCAGCTCGTCCAGAAAAGGCGATTTAAGCAATAAAATTAAAAATGCACCCAAAACCTAAACCAAACGTTGCAGGTGGTTATTTCTTCATGCGCTGTGGTCAACGCGGCACTCTCTAGCTGCCAAGAGCACTTTTTACTATGCGCACCCAACCAGACTGACGGGAGGAGCACATTTCAGAAAACGTGCTCAGCTCGTCGAGAAAATGCGATTTAAGCAATAAAATTAAAAATGCACCTAAAACCTAAACCAAACGTTGCAGGTGGTTATTTCTTCATGCGCAGTGGTCAACGCGGCACTCTCTAGCTGCCAAGAGCACTTTTTACTATGCGCACCCAACCAGAGTGACGGGAGGAGCACATTTCAGAAAACGTGCTCAGCTCGTCGAGAAAATGCGATTTAAGCAATAAAATTAAAAAAAACACCTAAAACCTAAACCAAACGTTGAAGGTGGTTACTTCTTCATGCGCAGCGGTCAACGCGGCACTATCTAGCTGCCAAGATCACTTTTTACTATGCTCACCCAACCAGAGTGACGGGAGGAGCACATTTCAGAAAACGTGCTCAGCTCGTCGAGAAAATGCGATTTAAGCAATAAAATTAAAAATGCACCTAAAACCTAAACCAAACGTTGCAGGTGGTTATTTCTTCATGCGCAGTGGTAAACGCGGAACTCTCTAGCTGCCAAGAGCACTTTTTACTATGCGCAGCCAACCAGAGTGACTGGAGGAGCACATTTCAGAAAACGTGCTCAGCTCGTCGAGAAAATGCGATTTAAGCAATAAAATTAAAAATGCACCTAAAACCTAAACCAAACGTTGCAGGTGGTTATTTCTTCATGCGCAGTGGTCAACGCGGCACTCTCTAGCTGCCAAGAGCACTTTTTACTATGCGCACCCAACCAGAGTGACGGGAGGAGCACATTTCAGAAAACGTGCTCAGCTCGTCGAGAAAATGCGATTTAAGCAATAAAATTAAAAATGCACCTAAAACCTAAACCAAACGTTGCAGATGGTCTTTTCTTCATGCGCAGTGATCAACGCGGCACTCTCTAGCTGCCAAGAGCACTTTTTACTATGCGCACCCAACCAGAGTGACGGGAGGAGCACATTTCAGAAAACGTGCTCAGCTCGTCGAGAAAATGCGATTTAAGCAATAAAATTAAAAATGCACCTAAAACCTAAACCAAACGTTGCAGATGGTCATTTCTTCATGCGCAGTGGTCAACGCGGCACTCTCTAGCTGCCAAGAGCACTTTTTACTATGCGCACCCAACCAGAGTGACGGGAGGAGCACTTTTCAGAAAACGTGCTAAGCTCGTCCAGAAAATGCGATTTAAGCAATAAGATTAAAAATGCACCCAAAACCTAAACCAATCGTTGCAGGTGGTTATTTCTTCATGCGCAGTGGTCAACGCGGCACTCTCTAGCTGCCAAGAGCACTTTTTACTATGCGCACCCAACCAGAGTGACGGGAGGAGCACATTTCAGAAAACGTGCTCAGCTCGTCGAGAAAATGCGATTTAAGCAATAAAATTAAAAATGCCCCCAAAACCTAAACCAAACGTTGCAGGTGGTTATTTCTTCATGTGCAGTGGTCAACGCGGCACTCTCTAGCTGCCAAGAGAACTTTTTACTATGCGCACCCAACCAGAGTGACGGGAGGAGCACATTTCAGAAAACGTGCTCAGCTCGTCGACAAAATGCGATTTAAGCAATAATATTAAAAACGCACCTAAAACCTAAACCAAACGTTGCACGTGGTTATTTCTTCATGCGCAGTGGCCAACGCGGCACTCTCTAGCTGCCAAGAGCACTTTTTACTATGCGCACCCAACCAGAGTGACGGGAGGAGCACATTTCAGAAAACGTGCTCAGCTCGTCGAGAAAATGCGATTTAAGCATTAAAATTAAAAATGCACCTAAAACCTAAACCAAACGTTGCAGGTGGTTATTTCTTCATGGGCAGTGGTCAACGCGGCAATATCTAGCTGCCAAGAGCACTTTTTACTATGCGGACCCAACCAGAGTGACGGGAGGAGCACATTTCAGAAAACGTGCTCAGCTCGGCGAGAAAATGCGATTTAAGCAATAAAATTAAAAATGCACCTAAAACCTAAACCAAACGTTGCAGGTGGTTATTTCTTCATGCGCAGTGGTCAACGCGGGACTCTCTAGCTGCCAACAGCACTTTTTACTATGCGCACCCAACCAGAGTGACGGGAGGAGCACATTTCAGAAAACGTGCTCAGCTCGTCGAGAAAATGCGATTTAAGCAATAAAATTAAAAATGCACCTAAAACCTAAAACAAACGTTGCACGTGGTTATTTCTTTACGTGCAGTGGTCAACGCGGCACTCTCTAGCTGCCAAGAGCACTTTTTACTATGCGCACCCAACCAGAGTGACGGGAGAAGCACATTTCAGAAAACGTGCTCTGCTCGTCGAGAAAATGCGATTTAAGCAATAAAATTAAAAATGCACCCAAAACCTAAACCAAACGTTGCAGATGGTCATTTCTTCATGCGCAATGGTCAACGCGGCACTCTCTAGCTGCCAAGAGCACTTTTTACTATGCGCACCGACCAGAGTGACGGGAGGAGCACATTTCAGAACACGTGCTCAGCTCGACGAGAAAATGCGATTTAAGCAATAAAATTAAAAATGCACCCAAAACCTAAACCAAACGTTGCAGGCTGTTATTTCTTCATGTGCAGCCGTCAACGCGGCACTCTCTAGCTGCCAAGAGCACTTTTTACTATGCGCACCCAACCAGAGTGACGGGAGGAGCACATTTCAGAAAACGTGCTCAGCTCGTCGAGAAAATGCGATTTAAGCAATAAAATTAAAAATGCACCTAAAACCTAAAACAAACGTTGCACGTGGTTATTTCTTCATGCGCAGTGGTCAACGCGGCACTCTCTAGCTGCCAAGAGCACTTTTTACTATGCGCACCCAACCAGAGTGACGGGAGGAGCACATTTCAGAAAACGTGCTCAGCTCGTCGAGAAAATGCGATTTAAGCAATAAAATTAAAAATGCACCTAAAACCTAAACTAAACGTTGCAGATGGTCATTTCTTCATGCGCAGTGGTCAACGCGGCACTCTCTAGCTGCCAAGAGCACTTTTTACTATGCGCACCCAACCAGAGTGACGGGAGGAGCACATTTCAGAAAACGTGCTCAGCTTGTCCAGAAAATGCGATTTAAGCAATAAAATTAAAAATGCACCCAAAACCTAAACCAAACGTTGCAGGTGGTTATTTCTTCATGCGCAGTGGTCAACGCGGCACTCTCTAGCTACCAAGAGCACTTTTTACTATGCGCACCCAACCAGAGTGACGGGAGGAGCACATTTTAGAAAACGTGCTCAGCTCGTCCAGAAAAGGCGATTTAAGCAATAAAATTAAAAATGCACCCAAAACCTAAACCAAACGTTGCAGGTGGTTATTTCTTCATGCGCTGTGGTCAACGCGGCACTCTCTAGCTGCCAAGAGCACTTTTTACTATGCGCACCCAACCAGACTGACGGGAGGAGCACATTTCAGAAAACGTGCTCAGCTCGTCGAGAAAATGCGATTTAAGCAATAAAATTAAAAATGCACCTAAAACCTAAACCAAACGTTGCAGGTGGTTATTTCTTCATGCGCAGTGGTCAACGCGGCACTCTCTAGCTGCCAAGAGCACTTTTTACTATGCGCACCCAACCAGAGTGACGGGAGGAGCACATTTCAGAAAACGTGCTCAGCTCGTCGAGAAAATGCGATTTAAGCAATAAAATTAAAAAAACACCTAAAACCTAAACCAAACGTTGCAGGTGGTTACTTCTTCATGCGCAGCGGTCAACGCGGCACTATCTAGCTGCCAAGATCACTTTTTACTATGCTCACCCAACCAGAGTGACGGGAGGAGCACATTTCAGAAAACGTGCTCAGCTCGTCGAGAAAATGCGATTTAAGCAATAAAATTAAAAATGCACCTAAAACCTAAACCAAACGTTGCAGGTGGTTATTTCTTCATGCGCAGTGGTAAACGCGGAACTCTCTAGCTGCCAAGAGCACTTTTTACTATGCGCAGCCAACCAGAGTGACTGGAGGAGCACATTTCAGAAAACGTGCTCAGCTCGTCGAGAAAATGCGATTTAAGCAATAAAATTAAAAATGCACCTAAAACCTAAACCAAACGTTGCAGGTGGTTATTTCTTCATGCGCAGTGGTCAACGCGGCACTCTCTAGCTGCCAAGAGCACTTTTTACTATGCGCACCCAACCAGAGTGACGGGAGGAGCACATTTCAGAAAACGTGCTCAGCTCGTCGAGAAAATGCGATTTAAGCAATAAAATTAAAAATGCACCTAAAACCTAAACCAAACGTTGCAGATGGTCTTTTCTTCATGCGCAGTGGTCAACGCGGCACTCTCTAGCTGCCAAGAGCACTTTTTACTATGCGCACCCAACCAGAGTGACGGGAGGAGCACATTTCAGAAAACGTGCTCAGCTCGTCGAGAAAATGCGATTTAAGCAATAAAATTAAAAATGCACCTAAAACCTAAACCAAACGTTGCAGATGGTCATTTCTTCATGCGCAGTGGTCAACGCGGCACTCTCTAGCTGCCAAGAGCACTTTTTACTATGCGCACCCAACCAGAGTGACGGGAGGAGCACTTTTCAGAAAACGTGCTAAGCTCGTCCAGAAAATGCGATTTAAGCAATAAGATTAAAAATGCACCCAAAACCTAAACCAATCGTTGCAGGTGGTTATTTCTTCATGCGCAGTGGTCAACGCGGCACTCTCTAGCTGCCAAGAGCACTTTTTACTATGCGCACCCAACCAGAGTGACGGGAGGAGCACATTTCAGAAAACGTGCTCAGCTCGTCGAGAAAATGCGATTTAAGCAATAAAATTAAAAATGCCCCCAAAACCTAAACCAAACGTTGCAGGTGGTTATTTCTTCATGTGCAGTGGTCAACGCGGCACTCTCTAGCTGCCAAGAGAACTTTTTACTATGCGCACCCAACCAGAGTGACGGGAGGAGCACATTTCAGAAAACGTGCTCAGCTCGTCGACAAAATGCGATTTAAGCAATAATATTAAAAACGCACCTAAAACCTAAACCAAACGTTGCACGTGGTTATTTCTTCATGCGCAGTGGCCAACGCGGCACTCTCTAGCTGCCAAGAGCACTTTTTACTATGCGCACCCAACCAGAGTGACGGGAGGAGCACATTTCAGAAAACGTGCTCAGCTCGTCGAGAAAATGCGATTTAAGCATTAAAACTAAAAATGCACCTAAAACCTAAACCAAACGTTGCAGGTGGTTATTTCTTCATGGGCAGTGGTCAACGCGGCAATATCTAGCTGCCAAGAGCACTTTTTACTATGCGCACCCAACCAGAGTGACGGGAGGAGCACATTTCAGAAAACGTGCTCAGCTCGGCGAGAAAATGCGATTTAAGCAATAAAATTAAAAATGCACCTAAAACCTAAACCAAACGTTGCAGGTGGTTATTTCTTCATGCGCAGTGGTCAACGCGGGACTCTCTAGCTGCCAACAGCACTTTTTACTATGCGCACCCAACCAGAGTGACGGGAGGAGCACATTTCAGAAAACGTGCTCAGCTCGTCGAGAAAATGCGATTTAAGCAATAAAATTAAAAATGCACCTAAAACCTAAAACAAACGTTGCACGTGGTTATTTCTTTACGTGCAGTGGTCAACGCGGCACTCTCTAGCTGCCAAGAGCACTTTTTACTATGCGCACCCAACCAGAGTGACGGGAGAAGCACATTTCAGAAAACGTGCTCTGCTCGTCGAGAAAATGCGATTTAAGCAATAAAATTAAAAATGCACCCAAAACCTAAACCAAACGTTGCAGATGGTCATTTCTTCATGCGCAATGGTCAACGCGGCACTCTCTAGCTGCCAAGAGCACTTTTTACTATGCGCACCGACCAGAGTGACGGGAGGAGCACATTTCAGAACACGTGCTCAGCTCGACGAGAAAATGCGATTTAAGCAATAAAATTAAAAATGCACCCAAAACCTAAACCAAACGTTGCAGGCTGTTATTTCTTCATGTGCAGCCGTCAACGCGGCACTCTCTAGCTGCCAAGAGCACTTTTTACTATGCGCACCCAACCAGAGTGACGGGAGGAGCACATTTCAGAAAACGTGCTCAGCTCGTCCAGAAAATGCGATTTAAGCAATAAAATTAAAAATGCACCTAAAACCTAAACCAAACGTTGCAGATGGTCATTTCTTCATGCGCAGTGGTCAACGCGGCACTCTCTAGCTGCCGAGAGCACTTTTTACTATGCGCATCCAACCGGAGTGACGGGAGGAGCACATTTCAGAAAACGTGCTCAGCTCGTCGAGAAAATGCGATTTAAGCAATAAAATTAAAAATGCACCTAAACCCTAAACCAAACGTTGCAGGTGGTTATTTCTTCATGCGCAGTGGTCAACGCGGCACTCTCTAGCTGCCAAGAGCACTTTTTACTATGCGCACCCAACCAGAGTGACGGGAGGAGCACATTTCAGAAAATGTGCTCAGCTCGTCCAGAAAATGCGATTTAAGCAATAAAATTAAAAATGCACCTAAAACCTAAACCAAACGTTGCAGATGGTCATTTCTTCATGCGCAGTGGTCAACGCGGCACTCTCTAGCTGCCAAGAGCACTTTTTACTATGCGCATCCAACAAGAGTGACGGGAGGAGCACATTTCAGAAAACGTGCTCAGCTCGTCCAGAAAATGCGATTTAAGCAATAAAATTAAAAATGCACCCAAAACCTAAACCAAACGTTTCAGGTGGTTATTTCGTCATGCGCAGTGGTCAACGCGGCACTCTCTAGCTGCCAAGAGCACTTTTTACTATGCGCACCCAACCAGAGTGACGGGGAGGAGCACATTTCAGAAAACGTACTGAGCTCGTCGAGAAAATGCGATTTAAGCAATAAAATTAAAAATGCACCTAAAACCTAAACCAAACGTTGCAGGTGGTTATTTCTTCATGCGCAGTGGTCAACGCGGCACTCTCTAGCTGCCAAGAGCACTTTTTACTATGCGCACCCAACCAGAGTGACGGGAGGAGCACATTTCAGAAAACGTGCTCAGCTCGTCGAGAAAATGCGATTTAAGCAATAAAAATAAAAATGCACCTAAAACCTAAAACAAACGTTGCACGTGGTTATTTCTTCATGCGCAGTGGTCAACGTGGCACTCTCTAGCTGCCAAGAGCACTTTTTACTATGCGCACCCAACCAGAGTGACGGGAGGAGCACATTTCAGAAAACGTGCTCAGCTCGTCGAGAAAATGCGATTTAAGCAATAAAATTAAAAATGCACCTAAAACCTAAACCAAACGTTGCAGGTGGTTATTTCTTCATGCGCAGCAGTCAACGCGGCACTCTCTAGCTGCCAAGAGCACTTTTTACTATGCACACCCAACCAGAGTGACGGGAGGAGCACATTTCAGAAAACGTGCTCAGCTCGTCGAGAAAATGCGATTTAAGCAATAAAATTAAAAATGCACCTAAAACCTAAACCAAACGTTGCAGGTGGTTATTTCTTCATGCGCAGCGGTCAACGCGGCACTCTCTAGCTGCCAAGAGCACTTTTTACTATGCGCACCCAACCAGAGTGACGGGAGGAGCACATTTCAGAAAACGTGCTCAGCTCGTCGAGAAAATGCGATTTAAGCAATAAAATTAAAAATGCACCTAAAACCTAAAACAAACGTTGTACGTGGTTATTTCTTCATGCGCAGTGGTCAACGCGGCACTCTCTAGCTGCCAAGAGCACTTTTTACTATGCGCACCCAACCAGAGTGACGGGAGGAGCACATTTCAGAAAACGTGCTCAGCTCGTCGAGAAAATGCGATTTAAGCAATAAAATTAAAAATGCACCCAAAACCTAAACCAAACGTTGCAGGTGGTTATTTCTTCATGCGCAGTGGTCAACGCGGCACTCTCTAGCTGCCAAGAGCACTTTTTACTATGCGCACCCAACCAGAGTGACGGGAGGAGCACATTTCAGAAAACGTGCTCAGCTTGTCGAGAAAATGCGATTTAAGCAATAAAATTAAAAATGCACCTAAAACCTAAAACAAACGTTGCACGTGGTTATTTCTTCATGCGCAGTGATCAACGCGGCACTCTCTAGCTGCCAAGAGCACTTTTTACTATGCGCACCCAACCAGAGTGACGGGAGGAGCACATTTCAGAAAACGTGCTCAGCTCGTCGAGAAAATGCGATTTAAGCAATAAAATTAAAAATGCACCTAAAACCTAAACCAAACGTTGCAGGTGGTTATTTCTTCATGCGCAGCGGTCAACGCGGCACTCTCTAGCTGCCAAGAGCACTTTTTACTATGCGCACCCAACCAGAGTGACGGGAGGAGCACATTTCAGAAAACGTGCTCAGCTCGTCGAGAAAATGCGATTTAAGCAATAAAATTAAAAATGCACCTAAAACCTAAAACAAACGTTGCACGTGGTTATTTCTTCATGCGCAGTGGTCAACGCGGCACTCTCTAGCTGCCAAGAGCACTTTTTACTATGCGCACCCAACCAGAGTGACGGGAGGAGCACATTTCAGAAAACGTGCTCAGCTCGTCGAGAAAATGCGATTTAAGCAATAAAATTAAAAATGCACCTAAAACCTAAACTAAACGTTGCAGATGGTCATTTCTTCATGCGCAGTGGTCAACGCGGCACTCTCTAGCTGCCAAGAGCACTTTTTACTATGCGCACCCAACCAGAGTGACGGGAGGAGCACATTTCAGAAAACGTGCTCAGCTTGTCCAGAAAATGCGATTTAAGCAATAAAATTAAAAATGCACCCAAAACCTAAACCAAACGTTGCAGGTGGTTATTTCTTCATGCGCAGTGGTCAACGCGGCACTCTCTAGCTGCCAAGAGCACTTTTTACTATCCGCACCCAACCAGAGTGACGGCAGGAGCACATTTCAGAAAATGTGCTCAGCTCGTCGAGAAAATGCGATTTAAGCAATAAAATTAAAAATGCACCCAAAACCTAAACCAAACGTTGCAGATGGTCATTTCTTCATGCGCAGTGGTCAACGCGGCATTCTCTAGGTGCCAAGAGCACTTTTTACTATGCGCACCCAACCAGAGTGACGGGAGGAGCACATTTCAGAAAACGTGCTCAGCTCGTCGAAAAAATTGATTCAAGCAATAAAATTAAAAATGCATCTAAAACCTAAACCAAACGTTGCAGGTGGTTATTTCTTCATGCGCAGTGGCCAACGCGGCACTCTCTAGCTGCCAAGAGCACGTTTTACTATGCGCACCCAACCAGAGTGACGGGAGGAGCACATTTCAGAAAACGTGCTCAGCTCGTCGAGAAAATGCGATTTAAGCAATAAAATTAAAAATGCACCTAAAACCTAAACCAAACGTTGAAGGTGGTTATTTCTTCATGGGCAGTGGTCAACGCGGCACTCTCTAGCTGCCAAGAGCACTTTTCACTATGCGCACCCAATCAGAGTCACGGGAGGAGCACATTTCAGAAAACGTGCTTAGCTCGTCGAGAAAATGCGATTTAAGCAATAAAATTAAAAATGCACCCAAAACCTAAACCAAACGTTGCAGATGGTCATTTCTTCATGCGCAGTGGTCAACGCGGCACTCTCTAGCTGCCAAGAGCACTTTTTACTATGCGCACCCAACCAGAGTGACGGAGGAGCACATTTCAGAAAACGTGCTCAGCTCGACGAGAAAATGCGATTTAAGCAATAAAATTAAAAATGCACCCAAAACCTAAACCAAACGCTGCAGGTGGTTATTTCTTCATGCGCAGTGGTCAACGCGGCACTCTCTATCTGCCAAGAGCACTTTTTACTATACGCACCCAACCAGAGTGACGTGAGGAGCACATTTCAGACAACGTGCTCAGCTCGTCGAGAAAATGCGATTTAAGCAATAAAATTAAAAATGCACCTAAAACCTAAACCAAACGTTGCAGGTGGTTATTTCTTCATGCGCAATGGTCAACGCGGCACTCTCTAGCTGCCAAGAGCACTTTTCACTATGCGCACCCAACCAGAGTGACGGGAGGAGCACATTTCAGAAAACGTGCTCAGCTCGTCGAGAAAATGCGATTTAAGCAATAAAATTAAAAATGCACCCACAACCTAAACCAAACGTTGCAGATGGTCATTTCTTCATGCGCAGTGGTCAACGCGGCACTCTCTAGCTGCCAAGAGCACTTTTTACTATGAACACCCAACCAGAGTGACGGGAGGAGCACATTTCTAAAAACGTGCTCAGCTCGACGAGAAAATGCGATTTAAGGAATAAAATTAAAAATGCACCCAAAACCTAAAACACACGTTGCACGTGGTTATTTCTTCATGCGCAGTGGTCAACGCGGCACTCTCTAGCTGCCAAGAGCACTTTTTACTATGCGCACCCAACCAGAGTGACGGGAGGAGCACATTTCAGAAAACGTGCTCAGCTCGTCGAGAAAATGTGATTTAAGCAATACAATTAAAAATGCACCTAAAACCTAAACCAAACGATGCAGGTGGTTATTTCTTCATGCGCAGTGGTCAACGCGGCACTCTCTAGCTGCCAAGAGCACTTTTTACTATGCGCACCCAACCAGAGTGACGGGAGGAGCACATTTCAGAAAACGTGCTCAGCTCGTCGAGAAAATGCGATTTAAGCAATAAAATTAAAAATGCACCTAAAACCTAAACCAAACGTTGCAGGTGGTTATTTCTTCATGCGCAGTGGTCAACGCGGCACTCTCTAGCTGCCAAGAGCACTTTTTACTATGCGCACCCAACCAGAGTGACGGGAGGAGCACATTTCAGAAAACGTGCTCAGCTCGTCGAGAAAATGCGATTTAAGCAATAAAATTAAAAATGCACCTAAAACCTAAACCAAACGTTGCAGATGGTCATTTCTTCATGCGCAGTGGTCAACGCGGCACTCTCTAGCTGCCAAGAGCACTTTTTACTATGCACACCCAATCAGAGTGACGGGAGGAGCACATTTCTAAAAACGTGCTCAGCTCGACGAGAAAATGCGATTTAAGCAATAAAATTAAAAATGCACCCAAAACCTAAAACAAACGTTGCACGTGGTTATTTCTTCATGCGCAGTGGTCAACGCGGCACTCTCTAGCTGCCAAGAGCACTTTTTACTATGCGCACCCAACCAGAGTGACGGGAGGAGCACATTTCAGAAAACGTGCTCAGCTCGTCGAGAAAATGCGATTTAAGCAATAAAATTAAAAATGCACCTAAAACCTAAACCAAACGATGCAGGTGGTTATTTCTTCATGCGCAGTGGTCAACGCGGCACTCTCTAGCTGCCAAGAGCACTTTTTACTATGCGCACCCAACCAGAGTGACGAGAGGAGCACATTTCAGAAAACGTGCTCAGCTCGTCGAGAAAATGCGATTTAAGCAATAAAATTAAAAATGCACCCAAAACCTAAACCAAACGTTGCAGGTGGTTATTTCTTCATGCGCAGTGGTCAACGCGGCACTCTCTAGCTGCCAAGAGCACTTTTTACTATGCGCACCCAACCAGAGTGACGGGAGGAGCACATTTCAGAAAACGTGCTCAGCTCGTCGAGAAAATGCGATTTAAGCAATAAAATTAAAAATGCACCTAAAACCTAAACCAAACGTTGCAGATGGTTATTTCTTCATGCGCAGTGGTCAACGCGGCACTCTCTAGCTGCCAAGAGCACTTTTTACTATGCACACCCAATCAGAGTGACGGGAGGAGCACATTTCAGAAAACGTGCTCAGCTCGTCGAGAAAATGTGATTTAAGCAATAAAATTAAAAATGCACCTAAAACCTAAACCAAACGATGCAGGTGGTTATTTCTTCATGCGCAGTGGTCAACGCGGCACTCTCTAGCTGCCAAGAGCACTTTTTACTATGCGCACCCAACCAGAGTGACGGGAGGAGCACATTTCAGAAAACGTGCTCAGCTCGTCGAGAAAATGCGATTTAAGCAATAAAATTAAAAATGCACCTAAAACCTAAACCAAACGTTGCAGGTGGTTATTTATTCATGCGCAGCAGTCAACGCGGCACTCTCTAGCAGCCAAGAGCACCTTTTACTATGCGCACCCAACCAGAGTGACGGGAGGAGCACATTTCAGAAAACGTGCTCAGCTCGTCGAGAAAATTCGATTTAAGCAATAAAATTAAAAATGCACCTAAAACCTAAACCAAACGTTGCAGGTGGTTATTTCTTCATGCGCAGTGGTCAACGCGGCACTCTCGAGCTGCCAAGAGCACTTTTTACTATGCACACCCAACCAGAGTGACGGGAGGAGCACATTTCAGAAAACGTGCTCAGCTCGTCGAGAAAATGCGATTTAAGCAATAAAATTAAAAACGCACCTAAAACCTAAACCAAACGTTGCAGGTGGTTATTTCTTCATGTGCAGCGGTCAACGCGGCACTCTCTAGCTGCCAAGAGCACTTTTTACTATGCGCACCCAAACAGAGTGACGGGAGGAGCACATTTCAGAAAACGTGCTCAGCTCGTCGAGAAAATGCGATTTAAGCAATAAAATTAAAAATGCACCTAAAACCTAAAACAAACGTTGCACGTGGTTATTTCTTCATGCGCAGTGGTCAACGCGGCACTCTCTAGCTGCCAAGAGCACTTTTTCCTATGCGCACCCAACCAGAGTGACGGGAGGAGCACATTTCAGAAAACGTGTTCAGCTCGTCGAGAAAATGCGATTTAAGCAATACAATTAAAAATGCACCTAAAACCTAAACCAAACGTTGCAGGTTGTTATTTCTTCATGGGCAGTGGTCAACGCGGCACTCTCTAGCTGCCAAGAGCACTTTTTACTATGCGCACCCAACCAGAGTGACGGGAGGAGCACATTTCAGAAAACGTGCTCAGCTCCTCGAGAAAATGCGATTTAAGCAATAAAATTAAAAATGCACCTAAAACCTAAACCAAACGTTGCAGATGGTTATTTCTTCATGCGCAGTGGTAAACGCGGCACTCTCTAGCTGCCAAGAGCAGTTTTTACTATGCGCACCCAACCAGAGTGACGGGAGGAGCACATTTCAGAAAACGTGCTCAGCTCGTCGAGAAAATGCGATTTAAGCAATAAAATTAAAAATGCACCTAAAACCTAAACCAAACGTTGCAGGTGGTTATTTATTCATGCGCAGCAGTCAACGCGGCACTCTCTAGCAGCCAAGAGCACCTTTTACTATGCGCACCCAACCAGAGTGACGGGAGGAGCACATTTCAGAAAACGTGCTCAGCTCGTCGAGAAAATTCGATTTAAGCAATAAAATTAAAAATGCACCTAAAACCTAAACCAAACGTTGCAGGTGGTTATTTCTTCATGCGCAGTGGTCAACGCGGCACTCTCGAGCTGCCAAGAGCACTTTTTACTATGCACACCCAACCAGAGTGACGGGAGGAGCACATTTCAGAAAACGTGCTCAGCTCGTCGAGAAAATGCGATTTAAGCAATAAAATTAAAAACGCACCTAAAACCTAAACCAAACGTTGCAGGTGGTTATTTCTTCATGTGCAGCGGTCAACGCGGCACTCTCTAGCTGCCAAGAGCACTTTTTACTATGCGCACCCAAACAGAGTGACGGGAGGAGCACATTTCAGAAAACGTGCTCAGCTCGTCGAGAAAATGCGATTTAAGCAATAAAATTAAAAATGCACCTAAAACCTAAAACAAACGTTGCACGTGGTTATTTCTTCATGCGCAGTGGTCAACGCGGCACTCTCTAGCTGCCAAGAGCACTTTTTCCTATGCGCACCCAACCAGAGTGACGGGAGGAGCACATTTCAGAAAACGTGTTCAGCTCGTCGAGAAAATGCGATTTAAGCAATACAATTAAAAATGCACCTAAAACCTAAACCAAACGTTGCAGGTTGTTATTTCTTCATGGGCAGTGGTCAACGCGGCACTCTCTAGCTGCCAAGAGCACTTTTTACTATGCGCACCCAACCAGAGTGACGGGAGGAGCACATTTCAGAAAACGTGCTCAGCTCGTCGAGAAAATGCGATTTAAGCAATAAAATTAAAAATGCACCTAAGACCTAAACCAAACGTTGCAGGTGGTTATTTCTTCATGCGCAGTGGTCAACGCGGGACTCTCTAGCTGCCAACAGCACTTTTTACTACGCGCACCCAACCAGAGTGACGGGAGGAGCACATTTCAGAAAACGTGCTCAGCTCGTCGAGAAAATGCGATTTAAGCAATAAAATTAAAAATGCACCCAAAACCTAAACCAAACGTTGCAAGTGGTTATTTCTTCATGCGCAGTGGTCAACGCGGCACTCTCTAGCTGCCAAGAGCACTTTTTACTATGCGCACCCAACCAGAGTGACGGGAGGAGCACATTTCAGAAAACGTGCTCAGCTCGTCGAGAAAATGCGATTTAAGCAATAAAATTAAAAATGCACCTAAAACCTAAACCAAACGTTGCAGATGGTTATTTCTTCATGCGCAGTGGTAAACGCGGCACTCTCTAGCTGCCAAGAGCAGTTTTTACTATGCGCACCCAACCAGAGTGACGGGAGGAGCACATTTCAGAAAACGTGCTCAGCTCGTCGAGAAAATGCGATTTAAGCAATAAAATTAAAAATGCACCCAAAACCTAAACCAAACGTTGCAGATGGTTATTTCTTCATGCGCAGTGGTCAACGCGGCACTCTCTAGCTGCCAAGAGCACTTTTTACTATGCGCACCCAACCAGAGTGACGGGAGGAGCACATTTCAGAAAACGTGCTCAGCTCGTCGAGAAAATGCGATTTAAGCAATAAAATTAAAAATGCACCTAAAACCTAAACCAAACGTTGCAGATGGTTATTTCTTCATGCGCAGCAGTCAACGCGGCACTCTCTAGCTGCCAAGAGCACTTTTTACTATGCGCACCCAACCAGAGTGACGGGAGGAGCACATTTCAGAAAACGTGCTCAGCTCGTCGAGAAAATGCGATTTAAGCAATAAAATTAAAAATGCACCTAAAACCTAAACCAAACGTTGCAGATGGTCATTTCTTCATGCGCAGTGGTCAACGCGGCACTCTCTAGCTGCCAAGAGCACTTTTTACTAAGCGCACCCAACCAGAGTGACGGGAGGAGCACATTTCAGAAAACGTGCTCAGCTCGTCGAGAAAATGCGATTTAAGCAATAAAATTAAAAATGCACCTAAAACCTAAACCAAACGTTGCAGATGGTCATTTCTTCATGCGCAGTGGTCAACACGGCACTCTCTAGCTGCCAAGAGCACTTTTTACTATGCGCACCCAACCAGAGTGACGGGAGGAGCACATTTCAGAAAACGTGCTCAGCTCGACGAGAAAATGCGATTTAAGCAATAAAATTAAAAATGCACCCAAAACCTAAACCAAACGTTGCAGGTGGTTATTTCTTCATGCGCAGTGGTCAACGCGGCACTCTCTAGCTGCCAAGAGCACTTTTTACTATGCGCACCCAACCAGAGTGACGGGAGGAGCACATTTCAGAAAACGTGCTCAGCTCGTCGAGAAAATGCGATTTAAGCAATAAAATTAAAAATGCACCTAAAACCTAAACCAAACGTTGCAGGTGGTTATTTCTTCATGCGCAATGGTCAACGCGGCACTCTCTAGCTGCCAAGAGCACTTTTCACTATGCACACCCAACCAGAGTGACGGGAGGAGCACATTTCAGAAAACGTGCTCAGCTCGTCGAGAAAATGCGATTTAAGCAATAAAATTAAAAATGCACCTAAAACCTAAAACAAACGTTGCACGTGGTTATTTCTTTATGTGCAGTGGTCAACGCGGCACTCTCTAGCTGCCAAGAGCACTTTTTACTATGCGCACCCAACCAGAGTGACGGGAGAAGCACATTTCAGAAAACGTGCTCTGCTCGTCGAGAAAATGCGATTTAAGCAATAAAATTAAAAATGCACCCAAAACCTAAACCAAACGTTGCAGATGGTCATTTCTTCATGCGCAGTGGTCAACGCGGCACTCTCTAGCTGCCAAGAGCACTTTTTACTATGCGCACCGACCAGAGTGACGGGAGGAGCACATTTCAGAACACGTGCTCAGCTCGACGAGAAAATGCAATTTAAGCAATAAAATTAAAAATGCACCCAAAACCTAAACCAAACGTTGCAGGCTGTTATTTCTTCATGTGCAGCCGTCAACGCGGCACTCTCTAGCTGCCAAGAGCACTTTTTACTATGCGCACCCAACCAGAGTGACGGAAGGAGCACATTTCAGAAAACGTGCTCAGCTCGTCGAGAAAATGCGATTTAAGCAATAAAATTAAAAATGCACCTAAAACCTAAACCAAACGTTGCAGGTGGTTATTTCTTCATGCGCAGTGGTCAACGCGGCACTCTCTAGCTGCCAAGAGCACTTTTTACTATGCGCACCCAACCAGAGTGACGGGAGGAGCACATTTCAGAAAACGTGCTCAGCTCGTCCAGAAAATGCGATTTAAGCAATAAAATTAAAAATGCACCTAAAACCTAAACCAAACGTTGCAGGTGATTATTTCTTCATGCGCAGTGGTCAACGCGGCACTCTCTAGCTGCCAAGAGCACTTTTTACTATGCGCACCCAACCAGAGTGACGGGAGGAGCACATTTCAGAAAACGTGCTCAGCTCGTCGAGAAAATGCGATTTAAGCAATAAAATAAAAAATGCACCTAAAACCTAAACCAAACGTTGGGGGTGGTTATTTCTTCATGTGCAGCAGTCAACGCGGCACTCTCTAGCTGCCAAGAGCACTTTTTACTATGCGCACCCGACCAGAGTGACGGGAGGAGCACATTTCAGAAAACGTGCTCAGCTCGTCGAGAAAATGCGATTTAAGCAATAAAATTAAAAATGCACCTAAAACCTAAACCAAACGTTGCAGGTGGTTATTTCTTCATGCGCAGTGGTCAACGCGGCACTCTCTAGCTGCCAAGAGCACTTTTTACTATGCGCACCCAACCAGAGTGACGGGAGGAGCACATTTCAGAAAACGTGCTCAGCTCGTCGAAAAAATGCGATTTAAGCAATAAAATTAAAAATGCACCTAAAACCTAAACCAAACGTTGCAGGTGGTTATTTCTTCATGCGCAGCAGTCAACGCGGCACTCTCTAGCTGCCAAGAGGACTTTTTACTATGCGCACCCAACCAGAGTGACGGGAGGAGCACGTTTCAGAAAACGTGCTCAGCTCGTCGAGAAAATGCGATTTAAGCAATAAAAATAAAAATGCACCTAAAACCTAAAACAAACGTTGAACGTTATTTCTTCATGCGCAGTGGTCAACGTGGCACTCTCTAGCTGCCAAGAGCAGTTTTTACTATGCGCACCCAACCAGAGTGACGGGAGGAGCACATTTCAGAAAACGTGCTCAGCTCGTCGAGAAAATGCGATTTAAGTAATGAAATTAAAAATGCAACCAAAACCTAAACCAAACGTTGCAGATGGTCATTTCTTCATGCGCAGTGGTCAACGCGGCACTCTCTAGCTGCCAAGAGCACTTTTGACTATGCGCACCCAACCAGAGTGACGGGAGGAGCACATTTCAGAAAACGTGCTCAGCTCGTCGAGAAAATGCGATTTAAGCAATAAAATTAAAAATGCACCCAAAACCTAAACCAAACGTTGCAGATGGTCATTTCTTTATTCGCAGTGGTCAACGCGGCACTCTCTAGCTGCCAAGAGCACTTTTTACTATGCGCACCCAACCAGAGTGACGGGAGGAGCACATTTCAGAAAACGTGCTCAGCTCGACGAGAAAATGCGATTTAAGCAATAAAATTAAAAATGCACCCAAAACCTAAACCAAACGTTGCAGGTGGTTATTTCTTCATGCGCAGTGGTCAACGCGGCACTCTCTAGCTGCCAAGAGCAGTTTTTACTATGCGCACCCAACCAGAGTGACGGGAGGAGCACATTTCAGAAAACGTGCTCAGCTCCTCGAGAAAATGCGATTTAAGCAATAAAATTAAAAATGCACCTAAAACCTAAACCAAACGTTGCAGGTGGTTATTTCTTCATGCGCAATGGTCAACGCGGCACTCTCTAGCTGCCAAGATCACTTTTTACTATGCGCACCCAACCAGAGTGACGGGAGGAGCACATTTCAGAAAACGTGCTCAGCTCGTCGAGAAAATGCGATTTAAGCAATAAAATTAAAAATGCACATAAAACCTAAAACAAACGTTGCACGTGGTTATTTCTTTATGTGCAGTGGTCAACGCGGCACTCTCTAGCTGCCAAGAGCACTTTTTACTATGCGCACCCAACCAGAGTGACGGGAGGAGCACATTTCAGAAAACGTGCTCAGCTCGTCGAGTAAATGCGATTTAAGCAATAAAATTAAAAATGCACCCAAAACCTAAACCAAACGTTCCAGATGGTCATTTCTTCATGCGCAGTGGTCAACGCGGCACTCTCTAGCTGCCAAGAGCACTTTTTACTATGCGCACCCAACCAGAGTGACGGGAGGAGCACATTTCAGAAAACGTGCTCAGCTCGACGAGAAAATGCGATTTAAGCAATAAAATTAAAAATGCACCTAAAACCTAAACCAAACGTTGCAGATGGTCATTTCTTCATGCGCAGTGGTCAACGCGGCACTCTCTAGCTGCCAAGAGCACTTTTTACTATGCGCACCCAACCAGAGTGACGGGAGGAGCACATTTCAGAAAACGTGCTCAGCTCGTCGAGAAAATGCGATTTAAGCAATAAAATAAAAAATGCACCCAAAACCTAAACCAAACGTTGCAGGTGGTTACTTCTTCATGCGCAGTGGTCAACGCGGCACTCTCTAGCTGCCAAGAACACTTTTTACTATGCGCACCCAACCAGAGTGACGGGAGGAGCACATTTCAGAAAACGTGCTCAGCTCGTCGAGAAAATGCGATTTAAGCAATAAAATTAAAAATGCACCTAAAACCTAAACCAAAGGTTGCAGATGGTCATTTCTTCATGCGCAGTGGTCAACGCGGCACTCTCTAGCTGCCAAGAGCACTTTTTACTATGCTCACCCAACCAGAGTGACGGGAGGAGCACATTTCAGAAAACGTGCTCAGCTCGTCCAGAAAATGCGATTTAAGCAATAAAATTAAAAATGCACCTAAAACCTAAACCAAACGTTGCAGGTGGTTATTTCTTCATGCGCAGTGTTCAACGCGGGACTCTCTAGCTGCCAACAGCACTTTTTACTATGCGCACCCAACCAGAGTGACGGGAGGAGCACATTTCAGAAAACGTGCTCAGCTCGTCGAGAAAATGCGATTTAAGCAATAAAATTAAAAATGCACCCAAAACCTAAACCAAACGTTGCAAGTGGTTATTTCTTCATGCGCAGTGGTCAACGCGGCACTCTCTAGCTGCCAAGAGCACTTTTTACTATGCGCAACCAACCAGAGTGACGGGAGGAGCACATTTCAGAAAACGTGCTCAGCTCGTCGAGAAAATGCGATTTAAGCAATAAAATTAAAAATGCACCTAAAACCTAAACCAAACGTTGCAGGTGGTTATTTCTTCATGTGCAATGGTCAACGCGGCACTCTCTAGCTGCCAAGAACACTTTTTACTATGCGCACCCAACCAGAGTGACGGGAGGAGCACATTTCAGAAAACGTGCTCAGCTCGTCGAGAAAATGCGATTTAAGCAATAAAATTAAAAATGCACCTAAAACCTAAACCAAACGTTGCAGATGGTCATTTTTTCATGCGCAGTGGTCAACGCGGCACTCTCTAGCTGCCAAGAGCACTTTTTACTATGCGCACCCAACCAGAGTGACGGTAGGAGCACATTTCAGAAAACGTGCTCAGCTCGTCCAGAAAATGCGATTTAAGCAATAAAATTAAAAATGCACCTAAAACCTAAACCAAACGTTGCAGATGGTCATTTCTTCATGCGCAGTGGTCAACGTGGCACTCTCTAGCTGCCAAGAGCACTTTTTACTATGCGCACCCAACCAGAGTGACGGGAGGAGCACATTTCAGAAAACGTGCTCAGCTTGTCGAGAAAATGCGATTTAAGCAATAAAATTAAAAATGCACCTAAAACCTAAACCAAACGTTGCAGATGGTCATTTCTTCATGCGCAGTGGTCAACGCGGCACTCTCTAGCTGCCAAGAGCACTTTTTACTATGCGCACCCAACCAGAGTGACGGGAGGAGCACATTTCAGAAAACGTGCTCAGCTCGACGAGAAAATGCGATTTAAGCAATAAAATTAAAAATGCACCAAAACCTAAACCAAACGTTGCAGGTGGTTATTTCTTCATGCGCAGTGGTCAACGCGGCACTCTCTAGCTGCCAAGAGCAGTTTTTACTATGCGCACCCAACCAGAGTGACGGGAGGAGCACATTTCAGAAAACGTGCTCAGCTCGTCGAGAAAATGCGATTTAAGCAATAAAATTAAAAATGCACCCAAAACCTAAACCAAACGTTGCAGGTGGTTATTTCTTCATGCGCAGTGGTCAACGCGGCACTCTCTAGCTGCCAAGAGCAGTTTTTACTATGCGCACCCAACCAGAGTGACGGGAGGAGCACATTTAGGAAAACGTGCTCAGCTCGTCGAGAAAATGCGATTTAAGCAATAAAATTAAAAATGCACCTAAAACCTAAACCAAACGTTGCAGATGGTTATTTCTTCATGCGCAGCAGTCAACGCGGCACTCTCTAGCTGCCAAGAGCACTTTTTACTATGCGCACCCAACCAGAGTGACGGGAGGAGCACATTTCAGAAAACGTGCTCAGCTCGTCGAGAAAATGCGATTTAAGCAATAAAATTAAAAATGCACATAAAACCTAAAACAAACGTTGCACGTGGTTATTTCTTTATGTGCAGTGGTCAACGCGGCACTCTCTAGCTGCCAAGAGCACTTTTTACTATGCGCACCCAACCAGAGTGACGGGAGGAGCACATTTCAGAAAACGTGCTCAGCTCGTCGAGTAAATGCGATTTAAGCAATAAAATTAAAAATGCACCCAAAACCTAAACCAAACGTTCCAGATGGTCATTTCTTCATGCGCAGTGGTCAACGCAGAACTCTCTAGCTGCCAAGAGCACTTTTTACTATGCGCACCCAACCAGAGTGACGGGAGGAGCACATTTCAGAAAACGTGCTCAGCTCGACGAGAAAATGCGATTTAAGCAATAAAATTAAAAATGCACCTAAAACCTAAACCAAACGTTGCAGGTGGTTATTTCTTCATGCGCAGTGGTCAACGCGGCACTCTCTAGCTGCCAAGAGCACTTTTTACTATGCGCACCCAACCAGAGTGACGGGAGGAGCACATTTCAGAAAACGTGCTCAGCTCGTCGAGAAAATGCGATTTAAGCAATAAAATTAAAAATGCACCTAAAACCTAAACCAAACGTTGCAGGTGGTTATTTCTTCATGCGCAGCAGTCAACGCGGCACTCTCTAGCTGCCAAGAGCACTTTTTACTATGCGCACCCAACCAGAGTGACGGGAGGAGCACATTTCAGAAAACGTGCTCAGCTCGTCGAGAAAATGCGATTTAAGCAATAAAATTAAAAATGCACATAAAACCTAAAACAAACGTTGCACGTGGTTATTTCTTTATGTGCAGTGGTCAACGCGGCACTCTCTAGCTGCCAAGAGCACTTTTTACTATGCGCACCCAACCAGAGTGACGGGAGGAGCACATTTCAGAAAACGTGCTCAGCTCGTCGAGTAAATGCGATTTAAGCAATAAAATTAAAAATGCACCCAAAACCTAAACCAAACGTTCCAGATGGTCATTTCTTCATGCGCAGTGGTCAACGCAGCACTCTCTAGCTGCCAAGAGCACTTTTTACTATGCGCACCCAACCAGAGTGACGGGAGGAGCACATTTCAGAAAACGTGCTCAGCTCGACGAGAAAATGCGATTTAAGCAATAAAATTAAAAATGCACCTAAAACCTAAACCAAACGTTGCAGGTGGTTATTTCTTCATGCGCAGTGGTCAACGCGGCACTCTCTAGCTGCCAAGAGCACTTTTTACTATGCGCACCCAACCAGAGTGACGGGAGGAGCACATTTCAGAAAACGTGCTCAGCTCGTCGAGAAAATGCGATTTAAGCAATAAAATTAAAAATGCACCCAAAACCTAAACCAAACGTTGCAGATGGTCATTTCTTCATGCGCAGTGGTCAACGCTGCACTCTCTAGCTGCCAAGAGCACTTTTTACTATGCGCACCCAACCAGAGTGACGGGAGGAGCACATTTCAGAAAACGTGCTCAGCTCGACGAGAAAATGCTATTTAAGCAATGAAATTAAAAATGCACCCAAAACAAAAACCAAACGTTGCAGGCGGTTATTTCTTCATGCGCAGTGGTCAACGTGGCACTCTCTAGCTGCCAAGAGCACTTTTTACCATGCGCACCCAACCAGAGTGACGGGAGGAGCACATTTCAGAAAACGTGCTCTGCTCGTCGAGAAAATGCGATTTAAGCAATAAAATTAAAAATGCACCTAAAACCTAAACCAAACGTTGCAGGTGGTTATTTCTTCATGCGCAGCAGTCAACGCGACACTCTCTAGCTGCCAAGAGCACTTTTTACTATGCGCACCCAACCAGAGTGACGGGAGGAGCACATTTCAGAAAGCGTGCTCAGCTCGTCCAGAAAATGCGATTTAAGCAATAAAATTAAAAATGCACCAAAAACCTAAACCAAACGTTGCAGGTGGTTATTTCTTCATGCGCAGTGGTCAACGCGGCACTCTCTA
Source organism: Syngnathus scovelli (assembly GCF_024217435.2). Lineage (NCBI taxonomy): Eukaryota > Metazoa > Chordata > Actinopteri > Syngnathiformes > Syngnathidae > Syngnathus > Syngnathus scovelli. The sequence continues at coordinate 4,460,770 of NC_090850.1, read as the reverse complement.
GCTGCCAAGAGCACTTTTTACTATGCGCACCAAACCAGAGTGACGGGACTAGCACATTTCAGAAAACGTGCTCAGCTCGTCCAGAAAATGCGATTTAAGCAATAAAATTAAAAATTCACCTAAAACCTAAACCAAACGTTGCAGGTGGTTATTTCTTCATGCGCAGTGGTCAACGCGGCACTCTCTAGCTGCCAAGAGCACTTTTTACTATGCCCACCCAACCAGAGTGACGGGAGAGCACATTTCAGAAAACGTGCTCAGCTCGTCGAGAAAATGCGATTTAAGCAATAAAATTAAAAATGCACCTAAAACCTAAACCAAACGTTGCAGGTGGTTATTTCTTCATGCGCAGCAGTCAACGCGGCACTCTCTAGCTGCCAAGAGCACTTTTTACTATGCGCACCCAACCAGAGGCACGGGAGGAGCACATTTCAGAAAACGTGCTCAGCTCGTCGAGAAAATGCGATTTAAGCAATAAAAATAAAAATGCACCTAAAACCTAAACCAAACGTTGCAGGTGGTTATTTCTTCATGCGCAGTGGTCAACGCGGCACTCTCTAGCTGCCAAGAGCACTTTTTACTATGCGCCCCCAACCAGAGTGACGGGAGGAGCACATTTCAGAAAACGTGCTCATCTCGTCGAGAAAATGCGATTTAAGCAATAAAATTAAAAATGCACCTAAAACCTAAACCAAACGTTGCAGATGGTCATTTTTTCATGCGCAGTGGTCAACGCGGCACTCTCTAGCTGCCAAGAGCACTTTTTACTATGCGCACCCAACCAGAGTGACGGGAGGAGCACATTTCAGAAAACGTGCTCAGCTCGTCCAGAAAATGCGATTTAAGCAATAAAATTAAAAATGCACCTAAAACCTAAACCAAACGTTGCAGGTGGTTATTTCTTCATGCGCAGTGGTCAACGCGGCACTCTCTAGCTGCCAAGAGCACTTTTTACTATGCGCACCCAACCAGAGTGACGGGAGGAGCACATTTCAGAAAACGTGCTCAGCTCGTCGAGAAAATGCGATTTAAGCAATAAAATTAAAAATGCACCCAAAACCTAAACCAAACGTTGCAGGTGGTTATTTCTTCATGCGCAGTGGTCAACGCGGCACTCTCTAGCTGCCAAGAGCACTTTTTACTATGCGCACCCAACCAGAGTGACGGGACTAGCACATTTCAGAAAACGTGCTCAGCTCGTCCAGAAAATGCGATTTAAGCAATAAAATTAAAAATTCACCTAAAACCTAAACCAAACGTTGCAGGTGGTTATTTCTTCATGCGCAGTGGTCAACGCGGCACTCTCTAGCTGCCAAGAGCACTTTTTACTATGCCCACCCAACCAGAGTGACGGGAGAGCACATTTCAGAAAACGTGCTCAGCTCGTCGAGAAAATGCGATTTAAGCAATAAAATTAAAAATGCACCTAAAACCTAAACCAAACGTTGCAGGTGGTTATTTCTTCATGCGCAGCAGTCAACGCGGCACTCTCTAGCTGCCAAGAGCACTTTTTACTATGCGCACCCAACCAGAGGCACGGGAGGAGCACATTTCAGAAAACGTGCTCAGCTCGTCGAGAAAATGCGATTTAAGCAATAAAAATAAAAATGCACCTAAAACCTAAACCAAACGTTGCAGGTGGTTATTTCTTCATGCGCAGTGGTCAACGCGGCACTCTCTAGCTGCCAAGAGCACTTTTTACTATGCGCCCCCAACCAGAGTGACGGGAGGAGCACATTTCAGAAAACGTGCTCATCTCGTCGAGAAAATGCGATTTAAGCAATAAAATTAAAAATGCACCTAAAACCTAAACCAAACGTTGCAGATGGTCATTTTTTCATGCGCAGTGGTCAACGCGGCACTCTCTAGCTGCCAAGAGCACTTTTTACTATGCGCACCCAACCAGAGTGACGGGAGGAGCACATTTCAGAAAACGTGCTCAGCTCGTCCAGAAAATGCGATTTAAGCAATAAAATTAAAAATGCACCTAAAACCTAAACCAAACGTTGCAGGTGGTTATTTCTTCATGCGCAGTGGTCAACGCGGCACTCTCTAGCTGCCAAGAGCACTTTTTACTATGCGCACCCAACCAGAGTGACGGGAGGAGCACATTTCAGAAAACGTGCTCAGCTCG